>NW_004567120.1:8029574-8058590 GCF_000260355.1 Condylura cristata
TTTTTTTTTTTTTTTAATTTCTTTCTTGTTTCTTGATATGAACCTGTATTGCTATATTTATTTTCCTCTTACTACTTTTGCTGTGTCCCATACATTCTGGAAAGTTGTGCCCTCATTGTCATTCAACTCAAAGTATTTTTTAAAATTTCTTCTTTGATCTTCTCATTAATCTGATAGTCTTCCAGTAGTGTGGACTTCAATCTCCATGAAGCCGGAATGTTCCTTCCTTCTACATAACTACAGAAGGAGCAAAACATGAGGGAAACCTACTGCTCAAGACAGGTTTATTATTTAACATGAGGTCTGAGATACACAAATGCAAAAGAATGTAAGTCAGTCTGGCCCTCCATGGTGGCACAACGGGTTAGGATGCAGCACTACCGCTTCAGAGTAAGCCCCAGAGGTCATCCACATGGCACAGCCGACCGGGCCTGTTCTGCTCCCCACTCTGTCCCTGAATCCTCTCACCGCCCCTGCATGCCTGGCTTGTACCCCAGTTCTGTATGCATAAATAAAATCTCATTAAAAAAGAATATAAGTCAGTCTGATCCATTATTCCAAATTGTATGTAAGATGCACAATGCAAATAAAAATATAAGGTGGGATAAAGGTTGTGAAACTTTGTTGCAATGTCCTTTTCCTTAATGGATAAAATTCAGTCCAATTTTTTTAACAAAAGTAAGTTTTCATCATCTTGGTGTTGTTTGGAAATTGGATCTGTTCTTTTATAAGAAAAAAGAGGGCAGAAGAGCTCCATCAACTCTGCAGGGGGGTGGAAAAAAACTATAGATTTAGGCATCCCCTACTTTTCCAGAATATGATTAATAACTTCCACCATAGAGTAGTCTGCTTTGCCTTGCATTGTTTTACCAAATGATGGAGTAAGATTACAAAGCATTTTATCTGAGGATGCAAAACTGTGACAGGTTAGATTATACATTGAGATTATTGGGATAGAAATGTGATTGCTTAGGGAAGCTTTTCCAGGAAAAGAAAACTGATGATCTTTTATATTTCTTGTAGGAAACAGCAATTTTGAACACAAGTCTTAGCCAACACTAACCAAATACAGGGTCCCATTATATATATATATATATATATATAAAGAAAATGTTCTTATCTAGTTCTTTGGAGTCTTTAACAAGGAAGATACATCTCTGACCTCAGCACACAAATCCATTTTGAAGGTCTGTGAAAAATGATTCAACAAGATATTGTTGACTTTTCACAGTTGAAAAAGTCACATAGCTGACTCAACCAACTATCTAATAATTAAAGCTGACTTATTAGTCACTATGTGATCATGTCCAAAGGTATAATTCCTTTTCTGACAATGACAGTCTGTATTTATTTAAAATCAGAGATTTAGATTCTGCTGTCCTTGTTATTACATCATGATTTTTCTTTGCTCCATATTTTTCCAGAGCCAGATTTAAAGAGAAGCTTAAACTATGAACCAAAACACTATTTTTTAATTACCGCAAGTTACATGCAACTTTTTCCATGTTTTCATAAACTCAATGCTTAATCTTAGATTAAATTAAAATGACTTGCTCAAAAAAAAAAAAAAGACTTGCTCATCCAAAATCCACTATCCACAGTATTAATGTGAAAAAATTTCACTTAGAATAATATTTTCTAATGTTCTTTGTAGGTCCCCTTATATCTGTATCCAATTAATTACTCGTTACGTATGTCCTTGCAGTAGTCTGGCTTCCTATTTCCACGACCCTTTCTGTTCTCACAACACCCTACAATACTTTAAAATTGTAGCTCATGAATCATAACTCAATTCAATATCCTTTCTTTTCTCCAGAAACAGTTCTCATACTTCAAGAATGTGAAATCTAACATGCCTAAGAATCTCAAATAGAATTCTTCATTATCAAGCTTTATGATCATAATCCACCTACCCTTATGGCAGATACTTGGTATCTTGACAAAAAAAATGTACAATCAAATGTGAATAAGAGAAATGACATGATATCTGCTTCTTTTGGTGGAAGGTTGAAAGGAAATAGTTATGATTGAAACCACTAAGAACTGTATTCATTTTAATCGGAATGATTAAAAATAAGTACCTTGACTAAAATTTGTAGATGTATGTCTCTCAATAGAAAGAGCTGCCCCATTCAGTCAGTAACCTGTAATTATTATTAATACAGTAATATGCTTTTTCTGACACAGAACCATGCAGGTGTGAAAATTAATCAAAAAGGAGAGAAATTAATACCAACAAACAAGGAAACCAAGTTCAGTGATCAGCAAATATCATGAGATGAAAAAAGCATTTCTTAGAAACTGAGTACAATTTCAGCTGCTTACTTTCCTCATAATAATCCCTTCTTGAATTGTATATATCAACAGCTGCGTTGAAGACCTGAATCCTAAACATGCTTTGAATCTGAAACTGCCTTTAAATTTTAGCCTCCTTTTAGTAACTGCTTCAGACTAAAAGGTGTAATTCCTGTTCCAACAACTACATACTTTACTAGCTTCAATAATTAGCAGTTTACCTATATAACTATGATAATCCCATTCCAAATCAACTCACTCACACATAAAAATATTCAAAATAGAACAAACTAGCCAGTGGAAGAAACAGAGATAAGGACATTTCAGACAAGTGGATAGCATGAGTAGCAGCATAAAGCACAAAATATCATGGTATGTGTAGACAACTACAATCATTTTTGGACAAAGAAGTACAAGTTGAGGTACATGGAAGGAACAGGTATTGTTTTTGTTTTCAGACAGGGGTCTCATGATCAAAAGGGCATGTTACATATGTTTCAAGGCAATAATTAGTGAATGAGTTCATTCAGCATATGAGTAACACATATGACTAATATATAAGTCAAATGAATAGTCTTTATCCACACCTAATTTATTTTTGTCAACACACTTTTTAAAAACATATTTATGTATGCATACAATAGCCTTGGGACACTCTAGAAGTGCAACGGGCTGAGAGGATTCATCAGACACAGAGTGAGGAGTAGAACAGGCAAATCTACTAAAATATACCACTGAGGGGAGCAGTGGGCAAGACAGGAGATGTCTGCCATGCCCAATGTGGGTCACCTCCATAGCCAGGGATGGAACCCAGGCTGGAGTGGCTGTGGATAGCTTCATAGTGCTGAAACTTAACCCCTTGGTTATGCTGATGGGGAAGTCCCCATCAATACAATTTTACAATGTCTCAGCTCTAGCATGTGATATCAATGTTACTAAATGTATGTGTTCAAATTAATGTAATTAATCACTTTTTTTTTTTTTTACTAATTGACCGAAGCTTTATAAGTTGGTATCTCTAAGGGTATAAACTAGAAACTTTATCAGAAAACTTGATTCTTATTACTATGTATATTCCTGGAGAATAGGTCAGAGCTTCTAAATCAGGATAGAGCTCATAACATGACACTTATCTGTAGAGAGCTCGACAAGAGTAACCATTGACTGAAGGTGACTGTATACTGAATTGTGTCTTTTGGGTGCTGGTGTTTGCCAACACATATTCTTCAGAACCCTGCTAGTTAGAGATGCTCTAGAAAGAGATGATCAAATACATTTGTGATACCACCAAATCATATATTTTTCTTAGAGAGTCACAGTGAATATTAACATATTAAAGATTCTGAGAATTTCTACTTAATGTAAAAAATTGCTTAAAACACAAAATGTTCCAAGCTTATTTGATTACAAAATGCTTTGTCCTCATAAACCTGTTAAAAGACTATAGTACAAATTTGTTAACAGAAATGTATTTAGAGAATACATGAATGCCTCACTTTTAAGTACTGTTGGCATTTATCATGTTATTGAATAATATTCCCATTTTTAGTTTATTGATAATTTTTAAAATTTAGGGATATACTGGCATATATATAAAAGGGATATAACCAATTGTGGTGTAGGATAAATACAGTGATGAAATGTGAAAATGAACAAAGGTGTTTAGATGGGGATTGGGAATGAGTCAAGTGGATAGAGGGGGTCAGTTGTATGGTGGTGAATGAAAACTGTACTTTGGCAGTGCTCATGATACAATATATACCAATGTTGAATTTTAATGCCTTATACTTGAAGCATTTATTAAAGTGACTTCAATAAAACGTTATTTAAAAAAAATGTGCTTCTCTGTGTTTATTTCAATAAATTTAATTATGTTATTATTTATGATCTAAATTTATAATAGTAATTCAAGAAATAACACTTACTTGACAATTTGTAATAAAGCAGTAAAAGAAAACTCACATCTTCTGATAGAATCTTTTTCCAAAAATATTTGATTACTAAGTGAGAAATAATTTGAGGACACTAAGAGAGCCAGTGTGACTTTTAAAGCAATATATAGCAGTTATAGTTTAGATTTTGTTGTCATTGAATTTCTTCTTAATGAGGCATCTCCTTTTGTGTAACACATATGATATACTTTATTACCTGGCAGTTGAGTTACTGCAGTGTGGATTTATTTGTGATATCTTGATTATATCTTTGTCATCTCACACCAAATTACTAAGCAAACCCTTGAGGTCGCGGCACTTGGAAACACAGTAAGAACATCTGTATCTATGTGCTGAAATTTTATCCATACAGCCTTCTTTGCAAATTGCTGTCAAGAGAACATACCTTTATAGGTATAATGTCTCCAAAAGGTGTAGTTTACTCTATTTCTGTATCAACTTGACCTTACTGATATACCCTTAACCTGTTTCTCCATCATAACTTCCTTATTATCTTGGGAACCTCTAACTTCTCCATTGAATTTTAAATAAAATCAAGACCATTTAGAAAGTACAGCATGGGATCATTTTAAAGCTAGGAATAGTACGATACCAGCAGTAATAATGTAAGTTAGAAATAATTTGCTTTAAAGACTATCAAATATTAGAATGCCCCAATGTGAAAATCAACTTAGTATAGAATTAGCAATCAAGGCTGCTTGCCAGTCCCCTTAGCAGCTATTAAAATTGTTGGAACCTTAGTACGAGAAAGGCTATGAACTACAGTGGTTCATCTGAAATACATTTATGCTTAAAAAGCACAGCAAAACATGTGCAAAGGAAAGGAAGCACTCAAGGGTTAGAAGGGCATGTTAGTAAAGCTTCCCGGAATTATCTCAGAGCCTGTCAGGGAAGGTTCAAAAAGAGGTTTCCTCAACAGGTGCTGGAGACAGAACTAGAGCAGCCAAGAAGGTGTAGGAGCCCAAGAGATTTGTATCCTCGAGGCACATTGTGAAGAAATGTAAATAGCCACTAATTCCTTACATGGAAGAACATATGAAAAAAAAAAGTGAGTCTTATATGTTTAACCTTCTGTACTTATATAAGATATAGTTTTTAACGTGCAAAGAACTCATATGTGATTCCAGAAGAGTTCTTTTTCAGCAGCTACTTTTTAAAAAAGATTTATATGCATACAGAACTGAGGTACAGACAGGGGTGCAGGGGCGGTGAGAGGATTCACCAGAGACAGAGTGGGGAGCAGAACATGCTGACTGACTAAGTACCCTGCTGAGGGGAGCAGCGGGCGTGTCAGGAGAGGTCTGCCATGCTATGTGAATCACCTCTGGGGCAGGGATCGAACTCATACTGAAGTGGCTTTAGCTTCTTAGTGCTGTGCCACCAGGGAGGGCCCTCAGCAGCTACTTTATATAAGATAAAACTGAATTTTACCATATGCTAATAAATTACATTTTGAGAGGAGCCAGGCCCATCAGTCATGGCAGCCAATGATAGGGACTGGATCCCACAGGCTGTGTCTCTAGCAATTAGCCAGGAAGACACAGGGCGAAGGGAAGGGGTAGTGTGGGGAATAAAAATGGGATTGATTATGCACATTTCAGCAGGGTCAACATAAGAGATCCATTTTTTTTATATATAAAGATTTATTTATTTATGCATACAAGAACTGGGGTACAGGCCAGAGGTGCAGCGGTGAGAGGATTCACTAGAGACAGAATGGGGAGCAGAACAGGCAGATCTACTGAAATACACTGCTGAGGGGAGCAGTGGGCGTGAGTAGAGAGCTCTGCTGTGCCATGTGGGTCAGCTCTGTGGCCGGGGATGGAACTTGTGGCTTGCAGGGACTGTGGATAGCTTCATCGACAAGATCCGTAAGAGATCCATTCTATAGCAGTCAGAGGAAGGGACAGAGAGAAAACTGTGGGCTACAGACAGCAGTAGTAGGGCTCTCAGCTTATCGAGGGCATCTGGGAACAGAGAGCAAAGTTTAGATGCACACACTCCTAAATGAGGGGACAGGCTTGTGAATGAGTCGGGGTGCTCCACATATCCACCCAGTAGGGTCCCCAGGAGACATAATAGCAGAGTACACATTCCTATGTGAAGCACCCCTATCCTTCCTTCTAGCCCCTTGGGAATGGTGACTACCTTGCAAGAGACACTGAAAGTACAGGGACTATCAAATCTCTTACCCCAAGTCACAGAAAGGAGAATATTGGGTGTGGCCCAAAGAGGAATCCATACTAACTCATCCATACTAACATTTGTATACTTATAGACACCTCCCCCATCCTGCTGACTCATTACCAAATAGACCCAATACATAAAGAAGCCAGCAAAAGTCAAAATGGTTCAAATCTAACAAAACCACAGTACCACCTGCAGTAAAAATAAAATAGTTCAACCCCTTAAATAAGGCTAAAGATAATCAAAGTGATAAAATATGTCAAAATGATGGAGTATTGTTCAGCAATTTAGAAAGATGAACTTGCCATTTGTGTCAACATGGAATGAATTGATGGGGGTTATGCTAAGTGAAATAAGACAAATAATCTCAGTGGG
Source organism: Condylura cristata (assembly GCF_000260355.1). Lineage (NCBI taxonomy): Eukaryota > Metazoa > Chordata > Mammalia > Eulipotyphla > Talpidae > Condylura > Condylura cristata. Next base: position 8,036,384 of record NW_004567120.1, read on the forward strand.
AAAAAGACAAATATGGATGTTTTCACTCGCATGAAATATAGAGAAAAAGGAATAGGCAAAACTAAACTAAAACAAGACTTGGAAATGGGACGGTACAATCCAGGATTCTAGAGGGTAGCGGGGATTCACACAGAACTATAGAGTTAAAGGCGATGTGTGCTCTGGTGATGGTGTGGTGTGGCGAGGGACATCTGAGTTGTCATATGTGGTAGCATATTCCCCTGAATCACATACGGTGTTTTAAACCAAGTATCTCAATACGAAACTTTAAAGTTCACAAAAATTACAATTTTAATCAGAAATATTGAAAATTTCATTTGTAAAAGAAATTGTAATATATAAGTGGAAGGTCAAACTATACATCATGAACATTTCAACTAATTAATACTCTTGAAGATTAACAAGCATTTGAGTCAAGTTTATGATAAGTTCAGGCAAGTATTATCTGGAATTTAAGAGTCAACTATTACCAATCAGTGATCTTTGCCTCAATTTACACTGGCAAAGAAATTTATTCATTCTCATTCTTCTTTCTTGTAATCCTAAGTCATTCATAGGTCAAATATATGTTAAATGGAAATTAACAGAGATTTGTGTTAAATTTTTTTCACAAAAATTAAATCTATATAGATTTTTATTCATCATTAAGTGTTTAGTTACTGATATACTGTATAAATAATATATAGTATCATCAATGCATTTATTCTCTGAGGAGTTATAAATCTATGAATGCACCAGATAGCTGCCACTGTCTACTAATACATTACAAGTCAGTGTTGGCAACAGCTATGCATTTTAAAGATTGTTTTGTGATCAAAAAAGCTAGAAATGTATATATTAGAATGCTTGCCACTCTCTACTGCACCCACCCAAGATGCTGAGGGGAAGAAGGCGGCCCTCACCACTGCTGTGGTGAAGAAATAGGAGGCCAGGAAGGTGGTCAACCCCTGCTGGAGAAAAGGCCCAAGAATTTTGTCTTCAGACAGGACATCCAGCCAAAAGGGATCCCAACCCTGTATCAAGTGACCCCACTACATTAGGCTGCAGCTGTCAAAGACGATTCTCTTTCTATAAGCAGCTAAATGTGTCTCCCTCCATGAACCACTCATTCCCCACAGGCCTTGGACCCTAAACAGCTACTCAACTTCCTAAGCTGGTCCACAGATACCGAGCAGAGCACACGCAAGAGGAGAAGCAGAGATTCTGCTGGGCTTTCCTGGACTGAGAAGGAAGCTACAGGCACAGGGGAGGTCCCCACCGAGAGGTCTCTGTCCTTGTAGCAGGGGTTCATACTGTCACTGCCCTGTGCTGTTGCTATCCCACCGCGGGGTGTGCTGACTGATACGTTCGCCGGAATGTAGGAGACTTGGAGCCGCAAGAAGGTGAAACAGAGTCTGGAGTCTGGAGTCCATAATCTGTTTATTAGGACGACCCACGAGTATATATAGGATGTGACATGCCTTGTATGTGGGGTATATGTACCTGACGCAGGGGTGGGGTGCATGTTTGTACCGGGCCTGGGGCTTCCTCCAGTTTCTGCTGAAAACAAGGTAGGGGGGTAGCAGCTGTTTGCAGGACAGAGTGCACTGTGCTCTACTGGTTAGTTTGTTGGCCTTACTGGGGAGTGCGCTCACCCATGCACAACATCAGCCAGGGTGGACAGGTGCTCTTGAGGCCCTGTTGAGTTAGCCACAGCCCTGGTGCAGAACAAGAAGACTCAGCTGGTGGTGGTGGCACATGACTGGACCCATCAGTTGGGCGTCTCCCTCCTGGCCTGTGAGCAAGATGGGGGGTCCCGTCTGCATGTTCATGGAGAAGGCAAGGCTGGGCGTCTGGTCCTCAGGAAGACTTGCCGCTCCGTTGCCTTCACACTGGTTACCTCAGAAGACAAAGGAGCCCTGGCTGAGCTGGCAGAGCTGGCAGGACCAGTGACAATGACAGATATGACGATCTCCATAGTGGCTGTGGTGGCAGCGTGCTGCGTCCAAATCTGTGGCTAGCAATGCCAAACTGGAAGAGACCCTGGGCTAAGGATTTTTTGCATCTTCTGTGTATAAAAATAATAAATGTCCTGTTTCAAAAAGAAAAAAAAATTCTTGCTTAAGGCCCCATTCCCTGAAGTCAATAAGAGAAATTAATTTTAATTTCCAATATGGCTCATATTACATTCTACATCTTACTGTTAGATAAACCTTTACTACTAACCAAATAAATAAGTTGAGCAATATTCTTAATAGAATGAAGCTAATATGTTAACATTAGAATATTTAACAAAGAAGAAGTGAAAACCTTTGCATTATACAATTCTCTTGTGTATCTAAAGAGGATTTTCTTACGGATTTGCATCGTGTATCTATATAATAGTTTTCCTTACTATTAGGACCTCCCTACTCCAAATTCCTCTATAAACTGGTCAATCTATCATTAAGTAAATTTCTCATCATTGATGATATCTCTGTACCTTAAGGCATGATACCTAATTCTTAATACAGTCTTACAGTACCTCTTCAATCAACCTTCCAAACCTCCAATCTCTGCATAATCAACTCAATTTTCAAGCTTCTCACCAATGCTTCTTACAACTTCCAGTCTATACCTAACTTTTTATAACCTTGAATTCCTCCAACTAAGTCTCATATTCTTTGAGGAGAAAGGTTAAAACAACTCAGTTGTTTTAATAATCCATAATATCTGCTTACTGGGCATTTTTTTGTATTCCTAACTGTACATGCATTATCACCATAGAAGTGCCTTTGCATAGTTGCCAGCTGTGAGTAAAGGTTTCTTATACAAATGAGGACATGCAATAATGGATTGTGTTCAGTGACACTCTTGGATTTGGGTGTCCACTCCCTGGGTCCTAGAATCCCTGTGGAAGGAACAACTTGCCTTATCACTGAATGTTCTAGTGAAAACAGAAATTTGCAAATATTACCACCAAATTTTCAGATTGTACTTCAGTAAATATAAGCATGTCAAATGTGTTGGTAACACCTTGGCCAAATAATAAACTCAGCATAGTGTGGAGTAACTGGGCTGAGTTAGGAATCTGGATGCTATCATAGGTCTGAAGTGTGATATTGGGCAGGTTCCTTGGTGGTTTTAAACTTGTTTCTCACATATTTACCTTCTATATTTTTGCAACTCAAAATGTGCCCTGTGAAAAAAAATGTACAAAATGATGTAAAAATAAACTTTTGTAAAAAAAAAAAAAAATGTGCCCTGTGGATGGGTAGCATGGCATCATCTAGGAGCTTTGTTAGAAATCTAAAATCACAGGTCCCCTCTTTGGACCTTAGGATTACTCTACAGTTTGAAGCATTTCCTAGCTGACTTAATTATACATTGAAATTTGAAAAGTTGGAATATGTGAACCTGGAGGACAGAGAGAACTGTATCGCATTTTATCTCCTAGTATGTATTATTGAGAGTACCACATAGTAGGCATTGGAGAATTTATTCAAAGTATGCAAAAAGAAAGCCATAAAATTGACCTTTGGCCCTTTCCAAGTTTAATAGAACAAGCATAAATGATTTGATTTTGTTAGAGGCAAATGAGACTTAAGACTAAATCCTGCCTGGGGATTAATGCCTCTGACCTAATTTTCCATTTGTTAAATGATAAAAAATATTCCAGTTTAGAGCATAGCATTCCCGATTCAATTAGATGAAATACACTGGAGCCTAAAGTGTGTGTTTTCTATAATCAAGATTTGTATGCACTACCCTGAGATTCTGGGTTTTGGCATTAAAAATGTTCTGTACATTTTTAGAAGTGGAAAAAAATATTCCTGGCCAGCTGTTTTTATGGCTCCTGTCTACTAGCTGGCTTTAAATAATAACAACAAAAAGAGAATGTATACCATTATTTATATATAATGTCAAAACTTCTGCACTGGTCTCTCGCTTCAGGAAGTTTAAATAATCTCATACCTACTTCTGAGTTTCTGACTGTCCCAACTCACTTGACTTTCACTTTTCTGTAAATATAAATCTCATAAGCTCATAGCTTCTCTCACAAGACTGAGTTATTATAGTAACATTCTAAGTAAAAACAAACAAAAAAGCCCCGCAGAATGTTCATTAGCAAATCCCAATATGATTCTGCCATTGCAATTTGAAAATCAAAGTTTTAGAACCCAATTACCAATAATGCTGAACAGAAGTAGGCCTATCGGAGAATATTTTTTATCACATTTGCAAGCATTCAAAGTCATATTTTCAATTATTTCTGGAAATTTGAATAAATTAACTACATTGATTCCTAGATATATTTATTTTATTATTTTAAAAAAGAGTTATTTATTTATGCATACAGAACTGGGGTACAGGCCAGCGGTGTGGGGGTGGTGAGAGGCTTCACCCGAGACAATGTGGGGAGTAGAACAGGCAGATCGAAGAAGTATACCGCTGAGGGGAGCAGCAGGTGGGTCAGGAGAGGTCTGCCCAACCATGTGGGTCACCTCCGGGGTGGGGATCAAACTCATGCTGAAGTGGCTTTAGCTTCTTAGTGCTGTGCTTTAACCTGCTGCACCACCAGGGATATCCCTAATTCCTAGATACATTTATTAAATAAATTGATTTCTTATAAATGTGAATGTAAATGTGCTACTTGCATAACTTCTATGACTAATCAGGATATCTTTCTGAAAACCTCCAAAACATCCTGATCTCTTGACTTTCTAAACACTATTACCACTCATTTCTGGTTGAGTGGACTATCTTTGTGGATTTGTGGGCACACTTGTGTCATGTGTCATGAGACATGATGACTGGAGAAGCAAAATGATAGAAATTAAAAAAAAAAAAAAACTAAGGAAGAAAAGAAAAAGGTCCATAATCTGTCCTTTTCCAAAACACTGTCCTTATTACAGAACATGAGACTAAAAGTCAGATATGACAAGGAGATAATACTTCTATAGGCTGAGGCATTTTGTTGTTGTCTCTTGTATCTGCTAATGAGAAGGAATTATGGGATTATCTACGCTGTTCCTCACTACTATTCTAAGTTGTTTTAACATTTGAATTAGAAAGGCCAACTCTTTTTCTCTAATTCTGTTATTAACACTCCCATAACTCGTTTTTCTAAAAGAACAGTGACCGATCTATCATTGATATCAATGAATATACCATGGATAAAAATTATGACGTACATTTCTTACTATTATTTTAGCAGAATCCATGCTAGTTTGTATAATGGTTTATAATTTAAAACTTTGCTAGAGAACAAATATGATCCAGGCACTACAAGTGTGTTGAAACCTGTCTAGTGTGAAAACCATGCAATTCCACACAGGCTTTGTTTCCACATTTTGGATGTTCATTTAATCATGAACGTTCCACTTTTGATACTTGAAATGTTTGAGATATAGAAATAATAATTAAAAACAAAACAAAACAAACAAAAAGATGAGCAGCTCCAAATGCTGAATCATGCACCCAAGAAACATTATTAGGCACCCACAATTTTTCTAGTAAAGTTTTCCTGTACTTAGTTTTATGAGGTACTTTAGAGTTCTGGCATCCTCTCTTCCAGGAGTAAAACTGCAAAATTCACCAGTAGTTAAAGGACTTAAAATATTGTCTGGCATGCTCGAAAATCTAATTCACCCTATTTAAATACAATCCTGACAAGAGAAATGGAGTATTTGTTTTCAAGAACTGCTTTGGAAAAATATACCATTAGTTGAATGGTTTAAAACCACGGACTCTCATGCTGTTAGAGTTTTGGAGCATAGAGGTGATGAAATTAAGGTATTCGCAGTCATTTTTCCATTACAATCTCTGTGGTTGGCTCCTCCCCTGTCTTTTCCAGCTTCTGGCGCCCCAGGCTTTTCTCTATTTGTGGCCTCATACTTCAGTCTTTGCCTGTGCCTTCACATGGCCATTTTCCATGTCTGCTTGTATCCAGAATTCCCGTCCCCCTTTTCTTTAAAAAGATTTATTTATGCATACAGAACTGAGGGGCTGGGTGGCGGTGAGAGGATTCACCAGAGAGGGGAGCAGCTACTGAGGGGATCAGTGACCGAGGTAGGAGAGTTCCACCATGCAATGTGGGTCAGCTCCCTGGCTCTGGATCAAACTGTGCTGTTGCAGTGGCTGCGGAGAGCTTCATAGCACTGCTCTTTAACCGGGTGCACCACCAGGGAGGGCCCTGGAATTTCCCTTTCTTACAAGGATACCAATCAGACTGTTTAGAATCTACGTTCATCCGTGACCTCTTCTTAATTTGATTGCATCTACATAGACCCTATTTCCAAATAAGGTCATATTCACAGGTCACCAAAGATTAGGCTTCTACATATATTTTGGAGGAATGGGCCAAAAGTCAATCAATCCACAACACTGGTCAGAATGATATTTGATGCCCTTTTGGGCTCTATCTTTTCTTAGATCTTCTATTCAGATACTGCACAATAACTCCAAATGCATTCTATATTATTTTGTATATTATTTATAAGACATTTAATACCACTGACTAAATATGGTATATAATAAATACAAGCACAGAGATTCAATTTGCTTATTATTTTAATGATGTTAAAGTGCCTTCCAGATCTCGCACTAGATAAAAACACATCTCAAAACTAGAATCATGTGCAGTTATTAAAGATCAAAAGCTACAGATAGTCACAGGCTCTATGTGTTCAATGCCTTTAAGCAAACTGCCTGTTATAATCTGTACCAACTGATAATTCCACGTGCTGGACAAATGGAGCCCCAGGGAGGTTCCATTGCTTCAATCTAGCCTCAGGGTAATACATAGCACAGAAATCAACATTTTTTGGTTTGTTTTAATTTTCCCTGTGACGTGAACTAAGTGATTCTTTTCCACCTTTCCTTTTTTAAAACTAAGTTGCAATTGACCTATAACATATTTATAAGTGTACACATATTGCAAAATGATTACTACAGTCTACTTCTAGTTGATTCCTAATTGTTTCTCTTCTCCTTAAATTTGTTCTGAGTAGGGGACTCCCTGGTGGCTCAGGGGTTAAAGTTAGCACTATGAAGTTATTGCCAGCAGTGAATTTGATCCCCAGCCAGGGAGGTGACCAACATGGTGCAGCAGATGTCTCATGTCTCACCTGCTGCTCACCTTAGCAATGTATTTCAGTGGATCTGCCTGTTCTGATTTCCACTCTGCCTCTGATGGGTCCTCTCACCCCTCACATCTCTGGCTAACACCCCATTTCTTGTATGTATAATTAAATAAATCTTTTAAAAACATCTGTCCTGAGGAAAAATTGTGTAAAATTTCTTCTATTTTTTTCATGGCACGCTGATATTTATATGGATGTTGATGGTGAATGAAATCATTGGCCCTATTGAAGAATGAGAACCTGCACAGTGGCAGATTATTGACAGGTGTCTTAAGGATGGTGCAATAGCAAGTATAAACTATAGAATAGGCTGGTGATATACTTTTATAAATGATGAGTCAATTCAAAACTTGAAACAATTATTTTCTTGAAATATATTTAGAATATTTTGCTGCTAGATCTAATATACTTAAATACAAAGCAAAATAAGCAGAAGGCAATGACATTTACTTTGCTATGAGAGGGACAGCATATACCAGGCCATTTGAACATAAATCTTGCTCAGTCTTCTCACTCTCAAATCTAGGTTTAACATTATCTCAATCTCTGAGATCAATTATAATCTTACTAAGGAGGAAGACAAGAAGCCATAGACCAGCCAGTAACTTACCTGTTCAAAGTCAAGCTGCTTTGTGGGTATTGCCATGCTAACCTGAATTAAGGTTCTCAACTTGTTTTTTATGTGTTGGATTCTGATAGGTGGCCTACTTGGTCTCTCTGAATACCTGTCTCTGCCTAGGTTTCGATACTATTCCTAGGATTATGGCTAGGATTATGGCTGATCCCTGACTCTGGGGAGAACTTCAGCTGCTTTCTAGATCCTAGTTATTATTGCTGGCTTACTGATGGCTAACTAGGTTTTGTTCATATCTGTCTTGTCTGTTGGGACTTAGTGGTAGATCCTTGATCTCATATTACACTCTCACAGCCCATGTTCCTGTCCTGCCTTTAGAGTAGCCATTCAGATAGGAATTCTAGTCAACCTTGGCCTTAGCCCTTCTAAACTCCAGTTGGCATAATAGTTTGCTAAAATTGGTAACTGTGAATAAGCAATTAGTCAAAATATCAGTACCCGACAGAAATATGGGTAGAGATTGACTAGGAGACAGCTGGCATTGTCTACTATTATTTATAGTGTATCTTTTGAAGGATTAAGACTTTTATTTGTACGTAGGTAGTCCAGATGCTCTTTAATTTCCTTTTACAATTTTTTAAAAAGATTTATTTATTTGTGCATACAGAACCGGGGTACAGGCCAGAGGTACAGGGGCAGTGATAGTACTCACCAGAGACAGAGTTGGGGCAGAACAGGCAGATCGATGAAGTACACTGCTGAGGGGAGCAGTGGGCTGGTCAGGAGAGGTCTGCCATGCCATGTGGTCGTGCCATGTGGTCACCTCCAGGGTAGGTGGGGATCGAACTCATGCTGAAGTGTCTTTAGCTTCTTAGTGCTTTAACCCTCTGTGCCACCAGGGAGGGCCCAACTCCTTTTTACAATTTTTAAAATGTTTTTCTATCAACAAATATAGGATCAGTCTTGTGTATATCTACTCATTAGGTTTCTGTATTTCAAAAATAATTCAAGCTTAAATTATCATGGCATGTCTGATTTTATAAAGGGTTTCATATTGACGATGGAAATGTTCTTTATTTGATTATTACTCTCAGATCCATGAGCTGACGGAGGAGTTGCTGAATAGAAAATAGACTGTTAAAGACTGAATTTGGCCCCATTCCAAATTTCCTATGTTGAAGTCCCAACCACTAGTACTCCAGAAAGTGACTATATTTGGAAATAGGTCCTGAAAAGTAGTAGTTAAGATTAATGAGGTCATCGGGTAGGACCCTAAATCAATAGGACTGGTATCCACATGAAAAGAGGAAGAGATGCTATAAGTGCTCAACGAGAAAAGACCATGTAGCACATATTGAGAAGACAGATATCGGCAAGCTAAAGAGTGGAAGGCTCAGGGGAAACACCTTGACCTTGGGACTTTTAGCTTCCACAACCGTAAGAAAGTAAACTTCTATTTTTTAACCACTGAGTCTGTGGTATTTTATTACAGCGGTCCTAGCAAACTAACACATATTCTTTAATGTCACAACCCTCAGACCAAGAACAAGGAGAAAAGAAGATGAGACCTTGTTAATAACTTGTTCTTGGTAGTTGATACTTTTCTACAAAGTAAGCTAGGAGCCTCTGCAATTTGTATTAAGAATGACATAATCTAATAATGATTTTCAAACAATAGAAATAGATGCAAGTTTCAAAAAATGAATCAACAGTCAGAAAGGATAATTGTAATTTATTTAACCAATTTACTTGTCATAGGACAATGTGACCACTTTTAACCTCTTTGCAACTTTATCTAGAAGAAGGGAATAGCAAGTCTTTTCTTGATGACAGCAAAAGTCATATGAGGATCAAAAGTGATAGAGCGTGAACCTATTTCGAGAATGTCAAGTTATATGCCAATATAAATATTTAGTAAAAGGTAGGCATTGCTGAATTATTATAAAAGGGTCTTTTGATCCCATGTACTAATAAGATGTTGAAGAAAGTAATGCACTGTATACTCAAAAAAAAAAAAAAAAACAACAAAAAACAAAACAAAAAACAAAAACCAAAACCCAGGAGAGAACAGACCTAATAAGTTTATAGTCTAGTGATAATTAGATTGTAAGTACACTAGCTATAAGGAAATGCTTTATATAGTTCCTGATTACTCCCCCTACAGTTAGTTTAATTTATGTTCAGCAGTCTTTTTCATTCTTCTTCTTATTGTTATTCTCAATTTTCCCTATCAGGACAGAAGTGATGTTCACTGCAATCCAAGAACTTCTATGGATTGGCCAAACCACCTTGGCCATGCCAATCTCTATACACAGGAACCTAGTATTATACGTTCTAGCTCTGTTGACTGACAGAAACTGAACGTGCTGGAGAAACTGAACTGCAGGAAATTCGAAACAGGAAATTTCCACATCTCACTAAAGCTGGTGCTTTAGAAGTTATGATAAGGAGTTTGTTGGAGGGGACATAAAACTATATCTGTTGGGAGAGATTAAAGATTACCATCTACCATTTTGACATCATTGTTACCCAATTATTGGTATAATGGAACTAAGAGTGAGATTTGATACCTACACACAGTTTACACTCACAATGTTCACTATAACAATTTATTTTATTCCCCAAACCTGCTCCACCTTCAGTCTTTCTGATCTCAATTACTTGTGTTGACTATATCTTTAAAATATTTCCAAAGTGACCACTTCTCAATATTCCCCTTGCCACTACTAATGGTGTTCTGGGTTACTGCAATAACAGGTCTAGATTCTTTTCAGCAGTCAGTTACCCATTAATAATGTAGCTCAGACTATATTATTACCCTGTTCACTTCAGTGGCTCCTATCTCACTCTGAGTGAAAAGCAATAAACTTACAAATGGCTTACATGGCTCTATAGGATTATATCTCAGGCCACATCCTCTAAGTCTCTATCCCTTCCGCATTCCACTGCAGCCACACTGGCCTCTAAGCTGCTTTTCTAACTCATAAAGAAACTCTCCCAAAAGTTCTTTGCCTGACATTTTCCTTCCTCATTTCTATAGAGTTTAACTCTCACTCCTATAGGTCTTCTTCTTCTTTTTTTTTTTTTCATGTCACCTCAGTGAGGTAGAGGCTTTCCCCATCATCTTTAAATAGACAAACTCTTGGTAGCCAAAATAGCATATGGTGAGATGGTGAGGAAGTGATTACCACTAAATAACATGGAAAAATTCCAGAGCATTTCCATATCCCAAAATAGCCTACCAAATAATACCAAGTAACATGTAAAACCTAAAATAACACAATATTGTAAAAGAAGGAATGCTATGTTAAATACACAACATATGTCGTGCTTCCCAGTGAAGGAGCTTGAAAGTGCCATGCACTGCTCAGGGTGCATGCTGCTTCTGTCATTGTTGCTGCAAAAAATGATTGAACACTATTTTCATTTTTTTTTTTACCTTTATAGTAAAAGTTAAAACCATTTGCAGATTTCTTTCAGTTAATGAAAACAGGTATCAATGCAGGTCTTTTGTAAAAGGCAAGTAACTATATAGAATTTTGACAAATTGGGGATTGTTGTATATCGACTACCATTTAAACTGGACTCCAGACCTCTTTACCTCACCTCATATGTTTAGTTTGGAGGCCTATAGCTTTACAACATAATACAATTTATGATGGATCCTGTTTACGTTCTCCCACCACTAAAAGGTTATCTCCACAATGACAAGTTCTTGTTGCTGGGTTTGTATATTCATGTATCCCAAGTACCTAGAAGAGAGACTGGCACGGTGCTTACACTTAATTAATATATTTTCAATTGTATAGGAGATTATTATATGGAATATATGGAATATTGATGAACAGGCCTCAAGTTAAAGAAAATCTATGTGCTTGTACTTAAAGCAATATTTCACGATCATTCAAATCAAATTTAAGTTGTTCAAGCAGGCAAATACCACTCCCCAGTTCCCACCTACTTTGTTCAAGTTAGCACAGGTATATTCAAAGTGTAATGGTATATTTTATTTACATCCAACAAGAGTATGTTATGCACAAAGTATACTCACCAGCAGGCAAAAAATGTTAAAACAGCACACAAAAATGTCAAAATAAAATAGTACTTCCAAAAGTCGGACCTGCAAATGAGCAAATGAAAATGGGCTGTTTCAATTCGAGGCTTGTATTTATTTTTTTCATTGTTGGTAACAGGTAAATCATGCCCTTCAATACGTGAAGAACTATATAAATTATGCTACATGTGACAATGGAAATTTTTTTTTTAATGTAACATTGGTTTGCAATGTTGTTTGTGTTTTAGAACTACAGGGAATCCTCCTTCAGGTTTTGTGATCACTTCACTCTCACCACAGACACGTAGCCCATTGGGTTCCCTCCCCAGTTTGTTCTTGGCCTCCTGTCAAGATTGTTTTACTTTTTCACACTATTTTGTGGCTCCATACAAATTTCAGTAACCATTGTTCTATTTCTTTGAAGAATGCCATTGGAACTTTGATAAGGATTGAAAGGAATCTGTATATTGCTTTGGGTAGGATGCACATTTTTTTTTTTTTAAGATTTATTTATTTGTGCATACGGAACTGGGGTACAGGCCAGAGGCTCAGGGGCGGCGAGAGGCTTTACCAGAGACAGAGTGGGGAGCAGAACAGGCAGATGGACAAAGTACACTGCTGAGGGGAGCAGCGGGTTGGTCAGGAGAGGTCTGCCACGCCATGTGGTCACCTCTGGGGCAGGCAGGGATCGAACTCATGCGGAAGTGGCCTTAGCTTCTCAGTGCTGTGCTTTAACTCGCTGCACCACCAGGGAGGGCCAGGATGCACATTTTGACAATGTTAATTCTTCCAATCCTTGAGAAGGGAATGCCTTACCATTTCTTTGTGTGTTCTATTTCTGTTAACACTATCTTGTAGTTTTCTTTGCATAGGTCCCTCACCTCCTTTGAGTTTACTCCCAGGTATTCAATTCTTTTCAATGGAATTGCTTTCTTGATATCTTCTCTTAGATCATTGCTTGCATACAGGAAGGGAACTGATTTTTTTTTTTTATTGATTTTGTAAATTGCCTCTCTGAAGGTTTAATTCAATTGTTTTTGGAGAACCTTTAAGGTCCTTATGTATATTTCCATGCTGTCTGTAAAAAATAACACTTCCCATATTCTGCTCTAATATGTATTATTTGTATTATATGGATTCTTTTTTTTATGGTTTATTCAAAATAGAATAACATGTCAGTATTGAAATGGGAAAACAGAGTGTTTCTTACTTTTTAGGAATATAGATGAAAAGCATTCATTTATCAATCCCAGTATGGATTCTTTGTATTTTCTTGCCTAATTACTTTAGCTTGGAATTCCAATACCATGTCCTATTATAGTGGTGAGAATGAATGTCTTTGGTCTTTACCCAATCTGAGAAGCTCAATTTCTTATGACTAAAAATGATATTGGCTGTGGATTTGTCATATATGGTTTTATTATTTGAGGTACGTTTCATTTACCCCCAGTTCTTTGAGGGTCTTCATTATAAATGAATATTTAATCTTATCAGTTTTGCTCAGCATCCATTGAAATGATCATATGGTTTATATATTTCTTTTTATTGATGTGGTGAATTATGTTGATTCATTTTTAGATGTTAAAGAATCCTTATATCCCTAATATAAATACCACTCTGTCATGACATAATCATTTTAATACACTGTTGATTACAGTTTACTAAGATTTTCTTGAGGATTTTTGTCTTTATTTTCATTAGGGAATTGGTTTCTAGTTTTCTCTTTGTGTGTTATTTTTTTCTGGCTTTAGTGTTAGGGGAAGGATGACTTTACAAATCATGTTTGGGAGTGTCCCCCTCTTTATATATTATTTGAAAGAGTTTGAATACAAAGATATTTGTAATTCATCTTTGAAAGTTGCTTGAACTCTTGTTTGAAGCCATCTGATTCTACATTTTTGGCGTTTGGGTGAATTTTGATTATTGATTATCTATTTTCTTGCTTATATCTGTATGTTTAGGTTTTCTCGTTCACATTCAGTCACATATTATTGTATGATTCTGACTTTATCCATCTCTTCCAGATTATTGAATTTACTAGCATACTAGTGTTCAAAATAACTTCTAATAATCCTCTGAAATTCTGAGATGCCTGTTATAACTTCTCTCTTTCACATCTGACCCCATTTGTTGATTTTTTCCCCTTTCTACTTTAGAGCTTTGTCTATTTTATTTATTCAAAGAAACAGCTTTTGGTTTTATTCATATTTTGGACTGTCTTTTAAATTTCTACTTCATTTATTTCTGCTTTAATATGTATCATTTCCTTCCTCTATTGGTTTTTGGTTTTGCTTGTTCTTCTCATTCTAGTTACTTAAGGTAAGAGATAAAATTATTGCATTTTTCCTACTTTCTGGAGCTGAGGTCTAGGCCAGAGTCAGAGTGGGGCACAGAACAGGTAGATATACTGAAGTACACTGCTGGGGGAAGCAGTGGTGAGACAGGAGTTGTCTGCTGCCATGTGGGTTGCTGAACTTTAACTCTTGCACTACCAGAAGGCTCCTTTCCTAGTTTCTTTTGGGCTTGTATTGTTATATTTTCCCTCTTAGTATTTCTCTTGTGTCACATAAATTCTGGAAAGCTGTGTCCTTATTGTGTTTGTTTCAAGGTATTGTAATATCTTCTTTGATTTCCTCATTAACCCAATAGTCATTCAGTAATATGTTGTTCGGTTTCTGAATATTAGAGGATTTTCCTTCTTTCTTTTTGTGGTTGATATCTAGTTTGTTACCTTATGGTCAATGTTGAGGTGTGTATGATTTCCATCCTCATGCTACTTGTCTTGTGACCCAATAAGTGGTCAATCCTGGAGAATGTCCCATGCACACTTAAGAAGAATATATATTCATTCAGCTTTGGGGGGTAATGCCCTATAAATTTCTGTTAAGCCACATTGTCTAATTCTTTATTTCAGGTTACTGTATCATTTATTTTCTGTTTGATATATCCATTATTGAGAGTGGGGTGTTAATCTTCCCTGCCATAATATGCTTTTCCTATTGCCTATTTTCAGTTAGCAACTGCCCTATCAAGCTTGATGTTCCTTCATTCCGTGCACATATATTAATGATTATTATTTCTTCTCGATGTATTCTTCCCTTAATCACTATATGATATCCATCTTGTCTCATTTTGCACTTCCTGGGAGAAAATCTATTTTATCTAAGTAGGGTTGTCTCTGTCACCCTTCGGATTCCATCTGCTTTTAGGATTGTTTTACTTTTTTTTTTTCTGAGCCTATATTTATCTTTGGATACCAGGTTTATTTCCTAGGGACAATAGGAAGCTGGAGTCTGCTTTTTTTTTTTTTATAAATCTTAAATTTTTAATCTTTTTTTTTACAGGTTACCTGTTGGGGTGTGACCAGGTGCCGTGATAACAGGGTGGGACTAGATAAGTGTGATAATAAACTGGGCCTCCAAGGGTGATAATTAACTGGGCCTCACATTTGGTAGATACTGGCTTGCATGGGGGGGGGCACGGCGATGAGTCACCCCTTTGGAATTTGAAACTAGAATCTATATAAGAGACCCTTTCCCCCTATAGCACTGGTAGTAGCTGCAGACTCCACCCTAGGGGCTCCATCTCAGCTGCTGCCCAGGAGCAATAAACTCTACTTGCTCAGCCTTTCTGCCTCCCATTTTTCTCCCTTGCGGCCCGTCACAGAAATTGGGACAAAACATTACCTGGACCACTTTTGATAAAAAAAAAGCTGTAGAAATTTAGTAACAGCCACAAGTGAATACCAGGAGGTGGTATAAGTCAATTTTTCACAGAATCCCCCTTCGTGGGATGTGTGATTGCACTGCTTGGGGTGTCTGGAGTCAATTATGGCAAATTTTAGCCCACAGGCCTCTTTCCCCATACTCTTTTGTAAATTCTTCAGCATTCTTACAGACTTTTTAAATGGCCCTTAGAGTATTCTTCAGTTTGGTGCTTGAGCTGGGGCAGCCATTCACTAGTGCCATTGTTTGTTCAGTTTTGGTTGCTGGCTTCCAGTTTTCAACACTAATTAATGACAGCAGACCTCCTCCTTTTCCTGACTTGGCTGACAGATCTTTGTCTTAAATGTGATCTTCCTGGTTTGAATGGGTATTCTGCTGGAAAGGTGATTTTGACTTTGAAGTCTCCCTTATCATATGGAGGGTTGTCAGGAACAACAAATCCTTGCAAAGTGAATAAATGAGCCTCATCAACTTGGATGTTAAGGAATCTTTTCATTTCACATTTCTGGATTTCTTCAAGCTCCTTCTTCAACCTCCTCCTGGCCCCCATCTTGGATCTGGTGCTACTAGATTCTGTTTTTTAATCCAACCAGTCACTCTGTGCTATTTATTTGGAGAGTTCTGTCCATTTGCATGTAGAGTGATTATTGCTATATGAGGATCTGTTACTGCCAGTTTGTCCTTAGCTTTGTGAATCTATTTTCTTGTTCAGTTAGTGGTGGATGTTCTTCCCTTTGATTTAGATACAAGAGTCTCTTTCAATATTTCTTGGAAGGGACATCTAGTGTTTGCAAACCTCTTCAGTTTCTGTTTGTCTGAGAACTCCCTTTTTTCTCCCTCATAGCTGAAGGTGAGCCTTTCAGGATAGAATAATCTTGGAGGGGGCAGTTTTCATCTTTAAGTATTTTATCTTGCCATTCCTCTTTAGTCTTGTGCATAGTGTTTCTTCGGGAAAGTCAGATGCCAACCTGATTGTGTCACTTTATAGCTTATCTGCTTGTTCCCCCTAGTCAATTTCATATTCTTTGTCTGAAGTTCGTTGAAGTTCCAAGTCCTTATTCCATTTAGTTGCCCTAGTATTCTTGTAGTTTCATGGATATGTAGATTTATTTCCTTCTCTGGGTTGCTTTCCTCTATTATTTCTTTAAATAAGTTCTCTATACCCTTTTCTTTCTTTTACAATTCAGGGGTATCCATTGTTCTTTTATTACCTTTCTAAGGAGATGGATAGTTATCAAAATGTTTCTCCTTTTTAAAAAAAGATTTATTTATTTATGCATACAGAACTGGGGTACAAGCCAGAGGTGCAAGGGCGGTGAGAAGATTCACCAGAGACAGAGTGGGGTGCAGAACAGGCAGATCGTCGAAGCACACTGCAGAGGGGAGCAGCGGGAGGGTCAGGAGAGGTCTGCTGGGCCATGTGGGTCACCTCCCCGGCGGGGAACAAACTCATGCTAAAATGGCTTTAGCTTCTTAGTGCTGTGCTTTAACCTGCTGCGCCACCAGGGAGGGCCCTGTTTCTTCTTTTTATTCTTCATATCTCTCTTATTCCACCTGATTTCTATGTGAATTATCTCCTTCAACATCACCAATTTGATCTTCCATTTGTCCTGTTATGCCTCCATACTTTTTTTCTGGAATACTTTTATCTCCTCTTGATCTTTTGCATCCTGCTTCTCTATCATTTTGTTATTTAAAGCTTCAATTTTCATTTTCTATTCAATTTATTTTATTTCTTGTGGCATTTATTTGTTTTTCTGAGTGTTTTAGATTAACTTTTCTATATTTTACAATTTCTTTGAATTTATTCACGATGGCAATTTTGAATTCTACATCTGGTATTAGGAAAATATTTTCCATGTCTTTAGGGTTTATTTTTGGATATTTTTTCTTTGTGTGTTTGTGTGTGTGTTAGAATTCCCCTGATGTATCAGATTGTAGGCGTTCTGCTTTTTCCCTCATTATTTACTTTCTGAAAATTAAGTCGCAGCCCTTCCAGTTTTCCAGTAGATGGCGCTGAACGACAGGGAGAACTTACTTGTAGTTGGCTATTCAGTGAGTTGGGGGATGGTTTTGGAAGGGTCTGTAACTCCTGGGAGTGCTGGGCCTATGTCTTGTGCCTGAGTCAATACCATTGGCCTTCCTCTCCAGTCCTCAGACCTACATTTCTGCATGTGAGACTGCTCCTTTGGGCAACCTTGAAACATGCCAAGGCAGCTTCACTATATCAGCTCAGTCCCACACTCACTGTTCACAAGGGAACTGGGTGGAGTGAACCACACCTTGCTAAGCTTTATTTTCCTCAGATGGGAGGCCCCATCTGTTTGGCTCTCCACAGCACCCATGCCAGTATCTCCCATAGTTATATCCATAACCCTAAGATTTGTCCTTCTTGGCTTCTGCTATGTACTAGAGTATACCCCCCAGACACCACTGCCTCCACTACCTTCTGCCCCCTTGAGTGGACATTCTTCTGTGTCTCTTCTGTCACACTCAGTCAGTTTTTGTCCCTGTGGGGCGTGAGGCATTCTGGTATCATCGATGCCCTGGGACTCACCAAGTTCAGAATCTACCTCAGAATTTATTCTCCTCAGAGCAAAGAAGAGAATTTCCCCTGACACAATCTTTCCTGGGACAGTGAAATATTTTTCAGTGGTAAGAAGAGAGCTATTAAACATAGTGTTGTGAGCAATGCAGATCATACGACCTGCATGCCAATTGTATACCTGCCAAAACTTGCCCACCATACCCTGGGGCCTGCTATCAACAGGCTCTTTCCTGCTCTCTGTATAAATTTGCAGACACACATTGATGGATAACAACAGAAAATGTTATTGCAATAGTGGGAATCAGCAGTTTTGCACAGGAAGCTTTTTAAGATATTTACTATAGTCTATATAAAGTTGGGATGAAATTGAAATTGAACAAGCAAGATGAATTTTGGTACTGTGGAAAGTGTGAAATCTGCTAGTGAACTTTATTTTCCTTTCACAGGAGAAGTAACAGAAATTCATGGATCTCTTGTAGAAAATCCCAGGGCTCTTAGACATTTTTTTTTTTTTTAGAAGATGGTTGGCCGATTAGGATTATACTGAGTAGTCCTTCTGAACCAGATAAGCTAATGAGCCCAGCAGAAAAGAAATATATGAAATCTAATGTGGAGTAAAAAATAGAAAACTTAAATAACTAATCTGAAGCAACTTAGGAGAAAACAATGAGGTTTTACTTTATAAAAAGACATGATTTGAGTTTCAATATATATTTTTAAGTGAAAAAAATCTGAATATACTATATACTGCAAAATTGCAGCTCTATGAGTTTCTGGAAAAGATAAAACTATGAAAACAGTAAAAAGATTGTTTGCCAGGGGTTTGTAGAGACAGAGGGATGATAAGGAGGATCACAAAGGATTTTCAGGGAAGTGAAAGTACTTTTGTGTGATAGAATAATGATGAACATATGTCATTACATGTTTTTTTTTATTTTTTTATTCATACAGAATTGGGGTACAGGCCAGAGATGTGGAGGGTGATAGGATTCACCAGAGACAGAGTAGGGAGCAGAACAGGCAGATCGGCGAAGTACACTGCTGAGGGGAGCAGCGGGCGGGCCAGGAGAAGTCTGCCACGCCATGTGGTCACCTCCGGGGCAGGCGGGAATCGAACTCATGCGGAAGTGGCTTTAGATTCTCGATGCTGTGCTTTAACCCGCTGCACCACCAGGGAGGGCCTACATGTTTGTTTAAACACAAAGAATGTACGACACCAAGAGTGAACTCTAATGTAACTATGGACTTGGGGTAATTACGCTGTGTCAGTTGTGACAAATGTTCCACTCTGCTGTAGGATTGTCAATCGTAGTGAAAGCTATGTATATATGGGGGTGATGTGCATATGGGGAAGGTCTGTACTGTCCCCACAATTTTGCTATGAGCCTAAAATTTCACCAAATAATAAAGACTAATTTTAGAAAGAATTAAACTAACAACTAAGTGATGTAATATGTTCCAGGCATTTTCATTTGCAATCAATTTTTAAAAAACATCTTTTATTATTATAGTAGAATATGTACACTGTGGAAAATTAGAAGGAAATTACCAAATAAGCAATAACTTAAAAACTGTCTTCACGTTGTCAACACCAAATGATCCCCTATATTAACACTAGTCTGTATGCTTCTTAACTTTCTTTAAGCATGTGCATATAAAATGTATGGGCCTATATATTTTGGGCAAAATAACATTATACTCTTTAGGATTTGCTTTTTTAAAGTTAGTGACCTTCAGGTTTTCATTCAGCATGATTTCATCTTATTTAATGCTCAAACTACATTGAAAGTTCCCCCCAATTGAATGAAAAGTGACATTTACAGCTAGTTTCTCAAAAAAAAAAGTGTCTACATAGTACAGTGAAAAATCACTTTTAAAGTGATAGAAAGTTCTTTAACTATATTATTTTATTTTAAATACCTTTCCATCCCCATACACTCTTTTATTTTATCATTTTTATTTCATTTATCTGAATGTGAGTTAAAATTTGTTCAGTATAAGTTTATGTGATTTGTTGAATAAAATTATAGAACAGATATTAAAATATACATTTCTCTAATGTAAAGATTACAGAAAATTTATTTAACTATAAGAAATGGTTTAAATAATTGTAAATGTTTAAAAATATACAGTACTATAGGGAAAACCATTTTTGTTGAGTTTTTATTAGCACAGTCATTACTTATCTGAAGCTGATTGTTAATAGCTTTTCTATTTTTAATAGAAAATAAACTGCTCATTTTCTGTGGCATTTTATTATGCTTTTTTAGTCAAAAAGGAGAATCTCATTTGTGTTACTCTTGGTGATAACAAAGAGGTATATGATGAAATGACAAAGGTCCTAGAATTAATGGAAAATATAAATCACTAGTAATCAGCAACTGTTTTTCAGTATCCTTTAAATACAATATATCTTATACTTAAAAGCCAATTGCTAAAAGACACCTGCACCCCCATGTTTATTGCTGCTTTATTTACAATTGGAAAGACATAGAAACAAGCCATATTCCCAAATAGATGACTGGATTAAAAAGATGTGGTACATATACACAATGGAATATTACTCAGCAACCAAAAACAAACAAACAAACAAACAAACAAAAAAACACATGTCTTTTGCAGCAACATGGATGAAGCTGGAAAAGGTCATGCTTACTGAGATAAGCCAGAAATGAAAAGAAAAATATCGGATGGTTGCACTCATAGCAGGAGTATAAAGGACCAGGGGCGAAAATAATAATAAGAACAGCTATATGCCAGAGACATTTTATGGGGGTGGAATGGGGAATGGAATAAAAAATACTGTGGGGGGAGGGAAATGCACTGGACTATAGTGATGACACACGGGTGATTTGGTGATGGGAAGCCCATGGGGATTACAACTGAGATGGAAAAAGCACAAAATGATGTTAAAATAAACTATTATATTATTAAAAAAAAAAAAAACAATTACTGGAAGACTCACCATGGTGATATTCTGAATAACTCCTCTTTCTAAACATAAAGTAAAAGCACATAACACTTATAAATTAATAATCCATCCATCTGTACATGCTCTAATCAGTTTTTGTCTATATGTTTGAGTGTTATGTGAAGAAAACTGGACTCTTGAGTTAAACCCTTCATAATGCTTTAAAAATTTTTAAAAATATGGCCTTGACAACTTTGTCAAACTTAGAATGTTATTCCCAAAAAAAAATTAACATGTGGTTAGTTAAAGTGTTATTTAATGAAAAAGAGTATTGTAGTTTCTTATAAAGCGAAAATGGAGCTATCACATATAATTCAATAATCACACTACTTGGTATACTTCTCACTGAATTAAAATCTTGTTTTCACATAAAAATATCTATACACAGTTATTGGTAATTTAATTCATTATAGCTAAGAAATGGAAACCACCCTAATACTCTTCAGTTTCTTATTGGATAAATTCATTTCAATCCATCCATGTAGTTGAACCATGTCAGGAATAAAAAGGAACAAAGTTTTGTTTTATTAAACAACCTGGATTTATTTTCATAGAATTATACTGAGTGAAAATAGTCAATCCTAAACTGCTACATGCTGTCATTAGAATTACTTTTAAATAATATTCTTGAAATAACAACATTATAGAGCTTGTAAACAGATTTATGGTTGACAGGGTTTAGGGATAAGGGAAAGTATAGGAAATGTAAGAATGCCTGTAAACACCAGGAATACATGTGATAATGAGACTGTTTTGTGTCTTTTCTGTATTAGTGAATACAGTACCTATCCATAGTATAGAATTATGTGGAAATATATGTACACACACAAATAAGTACAAATGAAACAGGAAATTTGAATGAGATCAGAGCATTGTATCATGACAAAATCCTTTTGTGACATTGTATTGTAGTCTTGTGAAATATTTTCAGGGAAACTGAGTAAAGATATAAGAGGTCTCTGTACTTTATAACACTGTCAATCTACAAGTCTATCAAAATATTCACAACTGTGGGCCCTCCCTGGTGGCACGATGGGTTAAAGCACGGCACTATGAAGCTCTCAGAAGCCACTGCAGCACGAGTTCGGTCCCCAGCCAGGGAGCTTACCCACATGGCATGGCAGACCTCCCTGACCTGCATGCTGCTTCCCTCAGCAGTATATTTCAGTAGATCTGCCTGTTGTGTTCTCCACTCTGTCTCTGGTGAATCCTCTCACCCCCACACCTCTGGC
>NW_004567120.1:8059215-8073154 GCF_000260355.1 Condylura cristata
AAAAGTTTTTATTTTTTAACTTCCTTAAAGATATCAGGGAAAAGAATGTTATATTCCTGGAAACACAATTATTCAACTTAGTCTTTTAATATGAATAGCGCTTAGTTGAAGCTGGAGCCCTTAGGGCCTATGAACCAAGGCGAACCCAGAGTAGAAATAATTGGTCCCAATTAATGTTGGTTGAGTGAGAAATAAAGTCCTTTTCCCTGGATGATTCAGCAAGGTTAATGGAATGAAGAAAGTACATCCTGGGTAAAGCTAAGTTCAAGTAGAAATGTAAAGATTAAAATTGAGCAGAGTATTTTCTTCTGGGTACTTATGTGAGGTCAGGGTAATGTAGAAGTAACCGTGAAAGAAGACAAAGTCAAGGGATGTTGGGATAAAATCACTAGTTGAAGGAGAATTATTATTATTATTTTTAAAGATTTATTTATTTATGCATACAGAACTGTGGAGGTGCAAGGGGCAGTGAGAGGATTCACCAGAAACAGAGTGGAGAGCAGAACAGGCCAATTGACGAAGTATACTACTGAAGAGAGCAGCAGGTGTGTCAACAGATCTCTGCCATGCCATTTGGGTCACATCCCTGGCTGGGAATTGAACTCCCCGGGAATAAAAGTGGCTTTATTTTAGCTTCATAGTGCTGTACTTTAACCTGTTGTGCCACCAGGGAGTGTACTGAAGGAGAATTGTTCTAAAATCTCCTCTCTATGTCTTTCTACAAGGATGGAGGAATGAGAACAGAACTTGCTGGAAGTATGTCAGCTAAGTTAATGAGGAGATATTGGTTTAAGGAAAATGGTATTGAACCTCTATTTCCCTTGTGATATTTGTAGGGACAGGTGATGATGTGAAGAAAAATTAGCAGAAGTATCAGGGAATATACCCAGATATCCAGCTGAGGAAGAACTGGAAAGGCCCCCTTAAACTTTATTCACCAATGGAATATGTATAGGTGACTATAACACTTGGGAATTTCTGTGAGAGCTGGAGGACTGTAAACAGAAAAATCTGTGAAAATAAATGTCTAAGAAACAGTCCTAACATGATTAGTTAGGACTCCTTCCTTTGAGTGTTTCTTTTATAAGTGAGCACGTAAGGACAGAACTTTGTGGAAGATGTAAGGCCAGATGTAAGGCCAGAGACGTGTCAAAGGGTGATCAGATGAATGTAAATGAAGTTTCTTACTCAAAGAGATTCTATCAGGGTCTGTGTTGAGGGAAGAGGATATAAGGGCAGAACTTTCTGGAAGAAACAAGTAGTGATTAGACTAAGAACAAGATTAAATTAGAAGGAATAGGATAAGCTCTTACCCTCACATATCGCAAACACCAAGAGAAGTGAGTTTAGTTTAGTTCTCCATTCAACTGATCATGCGCTACATATCTCTTAGTATTTTCTTTTACCAGGATGATCTATGCTCATCACCCTCTGTCGTTGTCTGTCTGGGTTGTTATATCTTGACCTAGGTGGCTTATAAACAATATTGATTTATTTCACACAGTTTGGGAGGTTGTGAAGTCCAAGATCAAAGAATGGCAAATTCAATGTCTGCTAGAACATGTATCTTGGTTCATTGACAGCTGTCTTCTCATTGTAGCCTCACATGGCGTAGGGGACAAGAGAGCTTTCTAAAATATTTTTTCAAGGGTATTAGTTTTATTC
The DNA here is from genome assembly GCF_000260355.1 of Condylura cristata. NCBI lineage: Eukaryota > Metazoa > Chordata > Mammalia > Eulipotyphla > Talpidae > Condylura > Condylura cristata. The sequence goes on from NW_004567120.1 coordinate 8,060,881, forward strand.
AATTTACTTTTAACCAACAACATTTTGACCCCATTTCCTAGTCTTTACTTGTGGAAATTTGTGTCTCAAAATCATACTATATCTGACAAGTCCAGCTTAGATCAGTCCTAATTTAACCAGTTATGTTTGGATCTTCCCCAAGATTTTTACTTTACTAAGAGTTTCTGTTCTCATGCCCTTTGTTTACACTTTCAGAGAAATCGCCAGTGGAGACTGTTTATTCCTTCTAGATGGTTCTCTGTCCATACTCTCACTTTATCAAAAATACCTAGAGAAAAGTTCATATATCTTTCAACCAAATTTGTTACAAAATTATCCCAGACATTTATTTTTCCCAGGATATTTTGTCCTCTTTCCACACCCTACAGAGAAGCCTGCTGTGAAGTGGACTATTTAATTCATTGTTATCTAATCTGCTCTGAGCTGACCTATTAACCTTTACTTCTTCCAAATAGTTTTGTCTTTATTCCCACACATTGTCACAGAAACCCCAGGGAAGCGAACCTAGTTGATTCAACCAATTATATTCTGTCCCCAATACCTGACCTTTACATTTTAAGGAAATTTCTGTCTCCATATCCTTGCTGTAATGAGAAACACATAGGGTAGGGAGCCTGGTTCAGTTCTCCTTCCTAATCATGTTTGGATCTGCTCCCAGACCTTAACTTCTTCTAGAAAGGTCTGTTCTTATCTCCGTCTTTGTATACTTACCCTTTAAAACAATAGGGGAGGGATTTTAGCTCATTTCTCCTTCAATATATCACCTACCCATACCTTCTGATACTGATTTCTTCCAGAAGGTTCTGTTCCAAGATCTGTTCTCTTATCTCCATATCAGCAATCACAGTGGGAAGGACCTCAGTTCATTTCTCCTTCAATCATATTCTGACCCTCTCCTGTACTTTTATTTTCCCCAGAATATTCTATACACATTTTTTCTACCCTGAAGGTTTTTGTGAGGAATTTTTGTATAAGGATTCAACAATCTAGTATGTGTTCAAATGTAGAATGGTGCATGAATATATTTGAAGAAAACGTAAACTAAGATCCCACCTCTTAAGGTCTCAGTGAAAGTGTATGGGGTGAGGTTAGGATTAAGGATAGAACTTTCTGGAAAGAATAAAGGTCAGGAGGAGAGATCAGAACATAACTGGTTGACAGAGGACTGACTAAGTTGCCGCAACTCCTGAGGTTTCCTTTAGACTGAGTTGATGAGTCCTGAACATTGTCAAGTATCTTCAGATGGGGGGCGGAGGGGTGGGTACAGCAAGAGGGGTGGATAGAACATGATTGGTTAAAAGAGAACTCTAAGAAAATTCTTATCCAGGTCCCTTTGGGTATAGTGATAGTAATATGGACAGACCTCATATCAGAATGTGACCAGTGGAAAAGCAGAAACTGTTTCCTTTTCGGTAATTCTGTTCAGTTCTACATTGGGATAGAGAGTAAGGGTAGAGCTTGCTGGAAGAAATGAAGTTTAAGAGGTGTGTTCATGAAGTTAATAAATGTAGAAAAAATGGGTAAGTAGTTGACCCGAGGCTTTCTATTATGATAGAGATATGAGGGCTGAATATTCTGGAAAAAAATAGTGGTCCTGGAACATGTTATAATAGATTTGCTGAAAGAAACCTGAACCAAACCCCCAAACCCTATAGGGATGATATGAGATCAGAGCTTTCTGGAAGAAATTAAAGTCAGTAGATTGACTTAGAATGTTATTTAATGTGAAAAAAACTAAATAAACCCACATGTTTGGGTTTTTTTTAGTGAAAATAGGTTTGAGGATAGGCTATTTTGGGGAAGTGAGTGTCTTGGTTGAATAATGGAATATAGGTTTTTATTTCTCTTACAATTCAGATTTTTGTTATAATTATAGAGATTAGAAGTCACTTTTATTACCTAAAATATTTATCTATTAAAACTATATTAATACTTTCATAAAAAATACAAAAAATGAGAGAAGCAAGTGCATTTATAGAACTACATGTCAGTCATGTCAGATCACTGTGCAGGGAATTCCCAGCATGAACTCAATCATTTGTGAGGACACAAAGCAATTCTTGTTTAGTTATACACATTCATCAACTCATTCAGCATGGTCAGCCTCTACTCCTTAATGATTTCCTTTCCTTAATTTGTGTCTTGCTGTCTGCTTCTTACAGTAGACATATACTTTCTTCATCTACCAGCCATTGAAGAGGACCAGGACCACGAATGTTAATCTGACCCATTCTTGGGGGGTGTTGGGTTTGTGGCCCTTTACTATCATCTTATCTGGAATCATGCATTTCTATAACCTTTTTTCCTTTCCATATCATGCTGAAGTAGAGTTTTAATAAATAAAGCCACAGATTCAGCTATTCCCAGAAGAAAACTGTTATCAAACATAATCTCCATGGGGATTGACTCTAGCGGTCCAACACTTGTTCAGCCAAGAAGTAAAAATCATTTTGTTTCTTGTCCTCTGTCTCTACACAAGCTCCACTAGATGTTTCTGATACTGTGTCATTATGAGTACAGAATATTTTCTAGAAGGAAATACCAGGAAATGGATTAGAATGTAATTGGCTAAAGGAGAACTGAAGTAAGTTCCTTTCTATGTGGACTCTGTTGGGGTGCAGGGTTGGGAATGGGGTAAAAGAGAATGCAAATGACAGAACTTTCTTCAAGATGCTAAGTCAGGGTTGGGCTCATTGCATGACTGGATACAGAAGTGAGGAAATCAATTCCTCTGGGAATTTTCTTTGATAATGGGGGCAAGAAAACATCTTTCTTGGAAAGAGTTATGTAATATAAGACAGAGCTAATCAGAAGTTGTTACTGTAACACAACACTGTCTTTTTTTTTTTTTTTAAAGATTTATTTATTTGTGGATACAGAACTGGGGTACAAGCCAGAGGTGCAGGGACAGTGAGAGGATTCATCACACACAGAGCGGGGAGCAAAACATGCAGATAGATGAAGTACACTGCTGAGGGGAGCAGCGGGCGGGTCAGGAGAGGTCTGCCATGCCATGTGGATCACCTCTGGGGCAGGTGGGGAGCGAACTCATGTGGAAGTGGCTTTAGCTTCCCAGTGCAGTGCCTTAACCCGCTGCGCCACCAGGGAGGGCCTAACACTGTCTTTCTTATATATGAAAATTGCATTTGAAGTTATTAATAGAATGGAAGGCTAACTTTTTATTATGCAGATTTCCTTTATTTCTTACTTCAAAACTGCCTCTGTCCAGTTCAGATTTTAATCTACATTATGGGATGAATTTCATTGTACTTGTTCTCTTATTTTCTATCTTTATAGTATCTAAGTATGGTTTACCTATGATTAGTCACCAGGCTAAAGTATATAGGGTTCAGACATTTAAGCTGAACATTCAAATGGTTTGTGCAGCCCATGATCAAGATGGTATTCTTGCAGGAATGGAATTGGGGAAATACATTGGCAAAGAGGAAAGTGGGGATGGAACTTGGTGTAGGGGAAGAACTGAAATTGAGTTTAGATAGAACAATTGCCAAGAAAACACAGCTCAGGGGAAATTGTAGGCTCAAAGTAAACAATGCAATTGAGTCCACTGGTACTTGATTTTGGAAAAGATGGTTTTGTGGTCTGATCCATACAAGTAAATATATAGATGATGAATAATAAGGAAAAGTTAACTCCTAAAGTTAATTCCTTTAATAGTGAATCCTGAAAGAATGAGACAATTGTCTAAACCATATAAGGAAAGTTTTAGCTGAAGGTGGAAGAGAAATAAGAAATATCAAAATTAACTCCAGTGATAATAGGTTGTTGATGAATAATCTTGGGGTTATAATCTAAATAACTGAACACTTCCATTAAGAATAAAGGGGGAAAAAATCTCCACAATTATATCCAATGATATTGCTTATCTGAAGCAAGAGGGAATCATATGCCACATATACCAAATTAATATCAGCGATATTGAATCCTAAGCTAATTAGTCATGGCGTCTGCACAATTAAGTAAATGCCTATATGAAAGAGTAGGGACAAACTTCTATAATCAATTTAATTCCAAAGATGTTATATTTTAGATGAGTTAATCATGGCGTGTAGTTTCTTTTTCTTTTTCTAAAAAAAGATCTATTTATTTATGCATACAGAACTGGGATACAGGCTAGAGGTGCCGGGGTGGTGAGAGGATTCATCAGAGACAGAGTGGGGAGCAGAACAGGCAGATATATGAAGTACACTGTTGAGGGGAGCAGTGGGTGAGACAGGAGATGTCTGCTGAGCCATGTGGATCACCTCCCTGGCTGGGATCAAACTTGTGATGAATCAGCTGTGGTTGTCTTTTCAGTGCTGAGCTGTAACCTGTTGTGCCACCAGGGCCCATAGTGTGTAGTTTCTATAAATAATCATATCTCTGAAAGAGGAGAGGGGAGATGACTCCCAACATTTAATTCAAAGATTTTTGTTTCCAGAGTAGGTAGTGGTGTTGTATATTGTGCTGTAAGTTTATTTTTGACCTGAAGTGCAGTTGAGGCAAAGAAAGATTTGAAGGAGTGTGAGTCTTCTAGTGTGAGGAAAATATCAGGGCACGCTAGAAACAAACTATAACAGACAGAGGTAAAAGTTTTGTCTCAGGGTTGGCAGGGAACTCCACAATAGTGGCTATCATACTAGTTATTCTAGGACACAGTTAATGAGAAAGTGGGTGTGAAGCTTCAAACACAACCAATAAATCTGTGAGAAAATAGGAAATTTCAAGTTTGATAGAGAGCAAATCTGTTATCTTAGTGGAAAGTCAAATGGGCAACTGTACAGTTAGGGGATCTACATCATAGGCAAGCAGCAAGAACCCCATAGTGAAAAGGTACTAAGACAGCTAAGACAGTGCAGGGAATATTCCAGGTAGTCAAAAGTTATCGAGCAGGTCTTGAAGTAGATAGAAACACGTGCAGAAAGTGGTCTGTCAACTATGATCTGTAAGTTTTTTTTTCTGTACAGAGGCTGAGATCTTGAAGCCCAGACTAAGCCTTTCAAGAGAAGAGCTTAGTGACCTCTGGAACACCCAGCTTTATCCCAGATGAAAGTAACAGAAGGACTACGAGCCAAACTGGTAGTCAACAACTTTTTGCAGATGGGTATGTGGTTTGCAGATGATTAGAGTGAATTTATTATGGGATTTTAGTATTTGGGAAGAATTAGGAATCGGCTTCATGGTTCTGACAGAGTGTTTGCATGAGATGTCAGTTGCAATACACTAAAGTCAGTGTGTACTCCATTGTGCCATGTCCAGACTTTTCTCATGGTAGGAGAAGGATGAGGTTTGGAACATTACTAAAACAAAATAACAGTTGTGAAGCTTTTCCAATACAGGGAAATTTTTTCCCTAGGAAGCATTTTGGCCTTCAATGATTTTCTGTAAATGGCATTGCTCAGCATATATTGAATATAAGATTAATTATTTCTTAAGGTGCCTTGTTAAGAACAAGGTGAAAATCTTATTCTGAATTGTATCTGAAAGTAAATTCTGGTTTAATGCATTTCTTGGTTGAACATACCACTATATAGTAAGTCAATGTATTTCCAGTTTTTCAGAGAGGAATCTGGTTGTGTCTACTTTTGTATTCTAGTAAGTGATCTCATGGATAGTGGATATTTAGAATAGCAGTGATTGTATGTGCGGTTAAAATGTTTACTTTAAAGAATTTCTGAAAACGCTACTTTATCTTAACCTTTTTCTTAAAGCATTTTTCAACTTCAGTTAACTTTTTGTGAAGATCACTTAAACTTTATCTTCTAGCTCCAACAAGAGATAGTGTACTCAAAATCAATTTCTTAAAGACTTAGAGATACAGCACTTGAAGAAAATTGAACTATCACGCTCAACTTCTGAGGGAACAGGTTGAAAGTTTTAAGTGATTTGCTTAAGGATGTAAGAGCAAAGTAAATTAACAGAGCTGGGACTAACTGGAATATCCCTTCCAGGTCAATTCACTTTTCATTATCCATATGGATTGAACTTTAAAAGCTGAAAACTAAAACTTTAGGAAGATATTAAGAACTTTCTGGATAGCAATACTGCTTTTGTTGGCTTTGGTACCCAATAGACTTGATAATAATTGGTAATATCACAACAAAGTTGGAAACTAAAACTTTAGCAACATCCTAGACATCTCCTGGATAAAGGTGTAGGGTTTCATTCATTGACTGTGCACTTCTGCTGGAGTTAATGAACTTTATTTAGCTAAGACTTTGTGCATGGTATTTTCAAGGATTCTGTGACTTATTTCATGGAAAGTCTTTTAGGGATGCTTTTGTCTCCTGAATTTGGATGCTTTTGTTTCATTGGATTTGCCTAAAAAAAAAAAAAAAATCGAATGAGAAGGAAGACTGAGTTTGTATAGACAAACAAGAAGATTGGCCATGCATTCATAATTGTGAGGTGGCATGATGACCACATAGAGTTTTGTTTCTGTATATGCCTGAGATTTCCCATTATCAAAGTTAAAAAGTAAAATTATTTATATTATAAAAGACAAGCTTGATGGGCATAGGAACTAGCTAGTAATAACATAATGAAGCCACGGGCATGTGGCATACCTGGTAGATTTTATTTCTTCTATTTTAGATGTTTGATCATAATTGAACTTATTTTTGTTACCTAATTTTATATTAGGATGAAGAAATACAATATCCTTCATATGAGGTTGAGGAAATACTGATAAATATAAAAGTCACCTTTTTTTTTTTTTTTTTTTAAATCTAAGTTAAAGTGAGAATGAATTGCAGCTCTTATGTAAAATGCCAATTTTCACCAGGGGTTGCTTGATCTACAGGCATAAAATTTAGTATTATCTTTATTCAAACTATGATTACTAGAGAGGAACCACATTTATAAAAAAAATAATGGAAGTGATGAGACTCACAGTGGACAAAAGCAGACGAATGAGGTTTTTTTTTTTTGGCTACAGAATATGGAATAATCCCTGAATTAGCATTTATTTCCTAAGCAATTTAGAACATTCTAGCTCTGCCATCTATGCCTCTGGTGAAAATTTAAGTAGTTACAGCTGGGTGTCACTGCTATAACATGAAATATCATATAGTGTTTCATTTCTTTAACTTTTCATTATAAAAATAACCTATAAAAACTGTATAAAACAATGTATAACTTAAGGAAATATTATGAGGCAAACACCTTTGCACTAATAACTTAGCTCCAAATTAAGTTTAAAAACTATTATTTTGTCAGCCACCCCATAGACCCATCTTAATCACAAATCACAATCTTCTCTATCTCCACAAAAGGAACCTGACCTTTTTGGGCAATCATTTCTTAATTTTCTTTATAAGTTTATCATCCAAATGCTCATTCACATATACTAGTTAAGTTATGCCGTTATGCCTATCCCTAATCATTTCTTTCAATTTGCAGTTTCTCCACCATCCTTTTTTCCTTGCCATATGTTTGTTGAAGGAATTGTCTTCCTTTTTTTTCTAAAGATTTATTTATGCACACAGAACTGTGGTACAGGCTAGAGGTGCAGGGGCGGTGAGAGGATTCACCAGAGACAGAGCGGGGAGCAGAACAGGCAGATGGATGAAGTACACTGCTGAGGGGAGCAGCGGGCGAGACAGGAGAGGTTTATGCACTATGTGGGTCATTTCTGGGCCTCAGGATTGAATTTGTACTGAACATCACTGGCTGCGGCCAGCTAGCAGTGCTGTGCCTTAACCCACTGTGACACCAGGGAGGGCCCAGTTGGTGGTTCCTGATCACATTTTTTTTTTTAAAAGATTTATTTATTTATTCATACAGAACTGGGGTACAGGCAGAGAGGCAGAGGGTGAGAGGATTCACCAGGTACAGAGCGGGGAGCAGAACAGGCAGATTAACGAAGTACACTGCTGAGGGGAGCAGCGGGCAGGTCAGGAGAGGTCTGCCCACCATGTGGATCTCCTCCTGGGCAGGCGGGGATAGAGCTCATGCGCAAGTGGCTTTAGCTTCTTAGTGCTGTGCTTTAACCCACTGGGCCACCAGGGAGGGCCTCCTGATCAAATTTTAATTGATCATTTCCTTTCTGTTTCTTAGGACATGATGCACTGTGCTATCTGGGATGCAAAAAGCTTGGTTACCCCTCCTGTCTACGGTCAGTGTCATCTGGGTTTATCTGAGGAGGTCCCTCTGTGCACTTTTAGTTGTTGGAAGCTCATTCTTAAAGATGTAAAAGCCCTCATGGGAACGATATTCCCTCAGTTCTTGCAGATTAACAAATTTTATTGTGTTTTTTTTTTTTCAATTTAAAAGCTAGGCTGGTATAAAATCTTTGGCTTGCATTTTCTTTTCCTTGGCTTTATGTTATTGCTTTATTTCTTGCTGGCATAAAGCTTTGCTGTCAAAATCTAACTATAATCTGATTTCCTTTCCTTTAAGAGTGATTTTGATCTTTTCAACTGAAAGGGGTTATATTTCCACCTGCAAAATTCTGTAAATTCACTAGACTATGCCTCTAGGTTGGTTGATCTAGGTTAATTTCTTTGGGTACTTGGTTGTGCTTCCTAAATATGCAATTTCAAACATTTTAGGAAAGTTTCCTTGCATTATACTTTTTAGAATTGTTGAACTTCATTCCTACAATTTTTTTTCTTTGGGAATTGAGAGACTGTGAAAAGCAAAAGAGAGAAAACAAATTCAAACAGCTGTTTGGGGCAACATCACAGGTATGGATAAAGAACTGCCAAGTGTTATTGAAGGCCCAATTGAGATTAAATGGCATAAATTTGAAGTGGAGCCAGTTGGCACCATTCTCCAACTTTCTATAGCAGAATTCAACACAAACAAAAAGAACAGATGTTTGCATTTATCTAGTACTGTATATTGGAAGGGTGACAAAGTGTAAGGTCAAGGATATCAGTGATTCTATGTGTTAGTTGAAATAGTTGTCAAAATGTTAATTGTACAAGAAGACAGAAACACACCCCAAGAATTTCTAGTACAGTGCCAATTATTGTTGTCTATTTTGAATAGAGGGAATTTAAATGTATAACTAAAGGTAGTTTAGTTCTTGCTTTTCTGTAAAAGTGTGCAAAACACATTAACAAATAAGAAAAGAAAATGTTGATAGATCCTTTGTCCCAGTTTTATATTTAAATAGGAGTGTTTAATTGCTATATGTCTTTGGTCAGGCCATAAACAATCACATGGATTGTGTTGTGTAGCAATAATGTCAAAAGAAACAATATCAAAAAAAAAAGATATGTTCATTTCTTTCTTTTTCTGGTCAGTCATACAAAGCAGTGTTGGTAGGTTTCAGATTCATACATACTAGGATTATTTCTGCTAAATTTAATACTGTGTAACTGAAGGTACCATCAACCTCGAGAATGAGCAAAAATCATACTAAATTTTCTATTCATAGACTCCTGTTCTGAAGTGGGAATCCAAAAACGTTTCTCAGTATTTTCTGTATTTACACCCAGTGTAAGTTTGTCCTAAATATCATTGTAATAATGACAAGCATACCATTTTCTTGTTCTTGCTTTCTCACAGGAATGGTAAGAGTAATTCTTGGTCAAATCCCTTCCTATATGCCATTAAACGTCCAGTGTTCTCTACGACTGAATGGTGACACTGTCCTATCTGATACCATGTATTCCCTATTGGATGGTATTTCTGGTCACTTCCTACCATCTTCACCTTCACCAGGGTGATGTATGGAATTAATGTTAATCTCCAAATGTTAGTGACCTTAACCTCAGCAAAGATAGATACATGACAAGTCTCACTCATAGATCTGAACATATTTTGGTCTCAGATTTAGAGTCTCACATAAAATTTTGTTACATCTAGCTAAACTCTCTTTGCTCCTCCTGTTTTTTTTTCTCCCCTCAGTGCCCTCCCTTGCAGTTATCCATTCAGCAGCCAGTTTATCATCTTTGTGCCACATTTGTTTGCCCTAACTAATATGTAACTGGGTGCACTATGATAAAGTAGTCAGGATCTTAATGCGAACATCTTCAATAATTGACCCATCTTTCAGCCATTACAGGAATCTTCTCCCACAGGATGTCAGCCATTTCCTTCCCCCAACTTTCTTTAACACAATTTGTGCTGCTACTCTCCATAAATGGTTTCGGAAGCCAATACTTTCACTAAGAGCAAGAGTCTTCATTGGAAAAAGGAAACATCACAGGTGCTGACACTCTCCCAGTGATAATGCAACAGATACTTGCACTGAGATTACTGATTGCAATGTGCTGAGTAATATCCACCCAAATTCATGTCTGCTCAGAACCTCACAAATACCCTCTCCTTTTGGAATAGGGTATTTGAAGTTGTAATTAAGTGTTGAGATGAGATCATAGTGGGATTAGGGTGGACTCTAAATTCAATAAAAATGACTTTCTAAGAAACAGAAAGTACCCAGAAAACATAGATACAGAAGAAGTAATTAGCTAGTAAAACCACAGATAAAGTTTACTTGGAAAGAAAACAACAGAAGAAATGGGCAGAAAGATAGCATTTATGTTAATAGATATGTACACTTCTGATTCTGTTCGTGGACCCCTGAACACTCTGCCCTCAGAGGTACTGCCGCTTTGGCTCCTCAGGAAATGGAAACAGTAGGAGAATGCAATGTATAATGGGGTCTGTAGTTTCTATCTATGTGTGGAACTCTCCAGACCTCCCGGTCTCATTCAAATAAGGTTCTGAATTTAGTGTTGACACAGAGGAAATGGTCATGTAGAGATGGAGGCAGAAATTAGGGTTCTCTATCAGTAAACAAGAAACACAATCAACTAGAGTCTGAAAGAGCCACTGAGCTTGTGATAATCTGTTATGGCAACCCTAGGAAATGAATACTCACAGCACAGCACACAAATGATACTGCGTCGTATTAATGCCAAATCTGTTAGCATCAATGCTGCTTATTCTTTGGTTTTGAGTATGTCAGGAACTTATTCTTTTGACTGTAGCCTCCTTGCTACACACTATGGTATACTTAGAGTCGACTTCTTTTACTTACTTCCAGAGTGGAACTTCTTCCCCCATAATTTTTTCCCAGAAAAATCCCAAGATCCTAGTAAAATATAAGTGGAACTTTGCTGTCCCAGAAATTCTTAAACTACTCCAGATCTGCCTGATATTCCTGCTTTATTTTTCCCATCTCCTTTACCCTTGGATGCAACACATGGGTCTTTTTTAAGAGTCTATATCTATCCAAAATGAGAACTTGGGAAGATGGAGAAATTGACATTCTCTCAAGTATCTCTTACACATACAAGAAAAAGGCAGAGCCATTTTGCTCTTACCTATTGATGGCATAAATTGACATAAGTTGCCATTGTATTTGCTGTTGTCTCTGTCTGGTCTGGAAGAAAGCTGCTGTTTGACGCCTACCTACCTTATCACAACATTTTTGTTGCTTCCGAGTCACATTTGGGGCATAAGTATAATTTATGAGGTTGCTGATGATCCCATACTGGGTTACACATACCACAGCCATTTAGAGTTGTGAACCTCAAACCCCACAGTGCTAAGCATGAAAGAAAAGGCCCCTTGTCTTCCCTGTTCCTGTGATCTGCATACTTCCTCCTTTTCATTTCTTCCTCCTCCAATCTAAGGGGATTATCAAGACTGTAGGGACTATCTCTTGCTTCCCATCATGCCTTGGAATTCAGCAAATTCAGTAAGGTTCTCACATATATCTTGGCTGGAAAGCATGTGAAGTGTGGCTAACATAATCAGCGCTAGTATTTTTAGAAACAGAGTTACCTTGCAGCTACTTATTACTTTCTTTTGAATGTGAATAGGCTACAATGAGGGTGATGAGGTGAGATGGTGGTTAAAATGGACACTTCAGGCCCTCCCTGGTGGTGCAGCTGGTTAAAGCACAGCACAAAGAAGCTAAAGCCACTTCAGCATGAATGCGATCCACGCTCCAGAGGTGACCCACATGACGTGGCAGACTTCTCCTGACCCGCCCGCTGCTCCCCTCAGCAGTGAACATCGTCAGTTGGCCTTTTCTGCTCCCCACTCTGTCTCTGGTGAAGCCTCTCACTGCCCCTGCACCCCAGTACTGTATGCATAAATAAATAAATCTTTAAAAAAATTGACACTTCAATATTACTATCTTCAACTTTAGGATTTTTTTTTTAAAGAAATTGTGATATTTTCAAAATGTCCCATTTTGAAAACTGGTTGGTCACATGCCAAAAAAAAAAAAAACCTAGAAAAAACTCTTTCACAATGTACACAAATTAACTCAAAATGGCCTTTTCTGCTCCCCACTCTGTCTCTGGTGAAG
>NW_004567120.1:8073254-8075221 GCF_000260355.1 Condylura cristata
GCTCCCCACTCTGTCTCTGGTGAAGCCTCTCACTGCCCCTGCACCCCAGTACTGTATGCATAAATAAATAAATCTTTAAAAAAATTGACACTTCATTATTACTATCTTCAAATTTAGGATTTTTTTTTTAAAGAAATTGTGATATTTTCAAAATGTCCCATTTTGAAAACTGGTTGGTCACATGCCAAAAAAAAAAAAAACCTAGATCACTCTCTTTCACAATGTACACAAATTAACTCAAAATGGATTAAAGAGTTGGGTATAAGACCAGCATCCATTAAATACATAGAGTAAGACAAGCAAAAACACTGTAACAATGCCTTCAGCAATATCTTGGGGGATGTGACTCTAATGGCAAGGAATTTAAAAACAAGAATAAACACATGGGACTACATCAAATTAAACACCTTCTGCGCTGTGAAAGAAACTATCACTAAAACAAAAAGACCCTACTGAATGAAGAGCATATGTGCACATTCTATATCTCACCAGGGCCTAATATCCAAGATTTATGAGGAACTCACACAACTCAATAAAAGAGAACAAAGAATCCAATGAAAAATGAGCAGAGGTGCTAAGCAGACAATTCTCCAAAGAGGGCACACAAATAGTCTGCAGGCATGTGAAAAAATGTTCAACATCACTTATTATCGGGAAGATGCAAGTCAAAACCCACAAGGAGATACCACCTCACCAGTGAGAATAGTCCACATCAAGCAAACAAACAGCCCAGAAACAACAAATGTTGGCTAGGAGTGGAGAACAGGGACCTTCATATATTGTGGTGGGAATGAAGATTGGTTCAGTCCCCATGGAAAACAGTAAGGAAGATTCTCAAAATATTAAAAATGTACCTACTATACGTCCCAGCAATTCTACCCCTTGACATTTATTTAAAGAATAAACAAACACATTATAAGGGATGTATGCACACCTATGTTCATTGCAGCACCATTTACAATTGCAAAGCTATGGAAACAACCTAAATGCCCAAGGACAGATGACTGGAATAAAAAGATATGATACATATAAGCAATGGTATACTATTCATTTGGGAAAAACTATGAATTCCTGATGTAGTGTCAAAAGGACATGTCTTCTTGTCCCACGAGAAGCATCCATTTTCAGTATTCTTTAGTGTGTGTGTGTGTGTGTGTATTTACATCATTCTTCATTTTGTACATTTTTTCATCTCAGTTGTAATTCCTGTGAGCTTCCCACCACCACTTCACCCGTGTGCCATCATCACAGTCCTGTGAACTCTTCCCGTCTCAGTTTTGATCCTGTTCCCCTCAGAGAAACATTCTTATCTACTTTATTTACCCTCTTGGTTTAACAGCCTTGTTTTCTAGCATTCCAAGGAAAAAAGAACATTCCTAAGATAGCATTGAAATTGATGACCACCAAGTGATAGCAAAGCAAGCTGGTGCCTACCTGAATCTCCCCCAAACCTCCAGATGCCTGCATCACAAGGATGGACATGCTAACTCTTGACCACTTCCTTCCCTCCTACTCCCTTGTAACTCTGGATAAATACCCCTCCCTCTGGATAAATAACCACTGCAGGACAGTGGTCTTTCAGACAAGAGTCTGCCGCCCTCCTCAATTTGTCAACAAACTAAACTACTTCCCTTCTCCTCAAACTCTGTTTCCTTTTATTGGATAAAGGAAACAGAGACCTGTATTCCGTAACATTCCTGCCATTTGCAAAAACATGGATGATATTGGAGGGGATTATGATAAGTGAAATAAAACAGAGAGGGGGAAAGTAAATATTGGATGACTTACAAACAAGCAAAGGAATTAACAAAACTGAAACCAAGTCTAGAAATAACTGGGGAACTGAGGCTGTTTGAGAGGGAGGGTGGGTGTGGAAGTGTTATAGGGCACCTCAATTCAGAGAGAGGCACCCCTGAAGTCCCAAAACCTGCCTGCTCTAAGTGGGTTCTGCCATCCGCCGCAACAAG
>NW_004567120.1:8078341-8094266 GCF_000260355.1 Condylura cristata
CTGGTGAAGCCTCTCACCCTCTGCATCTCTGGCCTGTACCCCAGTTCTGTATGAATAAATAAATAAATCTTTAAAAATAAAATAAAATAACTTTAAGGGAAGAAATAACAAAGTCATAAACAATAAGAGCGATTCAAATGCATTTTAAAAAAGAAAGGAAAAGTTCCACCATTTAATGCAGTCTTTCCCCAAGTGGAGCAAAGGGGCAGGCACTTCCTTATCTCTTATCTGCTGCTTTAGAAACATTCTGACTTCAAGGCAAGGGAGGGTCCTTTCTAGCACCTTGAATTACAGGTTAACTGTTTTCTTGGACAGTCTTGTGGAAAAGTCCCAAGGGAAGTAGTTAGTTGTATATTCATTAATGAGGAAAAAGTGGTGGGTGATATTTTAACTAATATGTATAACAACAAACCAAAGCTTCATACTTAGGTTTCTTCTATATTTGTAGTTATCAGGTGGTGTAATTAAGTCAGCTGTTAATTAAGTCAGAATTGCAGAACAGGAATCAACATCTTCTGTGGCTTTAGAGTAAGACAACCTCAAGGTCTTACCAGGGACATATAAAGGGGACAGGAGATTGAACCATACAAGGTAAGAGAGGTCTTACAAGTGGTTTGTTACTACTATGGGCTACCTTGCTCTTGTGGAGGATGGAATAATGTGTACATAGAAGTGATTCCCATTAATAGGTGGGTTCTGATTTGAAGATCAGTCTGAGAGAGTGGGAGAAATAATCACTTCCTCTTGACACATTGGAATCCCAAAGGAAAATCTTTGCCTTCTGCCTTTGGTTGGAATGGGAAGTGCAGCCATGAATGCAGAAGTTGGCAGGGTTTGTTATAATATGCAACACTCACAAATTTCACCTCTGGGTTTAATAGTTTTTCATATAGTCAGCTAAAAGGGAGGTCTATATTAGTTCTACTTTGGTAGAAGACACCAAGGAATAAACTGTATATAACAATTGCTTATGTAAAAGAAACCCAGACTTATATGTGTCCAGGCCATTACAGGAGGAGGCATAGACCAAAATTCTATGCCAAAGTAAAGTATATTTCCCTGGGATTTCTCCTATGCAGCCTGTGTATTCTCAAAGGTCAGACATGATAATATAGGTCTCATGAATTTAGAACAAGAAAACACCATTTCCTATTCAATAGTAGAATGCATTTTGTTTGGCATTCTGCACTGTAGCCTTTATGTGCAGATTCAAAGTGTACACAAGTATTGGAATCTTTCTAGATTTCTCACTACTAAGAATACAGGCATACCAACAGTGAGATTTAGTAATGAAACTGTTCTCCAAGAGTCTTTGATTATGACTGTCTGGAAGAACATTCTTCCTAGATTATTCTTAGAATGACTTTTAAGTCATTCAACTTTTGTGTTCATTTTATTCTCTATTCAAACATGCAAATGGAGAAACCCTTTATTTCTAGCTCCCAAATTCCACTTCATCTCCTCTTACCCACAATCATGGAAAGTCTAGGGTTCAAGTAAAAGTCATTTTTGATTCACATTCCCTAAAATGTTTGTCAGGGAGAATAAATTGGAATTAGGTGTTACTTTCTTTGGTTTTCATAAACAATTTTGATGCTATGAAAAATTTACTAGGAAGAATTTCTAATTGTTGGATGAAAGGAATGGAAGTCTACTGAGCATTAAAACTTATAATTTGCATACAATGTATAATATGGGAGCTAAATTTTAAATAAATTTTTAAGGCATTATTAATTGCATCACTTTTTAGAAAACAAAATAAATTTTTAATCTCTACAATTAAAAGAAGTAAAAAAAACTGGGTTAATTCTATTACACTATAATTACAATCATTTTTCAACAATCTTTTTTTTCTTTAAAAATTTTATTTATTTATGCATACAGTACTGGGGTACAGGCCAGAGGTGCAGGGGCTGTGAGAGAATTCACCAGAGACAGGGTGGGGAGCAGACCAGGCAAATACATTAAGTACACTGCTGAGGGGAACAGTGGGCAGGTCAGGAGAGGTCTTCTGTGCCATGTGGATCACCTCCAGGGCCAGGGTTCGAACTCACATTGAGGTGGCCACGCCAGCTTTGCAGTGCTGTGCTCCAACCCGCTGTACCACCAGGGAGGGCCCAATTATAACCATTTTTAACCATGTCACATTCAATGAGGTGAGGTCATTCTGTGTATGCAGCATTTCCCAAATTTCTGAAATGTTTTAACTTATCTTTTATATTGATAACAAAAGAAATTTTCCCAAAAAATAAGCAAAGGTGAACCAAAGCCTTGAAAGCCTGCTAACTCTGTTCTCTTCAAATGACTGTACTATTTATTTATTTTCAAGATTTACATTTATTTATTTATGCATACAAGAATTGGGGTATAAGCCAGAAGTTCAGGGGGATGACCAGAGACACAGTGGGGAGGAGAACAGGCAGATCCATTGAAATACACTGCTGAGGGGTGCATCAGGCCAGACTAGATTGGTCTGCTGTGCCACATGCATTACTTCCCTGGCTGTGGTGGCTGCTGTTAGCGTGACAGCTGAATCTTTAACCCTTTGCCACCAGGGAGTTCCACAAATGAACTATTTAAACAACAGAAATTCCCTTTGAGAAGGACATATGATTAAATTAGGTTGTGGAAAAACTAGAACTGGGGTACAGGCCAGAGTTGCGGAGGGTGAGAGGATTCACCAGAGACGGAGTAGGGAGCAGAACAGGCAGATCGACAAAGTACACTGCTGAGGGGAGCAGCGGGCGGGTCAGGAGAGGTCTGCCGCGCCATGTGGATCTCCTCCGGGGCAGACGGGGATCGAACTCATGCGGAAGTGGCTTTAGCTTCTCAGTGCTGTGCTTTAACCCGCTGCGCCACCAGGGAGGGCCGAGTTCCCTGTTTTAATGAGGGCACACCAGGTAGGAGTGCTGGGTGAAGGAAGAATTAGTACAGTTTTCCAGCCTGAGAAGTTATGTGTACTTAGCTGATTTCAACATAATTAATTCACTTCTGGCCATGTATGTAGATTATCATTTGTAAAATTTATAACTGCATCTCAGCGAGTTACTTGCAATCTTTGGTGCTGTGAGGTGATAACTGGTTGACTTTCAATGCTTTCATAATAATAAATATTTAACTTATTGCAAATAAGGGATACCAAAGTATAAAGCATAGTAGTAATGTTTATTGTGAAATTTAAAATGTAAGAAACTTTATATCTACTAATATGTGTTTGAAATGTTTACTCATATAAAATTTCCATTATTATACAAAAACTTTCATGATACAGCTCCCTAGCTCTTAAATATTTTAAAGTACAGAATAAACTTCCTAATCCTAAATTTTTGTCACTGCTCCTGAGGTTTATGACTAAAGTAAAAGAAAGAAATACCCCAAGCTGGTCACTTATGAAACCGTAAATTCTGTGTGAAACTAGTTTCAAAACTGCAATTCAGGCAAATACATATATATGTTCACATTTATTAACATTTTCAACATTACTCATAGAAACAAGATTCATAAAATTTACATACTGACTACAATAAAATTCAGTTCTAATAAAATATAGCTGTCATTCTCCTAAATAAAAAATTCTGTGCATAAGGTATCACTTAAAGACATGGCAATATGGCATATTTGTTAAAACAAGCCAGAAATCTATCTGAGAGACTTATTAATAGGCTAAATTAGAGCTATCTTTTCTAAACAAGGAGGGCATATTTATTGTTACAAAAACAAAGGAGGCAGGTATTAGAAACTGCATCTCATAAAACAGTGAAACTTTGCTTTGCATATATCCATTTACATCTTCCTGATGACACTATTCTGTTAAAAAGTCTTAGTCAAGACCAACAGAGCATTTTAAACTCATGATATTTCAAAAATCCTAGTGATTAGAAATAGTGAAGAATTTCACTATTTTTTTTTTTGCGTTATCATAGGATATGAAACTATTACATTTTTCATTGTCTAGAGGAAAACATTAACCCCTATCTGACTTTATCACCAGAAGGTGGAGACTTGATTCAGTAATACCCATTAACTGCTAGGTAGATTATCTGTGTTGGCTGTAGCAAAGTCATTTCTAATCAATTTATTAAGGTCATTAGCCAGACCCACTCAGACATGAGTACCAAAAACAATGTGTTTTGTGTGTATAAATATCTATAATTGGGGCTTGGCTAGTAAGTAGTAAGACTGATTTAATACTTATAATCATACACGTTAAAATACATTGCCAGAAGTTAATGACCCCGTATATGAAAATAATGCCTATATGCAATTGTTTCTTTTCTATATGGAATTATTTTATCCTTTTAGATAAAAAGGATCTAAAAAGATAAAATAATTCCAAGGAAGATCAAATACTTTTTTAAAAAGATTTATTTATTTATGCATACAGAACTGGGGTACAGGCCCGAGGTGCTGGGGTAGTGAGAGGATTCACCAGAGACAGAGTGGGGAGCAGAACAGGCTGACTGACGAAGTACATTGCTGAGGGGAGCAGTGGGTGGGTCAGGAGAGGTCTGCCACGCCATGTGGGTCATCTCCTGGTGCCGGGGATTGAACTCATGCTGAAGTGGCTTTAGCTTCTTAGTGCTGCATTTACCTGCTGTGCCACCAGGGAGGGCCCAGTATCAAATAATTTTTAAAATGAAAATTTGAAACTAAATGGCATAGCCAAAATCTCAGTTACTTGTGGGAGATTTCAGAATTATCAGGGTGCAAGAACTTTTTGGGGGTCCTTTTTGTAAGATTTTCCCTTTTTCACTTACTTTTTGTTGTCCTTCTGATTCATACTTTTTAATTTACTTATGCATACAGAACTGGGGTAAAGTCCAGAGGTGCAGGGGTGGTGAGAAGCTTCACCAGAGACAGAGTGGGGAGCAGAACAGGCAGATGGATGAAGTACTGTGCTGAGGGGAGCAGCGGACAGGTCAGGAGAGGTCTGCTGCGCCATGTAGGTCATCCCCCAGGGCAGGGATCGAACTCATGCTGAAGCAGCTGCGGCCAGCTTCATAGTGCTGCACTTCAACTCTTTATGCCACCAGGGAGGGCCCTTCTGATATTTTTGTCTCCTTTATGGTTTCTGTATCACTTTGTTGATTTTAATTTCTTTTGTTGTTGTTGTTTTTACTTTTTATTGAGGTAGATGGTTTACAACACTATATGATTCAGGGGGATAGGCTCACACCCTTTAGGTACGCTACCACGCTACACCCACTACCAAAACACTTAATTCACCACCATGGTCCACTGTGTTCTCTCCCCCACTTTACGCTCCCACCCTTCTCTAACCCCCACTGGTGGCCTCAATTCGACATTCATATTTCTAGGATTTACTATTGGCTTGGTTTTAACTGCCTCTTTATGTTTTCTTTCTTTTACTCAACATAAAAGTGTCACCATCCAGCATTGGTGTTTCTTCTGACTTATTTTACTTACCATAATCACCTCCGGTTCCATCCATGTTGTTGCAGATGGTAAGCATTTATCCTTTTTTAAGGAATGTGTAGTAAATATATCACATCCTCTTTCTTTGGGCACATAGGAAGTTTCCATAACTTGGCTATTGTAAACAGTGCTGCAACTTTTTCAATTTCCCTTCAAGTGAGGTTTTCAATTCTTTGGGTAGATATGTAGGAGGGAACTGATGGATCATATGGTAGATCTATCATTATATTTTGAAAAATCTACATATTGTTTTGCCTAGGGGATATACCAGTCTATATTCCAATCAAGAGTGTACAGGTTTCTTTTATTCTGCATAGAATCATCAACATTTGTTTTTTGTCTTTTTTTTTTAAAGGTTTATTTTTACATACAGAACTGGGGTACAGGCCAGAGGCGCAGGGGCGGTGAGAGGATTCACCAGAGACAGAGTGGGGAACAGAACAGGCAGATCGACAAAGTACACTGCTGAGGGGAGCAGTGGGCGGGTCAGAGAGGTCTGCCTCGCCATGTGGTCACCTCCGGGGCAGGCGGGAATCGAACTCATGTGGAAGCGGCTTTAGATTCTCAGTGCTGTGCTTTAACCCGCTGCGCCACCAGGGAGGGCCTGTTTTTTGTCCTTTTAATATGGGCTATCCTCACAGGTGTGAGATGCTAGTTCATTGCTGTCTTGATTTGCATTTCTCTGATGAGCAGATTTTCACATGCCTATTGGTCATCTGTGTGTCTTCTTAGGAGAGGTGCCTATTTAATCCTGCTGTCCATTTTATGAATAGGTTGTTTGATTTCTTTCGTTGAGTATGTGATTTCTTGGTAGATCTTGAATTAAGCCCTGTCAGATGTATGCTGTGCAAATATGTTATGCCATTCAGAATTGTGACTTTCTGCTTTAGTTATGATTTATTCCTTGTGTAGAGGGTTTTTATTTTTATGTAGTCCTATTTGTTTATATTCTCTTTGGTTTTTCTCACTTTTGGTGATGAATTTAAAAAGACATCATGAAAACCTATGTAATGGAATGGTATGATGACTTTATTCTACGTTTTATGGTTTCAGGACTAACATTGAAGTTTTACATACATTTTGAGTTAATTTTTTTTCTTGGATTTTACACTTGCCATGTCCTACATCAACACATCTTAAAGATGTTACATGCCATTTGAAGATAAAATTGTGGGAGTTCCAATTTGAGTCTGTGCACGATTCACACAATAGACATCTATTATGGGACACTGGTTGAATAAGCTTCATTAAAGTGTAAGAGTTCTTAGGAGAATTTTGGAAGTATCCCTTGTGAGAGAGAGATCCAGAAGTAACAGTCTTACGTCCTCTAAGGAATACAGTGATATTGAGTAAAGCATGATTGTTGTCATTTGCATTGGTCTCCTGATCGAAGTTCCAATTTGACTCAGGGTTACATCCTAAGCTCTTAGCTCATTGGGAGCAGAGGCATAGCTGTGTGGGTTTTCCTATTGACAGAGAATAATGCTAGATTCAAATAAAGGCATGGCATTGAATAGTAAGACTTTTCAGGTGAAGGTGTTGATGTACTCAGTGGAAGCCAACTCGATCAGCAATATGCATGAACGATAGCTTGTAAACTTCCAAAAATGTTCAAGGAAGGATCTTTAAAGAAATCTGCAATTATGTGTCATTTAGATAAGCACATGAACAAACTGAAGTATTATATATGTTGTACCCACAAGCCAACGAGGTCTGAAGAAGTAAGAAACATAAACACAGCTCATAATCCTTCTGAGATAGTGTAATATTATTTCACAGTGAAAATTATCTATGATGCATACCTTAAAGTACAAGGTGTTTACCACACTTGGGGACAGGGTTTGGTACTTCAGATTAGAGTAGAGGGCATATGCAAAGACATAGAGACTCATTAAGCCTATATATTTGGAACATTATATGTGGCCCAAAAGTTTTCCATTTTGTGTGGTTACATCTGTGCTTAATTTGTAGGAATTTTGTTGCTTGGCACATATGTCACTGACAGCAGTTCTGCTGTTTCTTGTAATTGTTGAGTTTCTTAAAATATTAGAATTGAAGGGAATCATAGGTGCCATCTATTTCTTTCCCCCACACCAAGTGTATTGCAAATCTTTAAGCAAGCTTCAAGGCTCAACAAATTCCTTGTTGATATCAACATCTGCTTTGTCATGCAAATTTAAATGACTCAAAAATCCTTATAAATTATGGAATGTTGAGGGGATGTCAAAAATCCAGTAACCATTTCATAAATATTTCTTTAATCAGATGGTGTCTATTAATTTGACATAGAATAAATGCAGAAAGACACCACTAAGATTTCTTGAAGTTCAGAGTATATTATACTTATAAGACAAAAGAAAATGTCAGTGAGAGTATTAATGTTTAATTGCTAATAGATAACATTGTTTAATTCCAGCATCTCAATGTCATGATAGGGTCTGCAAATGGAACATTATAATTTGAATTTAAGTTATTTTTCCATCACAGTACAGCATTTATTTCTTTTCCACTGTCTCAAATCAACCATTTATTTGTAGAAATTGTACCAAATAGACTTTAATTTGTATGGACAAGGAGATGACCTTGTGTTTGTATGGTCAAATAACGTAGGGAGAGCAATCACTGAATATAGTAACATATGATTTCTCTGAAAACCCATGGGGAAAAAATTCTAAAATTTAGAGAACATATAAAAATGAAAAATATGGAAAGACATGGAAACAGCCCCAATGTCCAAAAGTGGATGACTGGATTAAAAAGATGTGGTACATATACACAATGGAATATTACTCAGTAACCAAAAAAAAGAAACACATGTCTTTTGCAGCAATATGTATGGAGCTGGAAAAGATCATGCTTAGTGAAATAAGCCAGAAAGAAAAGGAAAATACTGGATGCTTTCACTCACAGCAGGAGTACAATGGACCAGGCAAGAAAATAATAATAATGATGAACAGCTATATACCAGAGACATTTTATGGGGGTGGAGTGGGGAATGGGATCAAAAACGGTGGGGGGGGGGGAGGGAAATGCACTGGACTATGGTGATGGCACTTGGGTGATTTGGTGATGGGAAACCTAAGGGGATTACAATTGAGATGGAAACATGTACAAAATGATGTAAAAATAAACTACTATATTATTTAAAAAAATGAAAAATAACATTTACATGGATTTTCCTTTTCAATGTAATTTGACTGTGGTGGCTTTTCAAAGACTGTAAATGAAGTCACTAGTAACATAAGTAAAATCTTTAAGAGTATTTATTTATGAAGGGATGTACAATATAGTGGGTCTTCTTTGTGAGTTATCAGAACTTTATCATTACCAAATTTAAAATCCAAAAACATTTTATGCCAAATTTAAAGTAATTACCAATTCTGCATTTTTAGTATCTTTAATTTTAAGCAATTGTTAGGTACAGAAATTTTTTCCCTAATTTTTGTTAATGAAGTTCCATTGTTTTACTTTTTTGGTAAATGTTTTGACCACGTGGGATTTCTCCACTCAGGTATGGTAATTATAGCTCTCCTACTAGTAAAGCACCCATAGTCCTCCACCAGAGTCTATTATGATCACCTTCCCCTAGCCTATTTTCATCCTTCACTCTCTCCCTCCCTCTTTCTTTCCCCTCTTGGATGTCAGATTTATGGTTATTTTCATAATTTATCTTTCCTTGACCCTTTGTTTTGTTTCTCTATATTCTATATATAAGTGGCACCATCCAGCATTTATCTTTCTCCTTCTGGCTTATTTTACTTAACATAAGCCCTTTCAGCACCATCCATGTTGCCACAAATGGCATGAATTTATCTTTTTATTGTTGTGTAATATTCCATTATGTAATATTCCAAAAATACATCACATCTTCTCGATATACTTATTTCTTATGGGTCATAAGAAATAGTTTGGCCTTTGTAAAAAGTGCTGAAATTAGTATAGGTTTCCTTTTGAATGAGTGTTTTTGTATTCTTGAGTAGCTGGCTTGGAGTGGAATGCTGAGTCATATGGCAGGTACATTTGTAGTCTTTTGAGAAATCTCTACACTGCCTTACATAAGGGCTGACCAGTCTGCATTCCAAACAACAATATAGCAGATTTCCTTTTTCTCTACATGCTCTAAAGCACTTATTTCCTTTTTTGTGTGTGTATTGGGCCATTTTCACAGGCGTGAGGTAGTATCTCATTGTGGTTTTAATTTGCCTTTCCCTATAATAAGTGATGAACAACTTTTCATGTGTTGATTGGCCATTTGTATGTCTTCTTTGGAGAAATACCTATTTATTTCATCTGTACATTTTTTTTGATTCAGTAGCTAGATTTTCTTTTTGTTCAGTTGCATTAGCTCTTTATAGAGCATATCAGTTTCTTTCTAGATTCATGGTGTGCAAATATGTTATCCCATTGAGTGTGGTATCTGTTTTACTTACCATCTCTTCTAGTATACATAGACTTCTCGATTTGATGTATAATACTTGTTTATGTTCTCCTTTGTTCTCCTTATGCTGGGGGTGAATCCTCAAAGATATTCCTGAATTTATGACATGGAAGTTTCACCCTATGTTTTCTTCTATGTATTTTGTGGTTTCTGGTCTTACATTCATTAAAATTAGAGAGTCATATTTCCAGGCATTCTTTCATTATTTTCAGTTATTTCAAGCAGCACAAAAATTGCTTTAAAATCTATGTGTTAGGTACATTGCTATAAAATTGTGAATTAGCACTGCCTACTCAAAACATTGTGGGGGATATAAAATGTAAAGTTTTCCCCTTGAAATATTTATAATTTAGTTGAGGAGATAAGATACTTGAAATAGTCCAGCATATGACAATTTTCCTGTATCAAATAAACATGACAGAAAATTACAATTATAGGAATTCAAAGGAGGGCTTGAAATTTCTTCATACACATAATTTTGCAAGGATAGAATTTCTAAAGGTTTTTTTTAGCCTTGGATGGTAAGCTGCAAATGGAGCTAACGGTAACAGTAGGTTGGTTATGGTGTTATAAACAAGGGATGTTTAATTATAGTTATTGCAATTGTTTCATACTTATTGGAAAATCTGATCATATACATTCCCAATTACCACATCAAAGTATAATTATAGCAACATTTAAAGAATTCTAAAATTTAAAAAAGTTAAAATAGATAAATGGCATATGCTCTTCTTGACAATTAAATATATATCTTTTCACTGTCTACCCTATGTGAACTTCACAAGAGTTAGGAATCATTAAGTTTTACTTGTTTCATTTTCAAAAGATTGCATTAACATCCAAGGAACATCAGTGGATGACTTTCAGGTTTTCCTGTGGTGTATATTTTAACTACAGGTACAGTAACTATTTTCCTTGAAAAGCTGGTTTGCTCTTAGTAGTATTCAATGATTCACTCTTTCATTAATCTGCCCCTTTCCTCCTTTCCTGTAGAAAAAGCTATCTGTTATTTTAATAACTTTGACTTGACAGATACAGTAGGAAAAATAATAGCCACATACAACTTTACACTGTTTTGTGTGTTCTTACACTCTTAAAGGGAACATTCATTTTGCAAATTCAACAGTCATTTATTTAGCACTCACTATGGGCTGAGTACTATAATAGATATGAAAGGTATAAAAATGAAAAGTGAAAAAGGTCTCCCTGATCAGGTATACAGATATTCACAAAATAATGGGGGGGGGAACACACAAAAAGTGTTCAAGCAATATACCATTGCTTCTAAAATTCTTCTTTGTCTTCTTTTCTTTCTATATTTGTCTCGAATTTTGTTGGCTTGCCAATCATTCACATAACCATACAATACATACAATTTTGGGAACACTACTTCACACCTTCATATGTGCACAGGTTTCACTCACCTTCCACCAGAACTCCAGTGCCAATACTCTATCACATTCTCTCCCTTATCTTCCTTCTTCACCCACCATCATTTCTAATAACCACTATTTTTTTTTATAATGCTGTACTTTGCTAGTTTGTTTTACTTGGTTATTTATAGTCCTCAAATGAATGAATCATCCATTTTTCACTTTTGGACCTAATTCACTTAGAATAATCACCTCAAGAACCATCCATAATTTCTAAACAGCACTATTCACTATTTCATCTTTTAAGTGTTGAACAATAATCTATTGAATTTATATACCACAAATTATCCAGTCATCTGTGGATGGACATTTAGGTTGGTTCTGTCATCACTATTGTGAATAATGTTTCTACAAACACCAAGACACTAAAAATGAAAGTGATCCTGCAATACCACTTCTAGTATCTATTCAAAGGATATGAAAACACTAACACCAAATATTTATGCACTCCTTGATTATCTTTCTAATCTGCTCTTGCCATAACGTTCTAACCTCACTGGCCTCTTTACCTCAAAGCACTAAGCTCTTTTTTCATCTCAGGGATTTTGCACTTGTTGTTTCCTCCTCCAGAATTATTTTTTATTGCATTCATTAGCTGACTGAGTTCTATTCACCCTATAGCAACCAATATATATTTATACAATATCCTCAGAAAACCTTCCTGTCATGTGTTTTCAGTGCTCCTTAGACATTTCCATTTTAAAGTAATCTCAGTTATAATGTAAAAAATGCTCATATAATTGTTTTATATTCCTCACCAGCCTAGGTATAAATTCCATGAAGGAAGGACTACATAAGTATTGTTCACTACTATGTGGCTAGCACAGGTGGTGGCACATAGAATTTTCTCAACAAACATTTGTGGAAGGAAGAGAAGAAGAAATCGAGAGAGGAAGGAGGAGAGGGAGGGAGGGAACAACAAAGGAAGAAAGGAAGGGAGGAAGGAAGTGGGGGGAGGGAGGAAAGAAAGGAGGAAGGTGGGTTGTGAGTGCATAGAGTGACTTACCACCACTTATGGGAGTCAGAGGACTTCACAGAGGCACTGATTTTTGAGGTTTCTCTCTTCATCAAAGTTACTTATACTTAGATTCTCTGTCACCTACTATCTGACTAATAAGTTGTATCTCCAGTTCTGAGACTTGGAAAATAGACAACACCAGTCTGGCAGTGACTATACCACTATTAAATTTAAGAAGTTTTGAGATAACCTAGATAAATGAAAATGCAAACCAATAGCATTAAGGTTCCCCAACATCATGTTTGAATGATAAATTGAATCTCAAGGCTGAGTTGTAAGAGGTCCTAGTTGAACAGTTAGGTAAAATCCCAAGCTGGCTAGACAGTTTCAAACAACTTGACCCACCAGATTGACCAAAGGTGTCATCTATATCCTGACTAATGGTCATTTCACAATTTCTTGGAGGGGAAAGGTCAAGAGTGTTACATGTATAGTTGGTAGATGCTGATGAAGTGTGTGACTTATAAAGGAGTATGTCTGTGTATGCTATGACATTTCTCCCTTCTGCCTCTCCTTGGAAACCTACCCCCAAGAAAGCTCTTCTTAACTCCCTTGAGGATCCAGGCTAACATTTTCTCCCTTCAGCACTGGATACCTTGTTCATAAGTTAATAAGAACCTTACCTGGCCCCTGAATCCACACTTGTTGGGTTCACTGTAACTAACAGTATTAAAGTGATGTCAATACAAACAACCACAATATGTAATAAGGGACTTATTAAATGGGTGTTTCCATCTTCACATTAAGCTCTAGATTTTTTCCCTCCTTCACCCTTTAATAAAATATTTCATATTATGCCTGCAACTCTATGTTGGGGATGGAGAAAGTAGAAAATAAACATCAAAATTAGACCCTTTAGATTATTTGTAAATATACTTTTTCATGCAATCTTCCCTCTACTCCCACAAGTAATTAAGAATTGCTTGCATAAAGTGATTGTCATCAGTCTTAGTGAGATTAATACAAGCAAAACTAACAGTTTTCATCTAAATGTTATTGCCAAGCTTTCCATATTCATTAATAAGTGAAAAAAGCTAAGACAAAAATGAGTCATTTAGCAACCTAGTCTCTTTTAAGTATCAAAACAACTTCCTCTCCATATTTCAAGAGATTAATGTGACATTTGAAATTATCTTTTTACCCTACTTTTATTATAATGTTTATGTTGCTATAGTAACTATTTTGGGATTGAGTGAAGGCTTCATGAATGTCATTTTAGTCATTTGATTTTGTTTTCTACTCTAGCTACATCGGAGTTTGAAAAGTAGAAAGAATTTATGTTTTGCTATTATCTAAATATTATGAAACACAAAGGTAATTCATGCAAGAAAGCTGTATGAACATTATTGGAAATACCGGTTTATAGATAGCTGTTATAAATATAGACAATCATCAGTGTCTATTCCTAAATACCAGACACTGTATGAAAGCAGGCCTTACGCCATATAATTCAATATGCCAGAACTAATAACTAATCTTCTACAGTCCACTGAAAAGCAAGGAACATACTGCTACTCTGTGACAGTTATTAAAGAACATTTGCTTTTAGGCACAGTGGTGGCTTGGGTCCCTAAATATAGATCTCCAAGTACAAGATGTGGCACCTGGCCATTCTGCCCACTTGCCTTTTCCAGTTGAATAGAATATATCTTTGGAAACTCAGCAGGCACAGGCCATAAAATGCCAGCTTAAATGAGAATACCTGCTTCAGTGAAATGACCCCAGTCACCTAGGACTCATGAAGAACCTGCCTTGTTTCATTAGACCTATGCAAGTTTAGTAAATGTCTTTGCTAATTTTGGACCTATTCCTAAGACCTCATTCTCAGGAAATCTGTTTCAACCAGCATTGTTCTGCCTGTGTATTATATTTTCAAAATGGACAGAAATAGAAAAGAAAAACTTATCAAGGAAGGAAAACTGGATCTAATCTTCAATATATCATATATCATATTTAGGTGGACAGTGATTACTATATGTATTTGTATTTTTAAATAATCTTCTATTAGTGATTTTTAAAAAGAATATTTATCTTTGAATGTTTATGTTGAGAAATATAAAGAAGGTTGTTCATGCTACATCATTGCATTAGCAATAAGAGCTCTACACTGGAATAATCTAATTTGGTCATATTTATCAAAATGGCCAATTAATGTAATTTAAGTTGTCCATGTCTGATTACTTTTTGATAACAGTTCTATTCATGACTGAATGCTTTAACTAGCTAAAACAGTGGATTTGATTCCTGCAAAGACACATCAATAATACCAGAAACACATATTGAAAGTGGTATTTTATATCTTGAAAAAGAAAAACAAATTCACATTACCAAAAAATAATACCTAGGAATTAACATACACCCTAATGTACAATTAAAATATATCAAAAATATTCAATAGTAAGTAAAAGAAAATATAGAAATGCAGTGTAAAATATTACAAAGACTAAACACAAAATCATGCTATTCTTTTAACATATTATACAGATCATGTAAAATTCATTATTAACTCATAGTTTTCACTGGTACAAAAATAGCACACTGTAGTCCTGCATAGGCTTTGATGCGTGGCTACACACTCCAGCAACCAGAAACCTGACCCAAGGTGCTTCAAAGTGACCTCCTCAGGGAACTGTGCTCCAGCCATAAGCACCCCAGGCCCAAACACCCCCCAATGCCTAGAACTTGGCCCTGGAGAACTAACAGAAAGCCAATCACTAACCCAGAACCCATAAAGCCACAGCTGCTGTTACTACAGACCAGAAAGCACCCAGAACAGTGGGAGAGAAGGACTTATGCACAACAAAAGCCCCAACTATGGTACAGTAAGCCCAAAGCAAACAATGGGGATAGAGAAAAATACAAAAGGTCAAGGCAGTCCTCAGGGTGGCAATACAGCACAGAGAGCAAACAAATCTCCAGAACTAAATCACAAGGCAAAGAAGAATTTTTTTTTTTCTTCATAGCAGATGCAGCATTCAAAATTGCTATAATAAGAAAATTAAAGAATCGAAATAATACAAAGTGAACACAGAAAAAAATATTTCAGATGTAGGAAGGAAAACCCAGAAAAGCAAACGAATGCTATGAGAAACAAAATCAATGAACATAAGATCAAAAGTTAGACTTTAAATGAGTAAATAATGGAATTTCGGGTGTAGAAATATCAGTGGATGATATGAAAAATTCTGGAGAAAGCCAAGGATGTAGAATAAACCAAATGGAAGATCAAATCTGTTAAGTATGCACATAGGGAAATGATCAAAATAGAAAAAGAGAGACACAAAAGTGGAAAAAAAAATGAAGCAACACTTCAAGAATTATATAGTACCATAAGAAAGTGACATATAAGAATCATTAGTGGCCCTCCCTGGTGGCGCAGCGGGTTAAAATACAGCACTAAGAAGCTAAAGCTGCTTGTGCAAGAGTTCATCCCTGCCTGCCCCGAGGTGATTCACATGGTGCGGCAGACCTCTCATGACCCACCTGCTGCTCCCCATAGCAGTGTACTTCTTTGGTCTGCTTGTTCTGCTCCCAGCTCTGTCTCTGGTGAATGTTCTCACTGCCCCTGCACCTCTGGCCTGTACCCCAGTTCTGTATGCA
>NW_004567120.1:8095827-8182096 GCF_000260355.1 Condylura cristata
AAAAAAAAAAAAACATAAAAAATACCAATGGAAATAACAGCAAGCATTTAATGAAATTAAAGTGGATCACTCAAAGCAAATAGAAATACCATTTAAAAAAGTAATTGGCCCACTAATATTATTTGGTAACTTTAGAAATGAATAGGATAAAATAAAATGCAAGGTCCATTCATCTATATACAAACTGAACTATTTTCATTTATTCATTAGTGAAATAAAAACTTCCATAAAATAACTTCTTATATTTATATAACATTCTATGGTTTATAAAGTACTCACATACACAATATCTTATTTAATCATCTCAGCAACCCTCTGAGGTAAATATTATCACCTCTTATAGATTTAAATACAAATGCATGGCCCATTTATGATATAGATCTTTCTAAATTCACAATGTTAATCAGTTACAAATAGGTTCCAAAGTCAATCATCTGACTTACTGTCCACTAAATTCACAATGTGTGTAGTTTTCATCATTAGGACCATTCTAGGAGGAAAAACAAAAAAATCCTTATTCTTCTAAGCCATGGGGGAAGTTGAACAATAACAAAAATATGACAAGTTCTACACACTTTCAGTTCAGGTTTGTCAAATGATTTCATAACCGTGGGAAAAAATTAGTTCCTGATAAACTCATAGCCATGCCTAGAAAATATTCTCCTAATCTAAATTAACAGTCTTTTAACTGTCTAATAAGGGAATTAACCTACAAAAAAAGATGTTTGCCCTTTTTGCAAGTGGAATTAGATATTAACATATTCAAGGCTAACTAAATAAATTATTTTTCTTATCCTTCAATCCAGAAATTCCTCTTCTCTGCTAAATTGATAGAGGCAGTCTACATGTTTTAACAATTTTCATTTAGTATTACACTGACCTTTACTTTATGGATGAAACTTTGAACAAATACCAACAAATCATGACTGTGATGAAATTACAGCAAGATCCTTAGAAATAATCAAGACCTATATGGATTTACAAACCTGTAAAGTATAAAACAATGCTACCTGTCCCTTCAGTTCTGGTTCTATTAAATTTATATTCTTTCTGACTAAAAATATTTGTCTTTCATTTGCTATAAATCCTAAGTGATGATTGCTTAAGGTATCATACCATTTTTGAGGAAATATGAAAATATAATGCAAATATAGATTTCTGAACTAAACATGCATTTGCAAGAACTAGCCCAATATAGTTAACAATATTGTGAAAGTATTTCTATATCCCCTATAAACTGTAACTTTCACAATGACATTGATCTTTAGCTCAATATATTCACTTAGTAATTAAAGACATTTTGTATTTGTAAATTAAAAGCTAACTATACAATACATATTCCAAGATAGGAGGCCAAAGAGACTATTATTTTCTAATAGACATTAAAACAAATGCTTAGCATGCTATAGTACTTGTCTAACTCTTTTATATTCATTAATTATTTAGGATTAATTCTGTGAAAATCCCGACAATGCTTATGATGATGAGTTTTTAAGATATACAACTGTTCTAGCAGATAACAAATGTTCATGAATTTATCATGTATTGAAACACACTATAAAGATTTTAACTGCTAGAAATGTCTCTTACCTTTTTTATATAATTACTAAATATTGAAGGAGTAGACACATTAACATTTGCCCAGTAAAATACTTTCACAATTTTGTGAATTATTAAGATTTATTAACCTTGTGCAAGGTTATATACAAATTATTTAAATGTTTTTTTATTAGTAAGTACTTTAGAGACATTACATATTTAAGATTCCTAGTCCTACCTGGCCCTCTCAACCATCCTGGGAAGGCACTAGAGCAGTTAATAAACCCATTGCAAAGAGAGGGAAGAAATGCCCAGGATGGAAAGCCCAGCAGAGTAAATGGCAACAATGTACCAGTGTGGTAATATGGACAAAGTATATAACGAGGATGTTTCTGATCTAGCAAAGAAGACCATTAAGCGTGACTGGTGACCTTTTGCAGCAACATGGATGGAGCTGGAAGGGATCATGCTTAGTGAAATAAGCCATAAAGAAAAAGAAAAATACCAGATGACTTCTTTCATAGCAGGAGTATAAAGGACCAGAGAGAGAGAGAGAGAGAGAGAGAGAGAGAGAGAAAACAAACAACTATATACTAGAGACATTTTATGGGGGTGGAGAGGGGAATGGGATCAAAAATGGGGGGGAGGGAGGAAGTGCACAGGACTATGGTGATGGCACACGGTGAACTGGTGACGGGAAGCCCACGGGGATTATAACTGAGATGGAAAAAGGCACAAAATGATGTAAAAATAAACTATTATAATAAAAAGAAAAAAAGAATGAGTGGTGAGCCCTCTGATGGGGAATCAAAAACACTCTGGAAGTTCATAAAAGGACAGCCTAGCTTAGAATAGCCAGGGAAGGGTCCTTGAAAGGTGATATATTTGGCTATTGCAAAATTGGGAAGTTCCTTGAAAGACATGTTCAGTATTTTATATTTTATTGTGAAAGCTGTAGAAGTGGGAGAAAAATAAGGGAAAATGTTGGAAACAAATTGTTACAGGGTAGCCCAGAGTGGACTGGGCCGCCTGTCTGTGGGGACTCACCTGCGCCCGCTCGCAATTCAGTTATACTGCAGGTACACACAAAAGGGTCAATAACCGTTTTATTACAAAAGGGGAAAGGAACAGGAAACAACACAGGGAAAGAGAGCAGAATACAAAGTAATTGGAGCACCTTACCAGCTAGGCTGACTGAAAACACCGTGAAAACACTGAGTCAGAGTCACGCAGTCAGGAGAGCTGTTTCCTGAGCAAGAGAGCAAGAGATTCAATTGCTCCCTATTTATCCCCCAGAATTCCTGCTAGCTCCGCCCTTCGATACTAGCAGTTCTCTCCCTGATACTGCTGGGAGTTGTAGTTTCCAATCACTGGAGTAGGGGGTAGGGTCCAGAAAGCTGGAGTAGGGGATGGAGTCCACAAGTCTCTGCAGAGATCCTTTAGGACAGCCTTCCCCTTAACAAAATGTTTACAATAGACTGAAAAGTTATAAAAGTGTTCATTAACTATTCATTTACTTATTAAAGATTGACTTATTTATTTATGCATCCAGAAGTGGGGTATAGGCCAGAGGTGCAGGGGTGATGAGAGCATTCACCAGAGACAGAGTGGGGAGCAAAACAGGCAGATTGACAAAATGCACTGCTAAGGGGAGCAGCGGGCTGGAAAGGAGAGGTCTGCTGTGCCATGTGGGTCACCTCCTTGGTGGGGATCAAACTCGTGCTTAAGTGGCTGCAGCTGGCTTTGCATTGCTGCACTTTAACCTGCTATGCCACCAGGCAGGACCTCATTAACTATTTTATATGCGTCAGAAATTATGTTGCATGTGTTTCTGCAATCTTTATTTTATGTAAATCTTCACATTGACCCTGAGATACTTACAAATGATTTTGATATTGGTATTATTAACAGTATTAATGGTAGTGCTCTATCTAAATTCTAAATAACTGATGATTCTTTAAATACATCATGAGATCATTCATAGTATAAACAGAAAATATAGTAACATCCTATCTTATATATAATGATAATGAAAAATTCAGACAGCATCTGAAAGATGTATACCCAGATTCTAAGAGTCATTATCTCTGGGTGAGGACGTTAATGAGCACTCTCTGAGTTTATATGTATACATATGCAACAAACATGTATTGTTTTTGCAATAAGAAAATACAGCATTACAATTAAATTTTCCTTGGACAGTTAGCTTGTTCCAACTTTTCCCTTTTGCAAAAAAAATATAGAAGGAACAATTGAAAACTAATTAGAAATGAACATTTAATATGGAGAACATATTCTAAAAATGGCACAGGATGCTTAAAGATGCATAAAGGGTTGTAAAACATCCAATGTTGCACTCAAACTGCCGAGTCAAAAGAAATAATGATAGTGGTTATTTTGAATTAAATTGTGTCTTTCCCAAATTCTTGTGTGAGAGCTCTAATCTCCAATGTAAGTGTGTATTTAGTGATAGAGCCTTTAGGAAGATAACCATGGTTAAACAAGGTCCTAGAAGCAGGGCTCCACTCCAATGATTGAAGACTTGTAAGAAAAGGTAATGACAAAGGACTGATCACAAGAGTACACAAAAAGCTGATAAAGTTCAACAAAAATAAAATGAACAATCCCATCAAAATAAAGGCAGAACTACAAAGACATTTCTCCAAAGAAGAAATGCAGATGGCCAACAGGCATATGAAAAAATGTTCACCATCACTTGTAATAAGGGACATGCAAATTAAACCACAATGAGATACCATCTCATACCAGTGAGAATGGCACATATTAAAACAACTAGCAACAACAAATGTTGGCAAGGATATACAAAAAAAAAAAAAAAACAAAAACCTCTCCTACACTGCTGGTGGGAATGGAAACTGATACAACCATTATAGAAAGCTGTCTGGAGGCTTCTCAAAAGGCTAAAAATAGAGCCTCCATATGACCCAGCAATCCCACTCCTTGGTATCTACCCAAAGGACATAGAAACATTGATTCAAAAGGACACCTGCACCCCTATGTTTATTGCTGCTCTATTTACAATTGGGAAGATGTGGAATCAATCCAAATGCCCCAAAAGAGATGACCAGATTAAAAAGATGTGGTACACATACACATTGGAATATAACTCAGCAATCAAAGAAGATAAACTCATGCCTTTTGCAGCAACATGGATGGAGCTGGAAGGGATCATGCTTAGTGAAATAAACAACAAAGAAAAAGAAAAATAGCGGATGGTTTCACTCATAGCAGGAGCATAAGTGATCGGGTGGGGGGGGAGAGAGAAATGTAATAGAGTAAAAATGAAAACAATGAACAACTATAAACCAGAGACATTTTATGGGGGTGAAAGTGAGAGAGAGAGAGAGAGAGAGAGAGAGAGAGAGAGGTGTATAGAGTAAAAATGAAAACAATGAACAACTATAAACCAGGGACATTTTATGGGGGTGAAAGTGGGAGAGAGAGAGAGAGAGAGATGTAATAGAGTAAAAATGAAAACAATGAACAACTATAAACCAGAGACATTTTATGGGGGTGAAAGTGGGGGTGGGATTGGAACTGGGGTGGGAGAGTGCACTGGACTATGGCGATGGCACACGGGTGAATTGGTGGTTGGAAGCCCATGGGGATTACAACTGACATGAAAAAATGCACAAAATGAAGAATGATATAAAAATATATATATATATATATATATATATAAAAAGAAAAGAAAAGAAAAAGAAGAGACACCAGGGTTCTGGCCTTGCAGAGAAAAGGCCACACATTAAGAAGACAATCATCTGCATATGCCAAGGACAGAGCTTTGGGTAAAACCAAACTTGCTGCCATGTTGATCTGCAATTTCTAGCCTCCAGAAATATGTGAAAACAAGCACATTGTTGATTACACCTTTTGGTTGGGATTTTGCTATGGCTGCACAAGCAGATTAAAACATTTACATTATTTTCATCTAAACATCATATTGACTAACTTGTTTTCAGTTCCACAAATAAACAAGAGACAAAAACATGACTTAGTTTTAGAGAGTGGTTTGCCTTGGGTTTTGTATTTTCTAGTAACAAAAACGTAGATATTGTGTGGTAATATTTAGCAGCGTGGGATCTGAGAGCAAAGGTAACTCGATCTATGTCCTAGGCAAGACAGGATGGTGATAACAGGTGATAAGAACATATCTGAATTGTCTCTCATTACTAGCTAGCCACTGAATGTGGAAGAAAAATAACAGTATTACTCAGAATTTCACATTCTGCCTAAACTCCAAAGACACTATTTCAGATCATTTTACTAAGTTGCACTTTCATCCAATCTCCACTGTACTGTATGATTATATTATTGGCTCTGATTTTATCCTTTTTGTTTATTGTTTTGTTTGTTTATAATAGGGGCATAAGTATGGGGATTAACAATCCAGACTTTGGCACCAAATGTCTGGACACAGATTTAACCTCTGACCTTGCTCAAGTTTTGTAAACTGTGCTTCAGGTTCTGAAGAAAATTTTTTGCAAGGTTTGAATGAGCTAATACATACAAAACACTTAAATCCGTAAGAGGACAATGACGTTCTGTAACTTTTGACTCTTAAGATGGTTAAATGTGATATTAAACTGTGAGAGAGTTTGTCAAAAATGTCTGCCACTCCCGAATCTCCTCTTCCTTCTGTGCTGTGACAATGCACACTTACATGTGTGCCCTGTAATCAAATTATAAACTACCATGTTGATAAATGAAATGATAAAACTGCTTTAATTATATTGATTTAGTATATAAATGTTATAGTTTTGTATTTTGTTCTTGGGGGTGGTTTCAGGTAGAGAATTAAGCCACTTAAAATAATGAAATTTTCCTAGTTTAAATTTATATTACATTTGCATATTTTTAGTTTATCAACTTATTGCCAAACAAGTCCATTTGATATTAAATAATAGAGAACAGTAAAACATGCTATTTGCTCTGAATTTTAATGGTAATGCTTTCAGTATTTTTTCATTAAATATAACAATAGTGTTGCTATGCTAAATTTTATCATGTGAGAAAACTGTCTGTTTCTCTGTTAATAGAGGTTTCTTTAGATTCTGGCTATCAAATCTGCCTCCCCACACCAAGTTATGCATGGATGCATGTCTTGAAATAATTTTCTCTGTTGACCTCTGACAGATCTTTGTTTTCTATTTTGAGTCATTGATGCATTGATAGCATAATATTTACTTAATTGTCAATTATTATAATTTGAATATATTATTAATTCAATTTACTTTGTAATTTAAGGTTTTTACACTCTCAATACACAGGGGAAAATTTCCCCACTCTTCTGTGTCCTTTTTGGTTTGGTCAAGCAAATCAAAACAACATAGGACAGACTGGCAGAAGGAAGAAGTTCAATTTAATAAGTGCAGGGTAGATCTCCGTGAATTATGCAGCTCTCCCTCTCAGTTCTGGAGAGCAGGGTTTAAACCCTAAGAAATAGTATAGGGGCCCGAGGTGCCAAGGAAAGGGGGAAGGATTTCTTCACATTTACTCTGAAAATAAGATAGGAGTCTCAGAGAGAGGGGAACATTTCTATGGAAAACCCTACACTTCATTCAAGGATTTGGAGGAGAACAAGAAGTTCTCCTTAGCCTCCAGAGTCTCCACTCAAAGAATCTGCATGTGAGAATGGGTGTTTTGAGGAGACCTGCTCTGACAAACTTGTAGTGTATTTTGAGGACAACACCACCAATTTACAATGGATACTGGACAGTTCTGTATTTTATGTGGTGAACAATTTGGGAACATATTTAAACTAACTTTGTAAAATAATTTGGGAAGCATCCTTTCTTAATTATCTACTATTTGGATGACTGAAATAACTTACTATTATTTTGGGAGGCAGGTTTTTTAATATGAAGTTTTCTGTGACAAATCTTGATGTTAATCAACTTTTCTACTTGTTCTTGGGTGGATTTTAGTAAGTAGCATTGCCCCAAATATTCTTCCATTGCATTGAGATTTTCAGATTATTATAACCTTTGATTTTGAAAAAGCTTGACTTTCTGTTATACCACTTCTTTACGTTCTACTGTTGCACATGGATACTTTCTCTCCTCTTTTCTCTCTCTCTCTCTCTTTTTTTCTTATTTGTCCTTCCTAAAAGTTTGTCCATTTGTTACCAGAAGGCTCAGTAACAGTCACTGAAGCAAAAATTGATACTGCATGAAATTGAGGGGTGCTCAGGGACAACACACATAAGAGGAAAGACTCACAACACCCATTCTAAGAGTTTATGCCACCCACATGCAGAAAGGTAAACAAAACAAACTCTTAGCATACTTGAAGACTTTTAATTGGTGAAAAGTTTAAAAGACATAATGAGACAAAGAAAAGAAAGAATTTTTTATTGGAAAGATTTATTTATGCTTACAGAACTGGGGTACAGGCCAGAGGTGTGGTATGTGAGTCTTCACCAGAGACAGAGAGGGGAGCAGAACAGGCAGATCAATGAAGTACACTGCTGAGGGGAGCAGCGTATGGATCAGCAGAGGTCTCCTGCACCATGTGGGTCAGCTCCCTGACTGGGGATAGAACTTGTGCTATTGTGGCTTCGGAGAGCTTCATAATGTGGTGCTTTAACACATTGCACCACGAGGGAGAGCACAAGAGAAATGATTTCAAATAATAGACTCCCAATTAAGCTTTGAAATTGTTACAGGGCATGGAGAAGGTCACCCAAGAACCCCCAAACCTGCCTGCTCTAAATAGGTTCTTCTATTTGCTGCATCAAGACAAAACATATAAGACCTTTAATGGAAAGGAACTTTAATACAATGAATGTGCAATACAGAAAACACAAAGAATATAGTTTTGAAATCAAACACCCAGTTACCCATTCCCTCACGGGTAAAAGTCCACCCAAAGGGACTGGCCCAAAGCAAGGCCTAAAAGCCAGACACAAGCCTAAAGCACCTTTCTAACAGGGACCCATAAAAATGGGTCGAAAATAGATGAGCCTGGCATGAAAAGAGAAAAATCAAAATCAAGATAAAGGCTGCCATAGTGAACCTCCCCAAGGGTCTCTCACCCACATCTGTTTTACCTAGTCCACAGCCAAGAAATAAAAGCTGCTTCTTCACATGTCTCTCTGCTCCATGTGCTTTCCATGCTGCTTCCTCCTCAGATTCTTCTCTCCCTGCTCAGCTCCACTCTCCTTGGTTGGAGCAGAAAATCTTCCCTTTTCCTGAGGACCATCCTGTTACAAAATCACCTATGCCCTGTAGGCAAACACCCAGTGATTCAGGCAGGACCCAGAACTGAGCTGCTAGGAGAATAAGATCCAGGACCTCCTGGCAGGGAAAAAACAGATAAGTTGGCAAGGAGGCAGAAGGTTGGAATAGAAGTAAAGACCCAGAATTCACAATGTAGTGTCCAAGCTTGATAAATCACCACCAGTCAAAATGACGGCTATTGTCTTTGAAAAGCTCACCTACCAAACCCATAAATTTGCTAAGACCAAGGACCAAGAACAGCTCTCATTCCACTCCATTCCTCACCAATATATCCACCTCATTCCTTCCTCCTTCCCAGTAGCTCCCTTATTTAGGAAGTCCTATTTTTGGAATGCTGGGAGTTTTAGCACAAGATGTTTGGATATGCGTAGCAAAGCAGCTAGGATGACAGGGAAAATGGCACTCCTCTCCTGTCGTAATGACTCATACTGTACCACATTTTGTTGCTGCTTTGAAGAGATAGTTCCTCTAATTGTTTATCAGTAAATATTTCTATTTAAGTTTATTTCTATTTAAAATATTTGTTTTTGAAGCTTAAAGATTTAAATACTCTATTTTTTAGGCCAACTGATATTTAATAATAAAAATTAAAAAAAACAATAGTTTATTTTTACATCATTTTGTACCTTTTTCCATCTCAGTTGTAAACCCATGGGCTTCCCACCACTAAATCACCCGTGTGCCATCACCATAGTCCAGTGCACAAACCCTAACCCCCATTTTTGATCCCATTCTCCACTCCACCCCAGTAAAATGTCTCTGGTATATAGTTGATCATTAATAGATTTTGGTTTTAATTCATGTTTCCAATTTTTCTATTCTACTTTTTCATTCTGTCCCTTTTTAAGGGTAAAGGAGATTGGCTTTTTAAGTCTTTTTGAGCTTCATTCTTTCCTGCTTAATAATAAATGCATTTAAAGCTATTAAGTTTACTCTGAATGCATTTTTAGCCACATAAAGGCTGATATTATTTTCTCAGTAGTGATTTAACTGGATTTTCTCTTAGATTCAATAATAATTTAGGAGAGTAATTTCTAGTTGCTTAATGATCTTATTTTTTCTGCTTATCACTCTGCTATTAATATAAGGTTTTATGCATTCTTGTCAAAGAAATTGGGTTGCATAATTTCCAATTTGAAGAAAGTAAGATTCACTTTGTGGATTAAATTATGACCAATTGAATAAGTGTTCAATATTTGAAAAAAAAAGTTTTTTCTGAAGTATAAGGGCATATCAAGTTGATAACCTTACTTATCTTTTTGTACACTTCTTTATCATGTATTTAATTTGTCAAAGCTTAGGAGAAAAATATTAAAATCTCTCTTGATGATTGTTTTTGTCAACTTCCTCTTACAATTTAACTTTTGCATAATATATTTTGATATTCTCTTATTTAACCTGAACACTGTTTTAGCCATAAAGTCAATCTTCTAAATGTAGTTTTATGACTTTTGCTTTTAATGTTCTTTGGCCTCTTATTAAAGTTGGAAACTTCCTTTTTTTCCCTCTCATTTTAATTTGCCTGGTACAACTTTGTTCTTTGCTTTATGTTTAATATTTACCTGATTTAGTCCTAAAATATTGGTCTTGTATTAAAAGGGTTTAATCCATTCATATTTATCATGATAGCTGCCATATTTGGTCTTAAATTTGGTATGCTGTTTGATAGATGACATGTTCAGATTTAATATATTATTGCTTTTTACATTGTTTCCTTATTTCTCTAGAGTTCCTTGCACTTACTTTCTGTCTTTTTAAAAATGATATGGAAGTTGTGCATGATAGTATTATTAAGTGGTATTCTTAGTTAATTGGTACCCTCCAAAAACCTGTGATTGTTGTGTTTGTGGAGGTTTTACTGTT
Source organism: Condylura cristata (assembly GCF_000260355.1). Lineage (NCBI taxonomy): Eukaryota > Metazoa > Chordata > Mammalia > Eulipotyphla > Talpidae > Condylura > Condylura cristata. The sequence continues at coordinate 8,106,492 of NW_004567120.1, forward strand.
TGTTGATTACTTCCACGGGCCCAATTTGAAGTTACCAACATGATATAACTGAATTCAAAGACAGTTTCAATGTGCTGCTGGACTTATTTCACTAATAATTTTATACACACACACACACATAACATATATTTATGTTTATATATATGTACATATATATACACACAATCATTAGTATACTAGTATATATAAGTATGTATGTATATGCACACACATACATATATATTAAGATTTATTTTATTTATTTATGCATGCAAGGTCTGTACTAGAGTTGTGGGGGGTGAGAGGACTCAATTTTTTCTGCCACTGTTAATCCCCACTAACCCTCCATGTTTTGCTGAAATAATCTCATCTTGTAAATTAAGATCATTGAAACTTTTTTAGTAATATAATTTCTCCTTTAGAAATTATTTTGTGCTATATAACATTTTACAACCACGATGATAATAGTTATTTAATTAGCTGGATGTTGTTTGTTTAAGTCACTCAAAAGCATATTTTATTATATTTAGGGGAATTAATACACTAATGTTCAGTTCTCTAATTTTTCTGAATATTTTAATTCTACTCTTACAAGTTAGAATATCAGGATGAATGATATGGCCTATTGGCCTATTATTGCTTAGACCCTCTGAGATAATGGTCATCTAGCCAATATGTATTAACAGAATATTTTTCAAAATGTAACACAAGAAACAATATATATTTCACTGTATATTTTTATGGAGATGGGAATGGTTTCTACTATGTGACTCAATATTCCTAATAGAGAACTCTAATTGTGAAGTTTCTTTTAGAATTCAACTTTTTTGCACTGGAAAGCTTCTTTGAGAATCATGAAGGTTTCATGTATCTTTTTTCCAGAGCTAAATTTGAAGCTTAAACTTCAGAGATAAATTTGAAACAATTTCAAGAGTTATGTGGACTCTTGAGTCCAATTTTCTCTAATCATAACTTTCAGCTCATAATTTTACCTTGGCTTTTCTGGATAATCTTTACATATGTTTTTGCATTATTTTATTATATATATATATTAAATATTTACTTATTTAAGCATATAATAACTGGGGTGAAGGTCAGAGGTGTGTGGGTGAGGGGATTCACGAGAGTGGGGAGCAGACAGGTGGATCTACTGAAATACACTGCTGAGGGGAGCAGCAGGTGAGACAGGAGAGGTCTGCTGTACCATGTGGGTCACTTTCCTGGTCAGGAATTTAACTCGTGCCGGGTGGCTGTGGATTGTATGTGCTATACTTTAAGCTGTTGTGCCACCAGAGAGGGCCCCATTTTATCATATATTTTCCTTTAAAAGCTGATTTACATAGTTTCAAGGCAAGGAGAGTAAAAATAATGGAGTAGGTAGGAAATTTACATAAATTTTATAATTATGCTTTTTGTTTCCTGATTATTAAAATAGAATTGAATGCGGTTTTTTATTTCTTTAAGTTCCTTCTATAAGTCAATAGCTACAAATGACTCTTTGTGGTTTACGATTTTTTGCCTATCACTATATCTTTAGTAGATATGTAGTCAAGAGATAGAATAGATTCTCCATATCTTATGTAATGTGTTTATTTGACTACTTCAGATGAAATTAGAATTTATATTAAATTTGTTCTTGTGTTCATGCTGTTGTTACACCATTTTTGCTTTATAAAATCTACTGATTTTTTAAAACTCCTTATAGGTGGGTGTTAGTGAGGACATCTTATTTTTAGGGATCCCAGTTTGGGTACAATGACTTAGATCCCCAAAATAAGAATCAGGAATCTTGTTTCAAGTTCTAGTTAAGGTTTAGTTACAAATTCATCTTTTGATTTGTGGTAAATCACTCTACTTATCTAAGTGAAAATGATGGGATAAAATGATATGCACTTTAAGATTTTATCTAGTGCTAATATTATTTGAATTCTGAAAGAGATAGCTAGTGAATACTCAGTGATAAAATATGTTCTTTATACCTTCATTGTAGCAACAATATTCCACCTTTGGCAATGCCTTAAATTTATGTGTCTATGTGTGAATGTTGATATAGTTAAAGTAAGAAGCAATAAAATAATGAACATCTCATTCATTCATGCATAATCCTTATACTGATGACTTTTTTGAATTTCATGTTATTACTAAAGAACATTTTTTTCTGCCTCCATAATGACAAAATAACATTAATAATACATGCCAGGAATACTAACATGTGCTAATGAGAAGTCTAATAGCCACCCCCCCAAATACCTATAACAAATAATGTGATGATGTTTTCTGAGTTTTTCACTCATTTTTGTTATTGAGATCTTTCTTAAAATGTCATGGGATTTTACTGATGTGACTTTCATGTAATACCAATGACATATACAATCTTTCACTAAGCACTGTTAGAAATACTCCTCTGACAAGAATTTCCCACCATATATAAAATGTGAAAAAAAAGGCCTCCATTAATACAATTTTGTCAGTCCATTATCCTAGGCCTATCACAAGAGAAAAAAACATAATTTCTAAAATCAATGATAACCATATTATTAATCAATTTATTTCTTGTTTACTGCTCCTTAAGGTAGCCAGCCACTGAGGTGATCCTCACCTTCTGGTATTCACATTCCCTTTGCAGTTTGTACCATAGTTAGTTTGTGTGACGAATTGTATGTGACAGAGTGATGGTGTGTAAAATCAGATAACAAAAGACTATGATTTTTGTCTTTGTACCTTCCTCTCCAGAGCACTCTCTTTAGGGAAGCCATACTAGGAGTTGCCCCATGAAGCAGTCCAGGTGGCCAAGTACTGAAGCCTCCTGCCAACAACCATGTGAGCGAGCCACCTTGGAAGAGAATCTTACAGCCCTGCCAAGTCTTCAGAAACTGCAGCCCTAACCTAATTTGACTGTAACCTCATGAGAGATCCTGAGCAACCACCCAGCTGAGCTGCTTCAAAATTTCTTATGCCCACTGCATAAGAAAAGAAATATTTTTTTTGTTTTTGCCTGTTAAGCTTTAGAATAATCTAATACACAGCAATAGATGATATAGAATGTTCTACTTTAATATAAAAAATAGTTTAAAATATCTTTCAAAGTACTGTTTCCTAAGTTTTTTACAACTTAACTTTACATAGACCGATATTAAGCCATTATTCAAAAAAAAAAAAAAGGCAATCTACTTTGCAAATAAAATCACTGTGTCCTGTTATAGACCCAGATTATTTAATAAATAGGAGGCATGGGAAGGGGGAAGTGAGGGAAGTGAGGGGAGGTTAGTGATTAAAACTGACTTAAGAGACACATACATAACTTTAATATATGACCTTGATAGGGTACTGATTAAAACAAACTGGAAAAAGACATGTTTGAAATAATGGTGAATTTTTTAAAAGATTTATTTATTTATGTATACAGAACTGGGGTACAGGCCAGAGGTGCAGGAGCAATGAGAGGCTTCACCAGAGACAGAGTGGGGAGCAAAACATGTTGACTGATGAAGTACACTGCTGAGGGGAGCATCAGGCGGGTCAGGAGAGGTCTGCTTCACCATGTGGGTCACCTCCAGGGCCGGGGATTGAACTCATGATGAAGTGGCTTCTTAGTGCTGTGCTTTAGCCTGCTGTGCCACCAGGGAGGGCCCAATGGTGAAATTTGAATGTAGACTTTATCATTCAAGTGTGCTAAAAGAGAGGGAAAGAAGGAACTAATAGAGAAGTAAAGGAGATAGCAAAAGTGAAAGGAAAGCCACTTTAAAGACTGAGAAATAGAGGGAGGGCAAGAGGCAGGGAGGAAGGCTGTGGAATCCAGAATGAAAATATCAGATAGAAACACATAGACTGAGCAAAGAAATGATCAATAAAATGAATAAAAATTTTATTATAAAAATAAAATATTAACTACTTTTGGGTTTCTGAAAGAACTTTTATATAACAGCAAAGTGGGATTAATATATATTAAGGTCCTTATTGCCATCAAAAGAAACCTTGAATAACTTGTTAGAAAAAATATGAAAAATTTCAGATATAACTTACATATTTAACAATGTGGCAGACTGGATAGCTTAAAAATTCACCAACCACAATATGACTAGAGATTCTGAAATAAAATATAACAGACATACTTTTAAAACCATAGCTGTGTTCCAGTGGAAGAAAAAGAAATCACCATTGACAAAGTATGAAGCAAAAATTGATAGCTTTCAGAGAAATAAGCTTCGGTGCTGATACTACAGAAGTACGAAGGAATGTTGTTTGTTACAACATTTAGAATTTGGGGTTTTGAAGTCAAAGTAAGGACAGGAAAACAAGCCTAGTGAATACGTGAAATGTAGAGTTGTAACTGAGAAATCCCTGACAAGGGATGGTTCAACAACAGCTACCATTTTAATAAAAAGAGGAAGTCTATAAACAATTGTCACAGAGGAAAATAAAGATAATTGTTCTTATCTTGTTTTCTTTGAGGGGAGAGCAGGGAATCTCCTCTAAGAATTTCTAGCTGCTGACCCACTTTTAAACATCAAGTTTGTGGTTTGAATTTATTTTGATCTATATTAAGTACTTAGATCACATTATTATGAAGGCTGACAAACTCCAAATCTCCAGAGTGAGCTGGTAGGTTGGAGACTCAGTAAAAAGCTAATGTTGCAGTTCAAATTTGAAGGCCACAAGCTGAAGACCCAAAAAGAGCTAAAGTTGCGGTTTGAGTCTAAAAATCATTTGCTGCAACATTTATGTTTCCCTGGGGGATGTCCATGTTTGTTCCTGTCAGGCCTCCAACTGACTGGATGATGGTCTTGCACATTAAGGAGGGTATTGTGCATGATTCATTGTCTACTGACTTAATCTAATCAGTTTCATCTAAGGACACCTTCACAGAAATATCCAGAATGTATGATCAGATCACAGGCACTGTACCCCAACTAAAATGACACATAAAATTAGCCATTACATTTAACAGTCACCATCATCTTTGCTTTCCCTTTTGCCTCTTACTCATAAATAGTAAAGAAATCAGAAAAACTATATTACTGATTTTCTATTTCCTATGATCCTTGTTGCTGAGAATTAACTAGAACTTGAATCGCAAAGGGGATGACTTCTGACTAGTATTAAATTTTTTTTGATAAAATGAAAATGACACGAATCATGCTAACCACCTCCTCTTTTATATGCCTTTATTGTGACATGATGCTTGGAGCTTTAGCATATTTTAGAAACATGAATTTTCTAGCTACAAAGGATAGTATAGCTGGAAGAGATAAATCCTGGGATGGTGATGTCATTACTGAGTAACTGCATGATCCATAGCCTGCTTACTCATGGATAACTTATGATATTTGATTAATTGACTTTGTTGCTTAAGTCACTCCCAGATACTCTGAAACATGCAACCAAAAATATTCCTCATTGGTCAAAATTTTAAAGAGGTATTTGAGCAAAGAGATTAGTGTCTTATTCTCCAAGGAAGAAAAGCAAACAGCCAACAGACATATGAAAAAATGTTCACCATCACTCATAATCAGGGAAATGCAACTGAAAACCACATTGAGATACCATCTCACACCAGTGAGAATGGCAAATATTAAAGGACTAGCAACAAGGAAAAGATGTGGTACATATAAACAATGGAATATTACTCAACACTAAAAAAGGATAAATTCATGCTATTCACAGGAAGGAGAGAGAGCTGGAAGGGATCATGCTCAGTGAAATAAACGAGAAAGAAAAAAAGAAAAATACTGGATGGTCCCAGTTTTAGGAGGAAAGGATCCAAATAAGGGATTAGGGAAAAAAAGTAATTATGATAAACTAAATATCAGAATCAACAGGTAATTATAAACCAGAGACATTCTGCAAGGGAGGTGTGGGTATTAGGATCAAAACAGGGGTGGGAAGAGCACAGGGTGACAGTACATGGGTGAGTTCTTAGTGAGAATTCCATGGAGACAAGAACCAAGATGAAAATGCATACATTGTACAAAAAACATGAATGATGTAGAAAACTGTATAAAAAATAGATAAAATTGAAATAGTCACTGAGTTCACACAGCAATAAAATGCTAAAAATTTACATATGACAAAAAGACATCAGTGTTTACTAAGTATGAAAATGTACTCTACCTCACAAGTAGTCAGAGAAACATTACATCAATCAAAGTAGATTAGAATGTTTTGGGAAATGGTCACACACCAGTGTTACAGTATCAATGTAAGTTTCTGAGAACTTAAAAAAAGGAATGTGTGAATATCCAGTATAATATATAATATATGTGTTATATTTTATAACTATTATATCAAATATTTAACCAAGAATTCCACTCTAGGGAATATGATCTAAGAAATAAAAAGTATCAGTACACAGGTGTTGGGAGAAAGTGTCCTACATGAGTCACTCACAGTCCTGCAGTTCTTATTGGGTATGTTAAGAGCGTAAGGGCCCAGTTAATTTTTAGTGTAAATATTTACTTAAGAAATTGTATAGAAATCTCTGCTAAGATTCTTAAAAGTGAAAGGAGTAGGAGGAGAGAGAAGGGGGTTGAGAAGTGAGAGGGGGAGGGGGAGCTGGGAGGGGAGGAGAGCAAGAGAGAATATGAAAGAAAGAAAACTAAAGAAAGGAGAGTCAACTCTCACAAATCCACACATGCCACTAATAGAGCTGAAATCCAAACCAGACTATTTCCAGTTTTCTATGTAGTAGTGAATAACCTGGACATACGATATATCAGATTTGGTTGCCTTGTATTTTTTTTTCTTTATACTCTGCTGCCTATCTTCCTGCTAAAATAATCTCAGACGTACTAACTGATATCCTGGCTGGCAACACACTCTCAGAACAAAGTAAATCCTCTTTATTAAAAAAAAAAAAATCGAAGGAGTCCTCAACTGGCAAAAGGAAAACATGCCACTTCTCTTTTGTCTATTTTTGTTGTTGTCAATTCTATATATGACAGATGAGGTTTCTTCAATTCCTGTACAAGCTTTAAAGATAGCACATATGTGCAATGCAACATCATAAGATTTTTTATTACAATATCATTGATTTACAATACTTATGTTTCAGGAGTGCAACTTCACATCTCAACAAATACATATAGCATAACACCCCCACTACCAAGGTCCAGTTGCTATCCACCATGATCCAATGGACTCTCCTACCCTACACCTGCCCCTTTACTTCTGGTGATCACTTTTTATTTGCAAGAGTCTAAGAGATTAGTTTTGATTTGCTTGACCATTTGGGCTGTTTCTTTATATTACTTGTATGAGTGAATTGATATGGTGTTTGTCTTGTCTCCTTCTAACCTATTTGACTTAGTGAAGTCACTTCAAGATCAATCTATATTGTCACAAATGGCAAGATACAATGCAATTTTCAATATAAAACAATAGACCAGAGAAATTGCAGACTGTCCCACTTTGGACTATGCTTGAGAGTCACTAAAATCAGAGGTGTGATAGGGAGCTTCCAAAATGGCTGCCACCAATGTCCCCCTCTTGGTGTTCATATCTACTGTAATTCTCTCCCTTTGGGTGTAGGCTGGAGTTAGTGACTTTCTTCTTAACAAGGAAAAATATGATCAAAGTGATGGAAATGTCACTTCTGAAATTAAGTTACAAAAAGTCTATACCCTTTCACTTGCAGCTCCCTTTCACTGTTTTGTTACAAGGGAAACCAGCTGACCTGTTGTGAGTTGTGCTATGGTGTGGATCACATGTCAAGGACATAAAGCCCTTTATCAAGCTAAGTAAGCAAGGACCTGAGGCCAGCCGACAGTGAGTAAACTTGGGAATGGAATCTCTCCCACTTGAGCCTTTTGATTATAGCATGAAAAGATACTTCGGTGGCAGACTTATGAGAGACATTGAGTGAGAGACACCCAAGTAAGCTGCACACAGATTGTTGACACATGTAAGCTGAGAATTTTTTAATTGAAATTCTCTGAGGCATAGGCTAATTTGCTAAGCAAGGTAACCAACATAGAACATAACATAAAAGCACCTTCCACTCAATTAGAAGTAAAAGAAACTTTTGAAATTCCTTAAAGTTGAACAAATGCAGAAAGAGATGGGAGAGGGCAGGGGAGGTGGGAGTTTGAGTTGGAGGGAGAGGGACATTCTATGAGAATTTGGGTGATGAGGTGTTACTTTCTGTATAGCTATAATTCTTCAGAAATAGAGTTTTGCTTAGTCCTTATTCCTCTCTTCCAAGTTTGGGGGTGATAACTAGATAATTATGAGCTCTTTATTTACTATAGTTGGAAATATCCAGTACTAACCGTATCCAATTTCTTCACATTCTTCAGGACATTATAGGGAATGCCCTAAAAAACACCAAAAATTTAATTTTCTAATCTGTCTCATTCAATAGAGGTGGTGCAGAATTCAAACTATAGTTTCTTCATTCTTGTTACACACTATTTTTAATAGTTTATACTGTTTAAAGTCATTTATGTAATATTGTGTAATATGCTTAAAAGGTAAGACTTTTGAATAACACATACACAAAATACTATCTTCCTATAAAATAATAAGTAAACAGGTATGTACAAAAATGTAACATTTAATTACACTGTAATAACTAGAAAAAAATGCCATCTGGCTTGGTGAAAAGAATATTTTAAAACTACTTTTCAAAATGCATGTTTTCTACTTTCAGTCTCATCATTAAGAAAGTAAGGCTCTCCCTGGTGGCACAACGGGTTAAAGTGAAGCACTATGAAGCTATCTGCGGCCACTGCAGCCTGAGTTTGATCCCCAGCCAGGGCGCTGACCCACATGGCACAACAGACCTCTCCTGTCTTTCCTGCTGCTCCCCTCAGCAGTGTATTTCAGTACATCTTCCTGTTCTGCTCCCCACTCTGTCCCTGGTGAATCCTCTCAACCCCCGCATGTCTGGCCTGTACCCCAGTTCTTGTATGTATAAATAAATCTTAAAGAAAATAAAGATACAAGTGGTTGTAGATATTCACATAAAATATTCATGAAAAATTAACCATAATAAACTAGATTACATAACAGTACATCATAAATATTGGCATTTATCTTCACAGCAACAAATGATTTTATTCGTGTGCTTTAAGTATTGATACCATAGTTGGATAAAATACTGAATTCTGATTCCCCTGAATTTTTAGTTGAAACTAAAAATTGTAAGTGGAAGAAGTTTTAAGATTCTTGCTCAATAAAAATTATACTTAGTCCAAATTTTTATAAAGTCTAAATAATAATAATTGATTAGCAGATGTGTTCTGAATAATCCCACATATAAACTGACTTTAGTTTTATCTGCTTTCTTTTCTCCCATAATGTCAATTTTTATAAGGGAGGAAAATGAAACTAGTACCTAAATTAATACAGAGTTTGAATTTGAGTAGTAGCAAATGGGTAGACAGTATATGGTGCAGGTTTAGTATGCCTAGTATATCTCACGTAACAGAAGGATGACTAATGTATGCTCAACAAGCCCTTCTATTCTAACCAGAGTTATGAAACAGATGGCAATGCATTATAACTCACTAATGTACCCAGATATATAAACTATGTAATTTACTATGAGCATCCATCCTATTAACAAACCCATCTCTGATAGGAGCAGAATGGTGACCTTTACCCTTTAATTTAATACACGCTTGGTGTTTCTACTCAGCATTGCTATTTCACCCTTCCCTTCAAATTGACATGCATATAACTTAAGCGAATGCTTTTTCCAATACTAAGAATTATACATAAACTGATTTGCTTTTGGACTGCAAATACTCCTAGTGAATTATGCATGGGTCTTCAAAGGAAGTTATAATTCTGTCATTCCACATACATTGTTCAACCAAGAGACCTGAGCTGATTTAAAAGTATGCTGTGATTGTAAACCACTTTGTGATCCTTTGGGACGAAGTACAATGGATAATAATGTTACATCATATGAGAACCAGTAGGAACAAGAATGACAGACATATGAGGTGTTAATCATTTAATATTATTTTCAAATTATTCAAAGTGATTCCCAAGACAAACATTATCTTCATTCTGACATCAAATCCATGTAGATTTGACAGAAAGCATACTGTTGTTCTATATTTTCCCTGCCTTTTCTCTTCAGATTCATAAGTCAATAATAAGTTGGATTACTTCTTTACAAGAGAGAACTGCCTCAATAGACATCATCCATGAAATAAAACTTACATCATACACTAGGGGAACTGATTTTCCCTAGATACTCTTAAAATTCCTACAATGGCCAATATGCTGTTCTATCCTCTGTTTTTCACATGGACAGAAATTTCTTTCTTTCTGAAATTCAAGAGGAATTTGGCTTTTTCTAAGAAAGCCTGTTGGGACATTCTGAAAGCTTTCTCAAGATTGTATCATTTATTTGTCTGTCACAAAGAAATGCAAGCAAAAGGCTAAGCTTTAAATAACAGTTAAGCATTACACTGGAAATCTCTCTTCCCTTATGTTCAGGTCAGGACCTGGCTATTTGTTCTCAACTGCAGAATAAGTCACTGTTGCTATTTGGTAGAGAGATGCAAGTTGAGGAAAAGTGAAGCATCACTTTCAGAGAAAAGGAAAGGAAGATCAATGAAACTCAACAATCTGCCTTCATCCATTTGAGAGCAAACTTTTATCTTCCTTTTCAAGGAAGCACTCATCTTGACCTTCAATGAAGTAAACGCAAATTTCCCTCATGCTACTAATGAACATTCTAAAGGCATTTCCAAGTGGGTTTAGACATCATCTTTATGATTAAAGGAAATATGTTAGAAAGAAAGTTGCAAAGGTTGTAGCAAAAAAAAAATAATCAAAATTTAGCATATTAGTTTAGGATGCATTTCATATTAATGGATTAAAGATTGTATTTTAAAATTCCTGTTTCTGATAAAAACTACCAGTGTATGTGATTAAGTTTATTCCAAGGACTCATGGAACTTCAAAGAAACTAACAACCAGCACAGTTTAGGCAATTAATCCACTGGATGACTCAATGGGTTAAGGAAACCAGATTTTTAAATTTCAAGAATTCATTAAATAATACTTTGCCTTAAACACGTCTATAAATCTGTATATCTCTGCAAAATGATATGCTGATGGCATATGTCTCTACAACTGCATTATATGTGAACCATAGATAATTTTACTTCTTACTTCAACTGCAGGTTTCCCATGTTTCCAGGGAAGTTCACTTATTTTTCTGTTTATGTTCCTTCCCAAAGATCATTTCTCATGTTATTCTTCCTTAACGGGTTGAACATTATATAGTATATTGTGGTTCACAATATACTAGATTTTTTTTTAAAGGAATGGGGACTTTTTATTTTATTTCTCTCCCCATCACCTCTGGTCTAGCATAACACCCCCCCTTTTTTTAAGATTTATTTGTGCATACAGAACTGGGGTACAGGCCGCGGTGAGAGGATTCACCAGAGACAGAGTGGGGAGCAGAACTGGCTGACTGACTTACGAAGTTCACTGCTGAGGGGAGCAGCGGGTGGGTCAGGAGAGGTCTGCCACGCCATGTGGATCACCTTCCGGAAGGGGATAGAACTCATGTTGAAGTGGCTTTAGCTTCTTAGTGCTGTGCTTTAACCCGCAGCTCCAACAGGGAGGGCTGACAGGATTCCTGCTTTTATGATATGATTTGAACCTTTAAATTTAGCCATTACAGATTACCTTCATTATGTCTGTGAAGAAATGTAAATATGTTTGAATTTTTTTTCTGTCCTTTGCAACTTAAACACTGCTCATAAAATTGATATTGATATATAGAAGAGTGGTATTGTAAAGAAGTAAGTCTAAAAGTGGAAACTGGCTAACTGCAATTGAAATGTGAGAGTATAGATTCTCCTGCCTCCAGCCATGAAATTGGCAAGTTTCATTTTGCCTGAGCTTGATAAACTACCCTTGCTGTGTTTTAGGACTCAAATATTGGGCTGATCAAGGTTTAGGGACTTGATATAAATACTTTGTGACACTGGATTTCATTGACTACTAATTTTAATGGTAAAAATATACCTGACAGAAGGATAAACTCTGGTTTTCACAATGAGATACCACCTCACTCCAGTGAGAATGGCACATCTTCAAACAACTAGCAACAACAAATGTTGGTGAGGATGTGAAGAAAAAGGAAATCCCCTGAACTGCTGATGGGAATGCAAACTAGTTCAACCACTATGGAAACTGAAAGTTTCTCAAACTGCTAAAAATGGAGCTTCCATATGACTCAGCAATCCCACTCCTAAGTATCGACCCAGAAGACACAAAAACACTGATTAAAAAAGACACCTGTACCCCCATACTTACTGTACTTACATACATACAACCCAAATGCCCCAAAGTAGATGACTGGGTTAAAAAGATGTGATATATATATATATATATATGTATATATATGTATATATATATATATATACACACACAATGGGATATTACTCAGCAACCAAAAAAGATAAACACATGCCTTTTGCAGCAGCATGGATGGAGCTGGAAAAGATCATGCTTAGTGAAATAAGCCAGAAAGAAAAGGAAAAAATACCAATGGTTTCACTCATAGCAGGAGTATAACGGACCAGGCAAGAAAATAAATAATAATAATGAACAGGTATATGCCAGAGACATTTTATGGGGTGGAGTAGGGAATGGGATCAAAAATGGGGGAGGAGGGCAGTACATGGGCTGGGACTATGGTTATGGCACACAGGTGAATTGGTGATGGGAATTCCATAGGGATTACAACTGAGATGGAAAAAGGCACAAATGGATATAAACATAAACTATAATAATAATAATAATAATAAACTTATGGTTTATGCTGGTGTGTCTGTAATCTACACAGGGAAGAAAGCAGAGATACTTTCCACTTAATGCCAGCATTATAAAATAATTAGCAGGCAGATAATCATGACTCTTACCAGCTGGAAGTGCACTATACTCTGCTCCAAGATAAACTTACTAGGAGCAAATTTCAGGAACAGGAGATATGACAGGAGATAAAGTTGGTAGTGATCCCCTAAGGTCTTACCAAGGACCTTATTTTGTACATTTCCTGTGAGACAAAAGGCAAAATTAGTTGCATTTTAAGGAGGAAAGTCCCTAAGTATTTTGCCTTGGGCAAGGGACAGATTAACTGTTTCCCCACCATATCCTAACTTACTACTAAAAGTATTATCTCACTAAAGAGCACGATCAAAATGCCCTTTAAAAAAGGGGTTGGTCCTTTTTTTCCCAAGTAAGTTGGTGGAACAACTTATTTAAAGGCAGAAACTTTTAGACTCAGCTTCAAAAGCTGTATGTCATTGGTTACTAGCCTGTGAAGCTGACTAGATACACATTTGGCAAAAAGTTGATTAGAATCTGAAAAGGATTGGGTTGATGATTGACCAGTTAATAAGCCAAACCACTGGGAAGTGTAATTAATGTGCTGCTGAGGGGAGCCCACACAAGCAGTCTTGGACAAGAGAGGTTTATTGGGGCCAGTTGCCGTTGGGACTCCAAGGGAGGAGGGGCAGCGCCAAGGGAATGCAGGGAGAGAATTTATACCCAAGGATGGGGAAGGTCAGAGTTTGGAACAGCCTAGGCAGACTGCACGCAGGGCCCAAGGGGCAGGCAAGGCCCAGGCGACCCCCAATCTGCACAACCAGGAATGTGGGCGGAGTCCTGCTGCCATGACATCTGCCTCCTTCTGAACACTATCAGTAGCCAGCTAGGTCAGGGGACTCCTCTGGCGCCCCTGTGCTGCCCAGGTGGGCTTAATAGAAAACAGAGCCAGGAGCTAGAAAAAGTATTCTACTGACACTGGTAGAATATCCCATTTAAACAAATGACCACCTTCCTTTCTTTTCAAAGACTATTCCCGATCACTTATAACTTAATGTTATGACGAACACTGTTAGTATGTGACAGAGATATACAGATACCCCAATTTTTTAAAAAGAGATTTATTTATTTATGCATACAGAATGGGGTGTCGGCCAGAGGTATAAGGACAGTGAGAGGATTCACCAGAGACAGAGTAGGGAGCAGAACAGGCAGGTCAATGAAGTACACTGCTGAGGGGAGCAGTGGGTGAGACAGGAGAGATCTGCTGCGCCATGTGGGTCACCCCCTTGGCCGGGGATTGAACTCGTGCTGAAGTGGTTGCGTCTTGCTTCATAGTGCTGCACTTTAACCTATTGCACCACCAGGGAGGGTACCCCCAAATTTTTAACAATGAATTCTCTAAAAGAGACTGCCAGCACCTCATGAACCAGCAAATACCCAAGCCTTGGCCTCACAGGGTTTCATCTGACACCAATAACAGTCACATAGTTCCTCCAGGAAGCACTTTTTTTATAAAAAATAATTTATTTTTACATCATTTTGTGCCTTTTTTCATCTCAGTCATAATCCCTGCGGGCTTCCTATCACCAAATCACCCGTGTGCCATCACCATAGTCCTCTGCACTTCCCCCCTATCCCATTTTTGATCCCATTCCCCACTCCACCCCCGTAAAATGTCTCTGATATATAGTTGTTCATTATTATTATTATTATTTTCTCCCCTGGTCCTTTATACTCCTACTATGAGTAAAACCATCTGGTATTTTTCCTTTTCATTCTGGCTTATTTCACTAAGCATGATTCCTCAGGACCACATATTTGGCCACAAGTCCAATATCAATAAATTCATGAAGATTCAAATAATACCAAATGTCTTCTTGGATCATAAAGGTATCAAATTAGAAATCAACCACAACAAGAAAACAGGGAGTAGATTCTTAGACATAAGTACAGGGAAAAACTCTAATATGTGGAGATTAAGCATTACTAAATGCATGCTAGGTCAATGAGGAAGGCACAGGAGAATTTTAAAAGAATAAATAAAATGCCTCAAGACAAGTGACAATGAGAACACAATCCACCAGAACATATGGAACCAGTATTGCAAAAGCAGTTCTAAGATGAAAGTATACAGCAATATAGACCCACATCTAGAAACAAGAACAAGCCCAAATTGTCATCTCATGAAACCAGGGAGGAAAAACAAACCAAAATAGCAGAAAGAAGAAGATAATAAAAATTAGTGCAGAAAACAATGATGTAGAAATTAAAAGGACATTCCAAAAGGTCAATGAAACTAAAAGCTGGTTCTCTGTAAAAAGAAACATAAATGAACGTGCTTCGGTGGTGGCAGATTTATGGTGACTGTATTTGAGGGGAAGATTCCTAGATTGTCAAAATATTAGCAAGGATGTAAACAATGGTACTTCATCAATAATAAATAAAGGGCCAGATAATTAAGAGTTAAGGCTTTCTAACCAACACAAACCAAACCAAAGTTTAAATAACTATTTCTCAATAAAACTCCAAAAAATACCCATCCACTCATGGGCAAATGCCCAACCAAACAGGCTTGATAGGAAGTGGAGCCACAAAGGTTGAATGATTGGTACACATCAAAGGTACATTTTATGAGAAATTAAAACATAGGGGTTAGACATGTCACGGAAGCTGGAACAGAAGGAGAGATTCAAAGCTCAAAATATACCACATTATCAAATATGAGGTCAAGCTATTCACTGGCATTGTCTCTGCCAAGGACGAGGAGTAGCCTTCTCTCCTGACTCACCCATGCGTCTCTTCCAGTTATTTCTCCATGTATCTCCTTCACATGTGTCCTCTTGTATTCATTTCTCCACCCTGCTCTTTCCAGCTGTCCCCCAATCATGAAGTCTACTTCATGGAATAATGGGACTTGTGTAGTCAATGGCAACTGGATGTAAGTGTGTGTGTCGGGGGAGGGGAGAAGGAAGTGGCACCAGGTCAGTATTCCTCCCCCTTTCCCAGAGGTATATCTGTGACAAGGCTAAGCTAAAGATAATGTGAAGAAGTTAAGATATGCTAGAACCTGCACTAGGTGTTTTCCAATACTAATCTAATGTTTCCAATAACCCTGTAAGGTAAAATACAGAGACAAGTACACTTTAAATGTCCATGACCACGTTGATAGTAAGCAAGGGATTTAGAATTTAACTCAACTTTAACACTAACCCTATATTATTTTTGCTATACCACACTATTCCTAATAAAATGTAAAACCTAACAGTGCTTGCCACATATGAGAATAGAGAATGCTTAGAATCAGTTGCTAAATAGCCAAATGAAATGCAAAAGGATAAAATAAATGGATAAACATAGGATAAGGGATTCCTCTTTAACAAAAGTATTTAGCGTAATCCATGAATGCCATGCTGATTTATCCTGGTAAATTCAATGATGTCTAATGACCTCCATTATTTGAAATCTGTAATCAGAATATGGTTATATTTACTAACCAACTAAAAAAATGATTAATTATAATTGCTGTAATCTATCACAATATAAAAGTCACTAATAGTGTTAATTTACTCATTTTCAGAAAGCTTACAAAAAATAAAATTTTTTATCGCAAATACATTACTTGGACATTGCAATTTTTCAAACCCCAAGGTGGGAAATTTTAGCATGAACATTATAAAGCAGGAAAAATGCATGACTGTTTTTATGCAATGCCACTTATCATATAATGCAATGTACATGTGAACTTACTGCTATCTCCAGTAGAATCTGCTAGAAAATTTAGGCAACATCAATTTTGCGTTGCACAGTTTCAAGCTAAGAAATAAATTATTCATACTGAGTTAATTATCATCTTAGTGTACCATCATTCCTATTTTTAAATGATATTCAAAAGATTAAATACCCAGGAATTTAATAGTAATTTGCATATACTAGTTTTGGAAATAAATAACACTCTCTTGATCAATGCAAAATTACAAATCCTCCAGATGAATGATAACCTTGACAATGTAATATAGACAGAAAAAAAAAATGTAACCTATAAAAAATCTAACGACAATCCTCGAATGCTTGAGGTCTTTTGGCAATTTATTTTAATAAATTGATTCACAGTCCCCTTTCCTATGAAAAGAGGAAAAAATTATATCTCAGTCTAAGTGGGACTTAGATTATCACCAGATGGAGGACTGGGTTTAAATTACTGTCTGTTCATGCCTCTGTTCTTTCCCTCTTGGTGTATAGGTGTTTGCTCACCACTGAATTCTCTAGACACAAAACAGTGACTGATGTTCAATGTTCTTTCCAAATGACTTAGATTTGCATAGACAAGGAACTACCAGCTTATCACAGGAATTATTTTCTCTTTGAAGTCACTGGAAAACATAATGATATACACTGTGACATCTGTTTCTTCCAATCCGCAAAGCAAGACTTTTGGTAGCCAATCTTCAACAGGTAAAACAAGAAGCAAGAATGGAGCATTACCAAGTAAAAGACACAACTTCTCTTTATTATAAATAAAGAACATATTAAAAAACAAAACAAAACTTCTTGGGCTCTCCCTGGTGGTGCAATGGGTTAATGCACAGCACTCTGAAGCTCCTCTAAGCCATTGCAGCATGAGTTCAATCCCCGACCAGGGAACTGAACCATATGGCGTGGCAGACCTCTCCGGACCCGCCCTGCTCCCCTCAGCAGTGTATTTCAGTAGATCTGCCTGTTTTGCTCCCCACTCTGTCTCTGGTGAATCTTCTCAAACCCCCACTCCTATGGCCTGTACCCTGGTTCTGTAAGCATAAATAAATATATCTTAAAAAAAAAAACTTCTCATAATTTTCTAATATATTACTCTTTGCTCTGGTGCAAACTCACAGAAATATACAAAACTGTACAGAATTAAACCATTTAATATTATAAACATTAATTCTTGGGTTCAAAATATTACAGATCATATTCAACCCTAGTTATTGTAAATTATCACTTAAAATAATGTATTTAACTGAAATGTAACAGAAATTCGAAATGTTAATGTTGGAAGACCCTACTTAACATTCCATATTAAAATTGTATACTTTATCACAGCATTGACACAATATCTCCTACTAATTCTTTTAAAACAAAACATTTTATATGATTCTAACCAAATAGTGTCTGGACTTAAAACAAAGACACAAGTAGAGTCATTTTTAAAAGGGGGCCTGAGACGCCACGCAGAAAAACCACTTTGCTGTCTTGTTTGAACTGGCCAAAACCAATTGCTTCAAGAAACCATCAAGCAAACAATTGCTTGAGCTGTCATCTGGGTTATGAGGACTGATGATTATGGAATTTTTGTTAGAGGATAGAACCAGTAACAAATTACGTATAGTCAATAATTGCTTCAACGTGTTAAAACTAACTCTTTTCTTGAACCATTTCCCCTCATCTTCCTTTTACAATCCCCCCAAGTCCTACTGCAATCATTTGATCCTAAATAAATGTGTTTTGCCATTTTATATTTTTACACAAACATTTGTTTAATGAGGTCAATGAAAAATTGAAAGCCAGAGTTAAAGTTATATTTGCGCTGATATACAGAATGAAGCACACAATGATTATAAAATTGTTGCCATATAACCACTCTTAGACCATACATCTAGTCTCTCACTAAACACTATCAAAGTGCTATTTCAGTCAAAAGCATATCCATACCTACAATGTTGCATTAAGTAAATTATATGTAGCATTATAGATATGCTTATTCAGTTACATTAAGTGAAAGAGATTCCAGAATTATCTCTATTATCACTATATTTTTAGTGACATAATTTAATGGTTAATGTCTTTCACTTAGACTAGAACCAAAATTTCCCAAGGGCAGAAACCTACCAAAAAGTATGTTAATACTCAAAAAACTGTGATATGAAAGAAAGGCTGGTGTAGATGCAGAATTGTGTTGTCTTCAGTTTCTGTTCACAGTTGTTCTAAAATAATTAATTCATCCTCTCTCTCCCACAGCTCAGTCGGGGAACATCACTGGTTTGTGATATCCCAAAGAGAACCCAACCTAAGCAAGCCCTGTCCATCTTTCCTCACTCACTTGCAGAAATTTGCCAAGATCCTCTGAGCTAGTTTTCCATTCTTTCAGGTCTCAATTTAGGCAGCAAATTCAAGGCCTGGCACAGAATTGTTAAGGAAATTTTGAGTGAATCAGTCACAATAGCTCAGCCACCACACATTAATAGGCTCTGCGGACCATCAGATTTTTCTTCATGGGGAGTAGAAAGCAGTGGGGGTTAGACACGAGCCATGCCTTGCCCTCTACATTTTCCTATTAGTGAAAGTTGTGGCTCAGATGTTGCAGAAACACGTTGACCAGTTGAGGCACGTTCTCAGCGTTGGGACGCATTTTCGAGTAGAATATATACTGGTGATGGAGAGGACTCAGTTCTGACTTTGTAAGGGCTGGGAAGGTTGCAGGTACTTAGTGGCTCCCGGAAGTTTAATTAAGCAAGTCTCCATTTCCTCAGGTACATCCATCCACATGGGGGCTCTCCCATTTACTAGAGTTCACTGAGTAAAGTTCCCTGAAGACACTTGTGTTGGCAAACTCAGAGGGCCTCCTACAAATTACACTGTTTCTGGTTCCGGTTCCTGTTCTATGTGTTGGGCCTCCTGAGTATCCTAGCTCAGACTACTTGACCATAACACAATAAACTAGGCACAGCTGGTCTGTGTTTTACTATTAGCTGGTTAGAGGTTTACCATTTTTTTCTGACTTCCCTTTAAAAATTAAACAGAGCTTGTGGCCTCCCTGATGGCTCAAGGGGTTAAGTCTCAGCACTATGAAGCTATCTTTAGCCACTGCCGAAAAAGTTCTGTCCCTGGCCAGGGAGCGGACCCACAGGGTGCAGCAGACCTCTCGTCTCCCTGCTGCTCCCCTCACCAGTGTATTTCAGTAGATCAGCCTATTCTGCTTCGCACTCTGTCTCTGGTGAATCCTTTCACCAGTGTATTTCAGTAGATCAGCCTATTCTGCTTCGCACTCTGTCTCTGGTGAATCCTGTCACCACATCTCTGGCTGGTACCCCAGCTCTTGCATGCATGCTTAAATAAATCTTTTAAAATAAATAAATAAATAGAGCTTGCCAATGACTTCATTACACACAGCACTTCAAGGTAAGCTGTCTGCTGTTGCCAGGCAGTGGAACTAGTGACAGAAGTCCTCAATGTGAAATTCTCTGAGAATTTATTAGAGAGGAAGAAAAGAAAACTGGATCAAAATTTTAACAATTTTTAAGCTATATATTCACATTTCTTGACAGATAAAGAGTGCATAAGATCTGTATCTTGTATGCAATAGAAATGTGCATTTTATTATTTTTTTCTGGCTTCCCTTTAAAAAAATAAAGGGAAAAAATAAATAGAGCTTGCCAATGACTTCATTACACACAGCACTTCAAGCTAAGCATAATAGAATTCTACTTCCCTGGCACATTGAGATAGCATGTTCTTGGTAAGTAAAAGATGACATTGAATTAAAGAACTTATTCTTTTATAGAAACACAATTATAGCCTTCTCTAGTATTTTCCTGAATCAAATTCAGTGTTACATGTTGAGTTAAAACTCTCATATACTTCCTAGGACAAGAGGTTAAAAAAAGTTTCTCTGTCCTCTTTGATTTTTCCTCTTCAACCAGGCTAAAATCCAGCAAAAAAATTTTTAATAAAGATGACTGTATATAAAAATAAGCTGTATATAAAAACTCCAATGTTGCTAGTCCACTGAAGTCATTTTTTAAAACAATATTCAGCTTGAAGGTGATGTAAAGCTGGATACTACACTTTACTATGAGAAGTCCAACAGCTGCCCCTAAATTCAAGAATTCCTGGGGGGAGCAGAGTTGATTAGTGGTTGGAGAAAGGAATCGTCACCTGAAAATATGACCAGCACTGACTTCGTGCTCTCCTTACCATTGTGTGTCTGAAATCTGATGATCTCTTATCTGCTCATCTTGCAGCCCTCCACTTCTCTACCTCTTCCCCATATAGCACTCTCCTCCTTGACTCCCGAAAGGGCCACTTTTGCATGCAGTACAGAGTTCTAGGCTGGCATGTTGAACCAAACCAAACCAAACCAAAGTGAAATGTAATTAAAAAGCTAGAGGAGAGAAATAGCAAACCAAAAGCCTAAAGGTCACAATCAAAGCAGAGTGTAGCTCAAAAAATATGTAAGAGAGCTGGTCTTTTCCTTGAAGAGTATCTATATAGTCTGCTGTGGTATTTTAAAACATACCTGAGCATAGGGTCGGCTCATGCTGAGGCCTTTCTTATATACTTAATGTCATTTCAGGATATTTTCTTTTTCTTTAAATAAACCCAATTATCAGGTGTGTCAAAATAAATAGGAAGCAGAGAGTAACTAGGTAGCTAATGGTGTTGTTCACAATTAGGTGATTGAAGACCTGTCTTGAGTGAATTACGGGGCAAGAAGTGACTTGGGCACAATGTCTTCAAAGGTCCGAAGGGTAACTATGTTACTGTAACCTATAAGAAATCCAATGTCTGTCAATGATGACCCAAGAACCAGTAAGAAAAGAGGTTGTTTAGCTAATTCAATGCAACTGTGTAATAATGTTCCAATTCTTGATCAGAATCCACTTGTTTTACAGGAACTAGTACTGAATGAAGTGTTACTATTGTATTTTCTTAATTCTGTTCCATGTTCCTTAGGCTGAAATGAAGGCTTGTTAAAAGTAAAACTTTTTAAAATAGTCAGTGAGCTGAGAATTCGAATAACTATCAGGTCCTAAGTGTAAATGTTAAAAAAAAAAAAAAAAGCAAAGAAAGGACATATTCACAATGAACAATAAAAAAAATGTAATCAAAGTTGGGAATACAGATATGGAAATGGGTAAGAATGGAAAAAAAGAAGCGTTCAAGCACCATCACAATCTACTTATATATTTCAGTGTTTGACCTTGAAGTAACTGCTGGCAAGTTGGATGGTACAACTTCCTAGAATATCATAGTGGATAAATCCATTAGCCTAATGACCCTCACTCTGGCACTTTTAAAGAAATTTACTGCTGATAGTGATAAGGTTGTGAATACTAAAATCTGCCCACCTGATGAAAAAAATAATATATAGGCAAATTTTACATAGGAAATCAACCAAATACACTCATAGACCTATACTAAAAATGTATCCAGAGTGGGGATGGGATGGGGGAAGGGTAAAAATGAAGAAGGAAGGAAGCACAATGGATTATTGTAGTGGACTTTGGGTGATTTGGTAGAGTACACTGTGGTGGCAATCACTGATGGAGGTATCCAACTATTACCTCAATTAAAAATAAATAAGTAAATTTTTTCAAATAAATTTTAAATGTATACTGATTGTGCATATCAAAAATTCTATTTCATTTTCCAATTATTTTTAACTCAGTGAAAATATTTTTAAACCTATTTTGCACAAGACATATGCTAGGTGTTTATAGAGGCCTAAAGATTAATAACAGAGGCCTGCCTTCTCTCTCATAGCAGCGATCATTAAGTGAATAACTAAACTGGAATAAATAATTACTAAGATACAAACACCTTATTAGGAGAGCTCAGAGAAAGAAGTCATTGATTCTGACCAACAAGGATTAGGGAATGTGTAATTGAGGTGACAACTGACTCATGGAACCAAATTGAGGCACACCCTTTGTGGAATTTAGTTGAATTTCATACACATTGAAAAACCTGTTCAGAGATTATTTATCTTAACAAAGTATAATGTTATCAATGAAATAATAGAGATTTTAGTCATGAGTCATACAACATAAAATATCATGAGTCATACAATATAAGTCATACAACATAAAATATTCCCTGTTCTCATGGGAATTATAATATGTTACAAAATATAAAATAGTTAATTTAAGAGAACACCATCATGATATTTAGTTGAAGCACAATAACATTTTGAACACTACTATGGAGTAGAGCAGAGATAGTTTGACTCAAACATGACTGAGATGTACTCTACTGCAATGACTACCTATTATTTTGCTTTTAGTCCATAATTATCCAGAACCCATTTTATTGCCAAGGTTATCATGTGACCTAATGACAGAGAGGAAAATATTTTAAGGGTAGCACTGGTCCTTGAATTCCTGAGGGAAGAGACTATATATGTTGGTTAGCAGAGATTAATATAGTCACATTTGGTGACTCTTTAGGTTATGTGGAAAAACTACAAATTCACAAAGCTTTCAAATCAAAATTATAAGTACAAGCATATCAGAACTGACTCTGATTGCTGGTTAACTCTTACACATACTAGCAGACTTGCAAATTTACTTATTATATGTTTATTTTCCAATACAACCAGTAGAAATTTATGGAAGGATGCATATAATCTGAAATATATGTGTGTGTGTGTATCATAGAACTATATTTTCTGTTTGATCACAAGAATATCAGAATGAAATGGGAAAACTAGTCAATAGTTAATTTTTTAATCACAGTAATATTTAGTAAATATGACTAGAGAATGTAGGATATTTTTCAAGTGCAAGTTGTAAAGCTATGGTGTTTCATGATAATAAATTTAAAAATAAATAAAATTTTAGAAGTCAGTGTACAAATGATCTTAGAGGCAAAATGTCAAATGAAATGATTTTATTTTGACTCAGTTAAAATTATTTTGAAGTCTTTTCTGACTTCACTATTTAGAAATACTTTTTATTTAGCAAAATTTTAATCCATTTATTCAATTGAGAACTATTTAGTAAATGCCTCCCTAATAAATACTAGACATTAGCTATATAGTGGTGATCAAAATAGGCCCTATCCTTATCTTTTTAAAACTAGGGCTGCCTAAAAATTCTGCAAAAGAATTACTCAAAATCATCAGTTCAGTAGCAGGATACAAAACCAACACATGAAATCAGTAACCTTCCTATACATAAACAATTGATCTGAAGAAGAAGAAATCATGAAAACTATAGAAAATGATTACTTTTAAAATTGAAACAAAAAAATGAAATATTTGGGAACAAACTTAACAAAAGATGTGAAGACCCTATACAAAGAAAATTATAAAAAAGTTATTAAAAGAAATTGAAGAAGACACAAAGAAATGAAAAAAAAAATACACCTGCTCATGGATTACAAAAATTAGCATTATTAAAAGACCATCCTACCAGAAACAATATTCCAATAAAAATCTCAATGATATTTTTCAAAGAAATAGAAGAAATACTGATGAAATTCACATGGAAACACAAAAAACATAGGATAACCAAAGCTCTAATGACAAAAACAAAAGATAATGGAGGTATCACACATCAAACTTCAAACTATACCACAAAGCCATAATAATTAAAAGTGTGGTACTGGAACAAAAATAGATGCACAAACCAATGGAACTGAATAGAAGGCCCAGAAATAAACCCACATATATATGGACAATTAATCTATGACAAAGGGGCAAATAATATGCAATGGAACAAGGACAGTTTGCTCAATAAATGGTGCTGGAAAAACATAAGCAAAAGAACAAATCTAGACCAGTACTTCACACCACCCAGAAAAATCGACACAAAATGGATAAAAGATTTGGGCATAAGACCTGAAACCATAAAATATATAGAAGAAAATATAGGTAAAACACTACAAGACATACACCTCAGTAACATCTTTAAAGACTCATCACCCAAAGCAAAGAAAATGAAGGAAAAGAAAAACACTTGGGACCATATCAAACTGAAAAGTTCCTGTACAGCAAAAGAGACATTGATCAAAACAAAGAGACACCCTACTAACTGGGAAAAAATCGTTACACTCCATGCAATGGATAAGGGTCTGATCACAAAGATATACAAAGACCTCACATGACTCAACAAAGACAAAGTAAACAATATGGTCAAAAAATGGGCAAAAAACTTAAAAGACACTTCTCCAAAGAGGAAATGCAAATGTCCAAGAGGAATATGAAAAGATGTTCACCATTTCTTATAATCAAGGAAATGAAAATCAAAACCACAATAAGATACCACCTTACACTGGTAAGAATGGCACATATCAAAAAACTAGTAACAACAAATGATGGGGAGGATGTGGTGAAAATGGAACTCTCCTATATCGCTGGTGGGGGTGCAAACTGGTACAACCACTATGGAAGGCTGTGGAGCTTCCTCAGACTAAAAATGGAGCCACCATATGACCCAGCAATTCCACTTGTAGGGTTCTACTCAGAGGACACAAAAACATTAATTTAAAAGGATACCTGCACCCCTATGTTTATTGCAGCACTATTTACAATAGCTTAGACATAGAAACTACCCAAATACCCAAAAATAGATGTCTGGGTCAAGACGATGTGGTACATATATCCAATGGAATACTACTCAGCAATCAAAAAGATAAACTCATGTCATTAGCAGCAACATGGATGGAATTAGAAGGGATCATGCTCAGTGAAATATGTCAGAAGGAAAAAGAAAAATAATGAATGGTTTCACTTATAGGAGGATATAGGGGAACCAAATAAGACAAAGGGGAAAAATAATAACAATTCAAAACACAACAAAACAAAAGAAAAACAAACACAATTATAAACCAGAGACATCCTGTAGGAGAGGGGGAGGGAGAGGAATTGGAAGAAGAGAGGGAGGAGCAAAAGGGACTACGGTGATGGTGGACAGGTGAATTGGGGAGGAAATTCTATGGGGTCTATACCTGAGGTGGGGGAAGTAAACATTGTTTTAAAATGAACAATGATGTAAATATCATTGTATAACATAAATAACATAAATTAAAAAATAAATAAAACCAGGGCTAACTAGTAGGGTAACCATAGTATCTACAACCCACACAATACCTTTTAGCGCTCCACAAAAATGTTTTAATTTATTTGAAAATGAGAATGAAAAATGAATATAATCCTGGTTTGATATATTAGGCTTTATAACAATATAAAGAATAGATGTTAATATTAATGCCATAAGCAAAATTTAATGTCACTTATGTAGAAAGAGGCCCACAAAGGCAGATGTCGCTAAGGTTCATGTAAATCATAATGTGAGTCTTTCCATACAGGCCCTGTAATAACAGGCACTAATCTACTAGAAAGACTGACAAATAATTACAAAAACTGTAATAAAATAAAAAAGGTGCTGAGATAAAGTAGACGTTTGTGCAGGGATCCTGGGAAATTTCTCAATTTGCCTCAGCAGAAACATGAAGGATGGTAAGGGTAGAGAAAGAAATGCACTAGAATAAGAATATGCACAGATCAGAGATTATAATGAGTGGGAAGAATGCTAAGTACATCCATATGTTTATAACAGTGGTTCTCAATTCAGAGCAATTCTGTCTCCCAGAGCACGTTTGGTAATGCTTGGAGACATTTTAGGTTGTCACATCAGAAAGGGCCTACTGCCAGAATCTGGTGGGTAGGTGCCATGAATGCTAGTAAGCATCCTAAAATGCACAAGACTACTTTCCACAACAGACCATCCTGTTCTAACTGGTTGCAGAACTGAAACTGAGCAACTGTTAGAGAATTAGAATGGGAGGTTTTAAATTTTTAGTCATGGCCAATTTGATAGCCAGAGATGGTATCCCATTGCTTTCATTTACAACTGTTTGATTATGGGTGAGTTTAAACATTTACATATTTTAGCAGGTATTGTATTTCTTTTTTAGTATATTTTAGGTTTGCATTCTTTGGAGATTTTTCAAATAGTTATTGATATATTAATTAATTAGTGCCCTGGAAGAACTCTTTATATATTACATATGGGAAACCTATGTTGTAATCTATGTTGTAAATATTCTATTTTATCGTTTTCCTTGATTTTTTTTTGTGCAACAAATCTGTTCTCAACTTTTCATGTTTTCCATCTACATGTTACTGGAAGTTGTTTTCAACCAAAATACATAAACTAATTTTAAATATAATGTGAGAAATAGTAAAATAGAACTGTATGTTTCATACCAACAGTGTGGCAGCTGAAAAGAGCAGTTAACTCTAATTGGCAAAAGGAGACAGGATTAATTTTTTAATTGTCTTATGTATCCTAGGGTCTGTTAAATCACAGTCTACTAAGACATATTCATTTAATAGTGACTGAATACATAAGTGGTATTTAAGATGTTATATAGCCCACTCAGAAAGTCAGAGGCTTTTCTACCTCCTGGGAGACCTCACCATGCCTATCCAGACTGGTGATACCCGGGACCTGAGCCTAGGACTAGAACAGCCAAAGGACCTCATGACCTCCCATAAGACCCCTCAAGCATGTGCCCAGATATGCAGAGGACTCATGACCTCTTGAGTCCCAGGGCAAGTTAGGGTTAAGTTGACAGCTTCAGGGACAGTACAGGTAGTGACTTCCTTCCCTAGAGTTAAACAGGCTTCTGAGATAAGAAATTCTGAGAAGCACTAACCAAAACGTAGTCCAGAGATAAGGTAAATAATCCATGAGGATTAAACAAAAATAGTGAAATTTGAGAAAATAAGACCTTGGACAGAGGAGGAAAACTCTAAGATAAGCGGGAAAATAATAGGTTAAATACAGGCCCACAACAGCTCCTTTGCCGATCCCTGGCCTGGTTCCACTGGCCTGGGAGTCCCACGTTATTTCTGTTCCTTTTCTCCTCAACAAGCCTTTTCTTTCTATAAATAATTCTGCCTCTTTTTGCTTGCTTGCCTGAGGGTCAGCAAAGTTCCTGCTGTGACTTCAGGAGACACCAACCTATGGTGTTCTAGTGGCTGGGACTCAGCGCTGCCACTGCAGCTTGGGATCTGTTCCTGGCTGGGAGACTAGGCCTGAAAACCTGACAATACAGTATCGCTCTCTCAGTTCCCTATCAGCATTGCCAAGACCAGAAGAGGCCTCATAACCTTCCATGAGGCCCCACCAGAACTTTCTCAGAGCTGCAGAGATCTTATGAACTCCCACACATAATTCCAGCCCACAACTCTGTAGAGTATGAGACCCAGGACCTTTGTCAGGGAAGGTACCAGAGTGACCTCCCATGAGGCACCCCTAGTGACTGCACAAAATGATGAGAATCCAGACCCATGTTGGGGAGGATACATGAGTAAACAAAGGTCTTATGACTTCCCATGAGACCAGGCCAGCTGCTTAACCAGAGGGTTGACACCCCTGACCATTGAGAAGGGAAGAGTCAAACCCAGAGGAAGCCCTACATACAGCAGCTGTGTTCCAAAATAAGAAATGGCAACATGACTCCACAAGGGAATTGTGTAACACACAGAGGGAACGAATTTGGATTTTTCAGAATCCAAATATATAGACATGGAAGCTATGTTCTCCTTATCAGATACAGAGTTTAGAATTGCAGTGATATAAAATTTCAGTGAAATGGAATAAGATTCAGAAAAACAAGTGAAAGGACTTAGAATTAAAATAAATGAACTGAAAATATAAAGGAATCATTGAAGAAGAGAAAACTGGAGTTTCAGGATTTAAAATAGAAATATAGGACATGAAAATTCAGAAAAAAATTTACAGAAGTAGAATAGAGCAAGTGGACTAATAAGTCATTGTAATTAAGATGCACATATACGAAGAACTGACATAGAAAAGGAAAGAGAAACAGACTAAAAAGAAAAAAAAAAAGATAGGAAAAAAAATGAAGAAACACTCCAAGAATTATCTGACACCATGAGAATAATGGGAATGCCAGAGAGGAAAAGGAGAGAGAATGGAAGAAACTGTATTAAGAAAATAAAGAATTTTGAAGCCGGCACAAGGGTAAAAGTTCCAGACACTTCTCCAAAGGAGACATTCAAACAGAAATGTAAATCAAGACCATAATGACATACCATCTCATACCTGTGAGAATAACCCATATGGAAAATACCAGACAAAGTACTGGTGAGAAAATGGAGAAAGGGAGCCCTCCTACAATGCTGGTGGGAGTGCAAACTGTTCCACCCTATGGAAAATTATTGGAGGTGACTCCAAAGACTAAAACCAGATCTACCATTTGACCCAGCAATTATACTCCCTCTACCCAAACAAATTCAACAAACTAATTTAAAAACACACTAATATGTTTATTACAATACTGTTTAGGTAAATTATGGAAACAACCCAAGTGTCCCAAAATAGATGAGGGGATCAAGAATGTACTATATATACACAATGGAATATTACTCAGCGATCAAAAAGATAAGCTCATATAATTTGTGGCAATATGGTTGGAATGTAAAATGATAATACTAGGTGGAATAAGTCAGTCAGAAGGAGAAAGATTAATGCCAGATGGTGTCACTAATATGTGGTTATAACGTATTTAAACAAGAATCAGAGAAAGAGAATCTTAAAAAGTAAATTTTAATTACTGACTATACAACTGAAGCCCGAAATGAGGAAGAGGGTAGGGAAATGTTAAGAGCAAAGAGGGAAATAAACATAATGGAATATGGTTGTACAATATGGGTGAGTTGGTGGTGGATAATCTATGGTGCTTAATACCTGATGAGGGTATCCAAATATTCTCCCAATGGAAAATAAGAAAACAAACAAAAAAAAATTAAAATAAAATGGTCATACAATTGCAGTTTTTGTAATTATATATTTACTCTTGCATGAACTCTCTGTGGAATTGGATAATAATTAGAAAAATCATATACCTTTTCATTACTGCTGGCTTATCCCCATCAAAACTATGTCCAAATCCAGGGCTTTCCAGCTCTCAAAGCCATCCTAAGAATATCCATCAAGATTAGGGCTGATCAATATGATATCTGGAGATATCTATGGTGATAGCTGTGTATCCTCAGATCCTCTTCTCAAACCAAATTGATTTTTGTTTTTCAAAGAAAGGGCTATTTCCCTTTCCCCAAATGCACACATGTACACATATGTTTTAAGTAAAATGTGAATGTCTCTCTGTTCTCTATCACACTTTCCAGAGAACTGATGTACATTTACAAATTTTAGGTGTATTTGTGGTAAGGATTAACTTGTTCCAGATTCCTTGGATACAAGAGAGTAGGACTTTTTTTTTTTTTTTTAATGAAATTCATCTTGATTCTGAGCCTTCATTTTCCTAGCTGGTCGAGCATTCAACGTTGATCATTACTGGAGCTTCCTCCCTTATCAGATCCTATAGGAATCTCAAGGACGATGGAAGGAAGGAAGGAAGGAAGAAAAGGGAGGGAGGGAGGAAACAGCTGTTTACTTAATGGTTGATCACCTATCTCAAAGAAAGTGATTGATCCTTAAATACAAGTTGGCTTTGAGGCAAGAACGATTTAGTACTCCAGGAGTTGTACTCAATTTGAGGAAGATTTTAGGAAGACTCTGAAATCAAAAAGCATCTTTATAATAATCTTCGTGTGACACATTTAAAATCTATTCAAGGAGTTCAGACGGTAGCTTAAAATTTCCATCTACTCACCAGATCCTTAGATATAAAGTTCATTAATTTTGACAGGACACCACACCCATTTCTCTTTCCTTACTCACTTGTCAGTGATCAAAGTGTTTTCTTTTTTAAAGATTCATTTACTTATGCATACAGAACTGGGGTACAGGTCAGAGGTGCAGGGGCGGTGAGAGGATTCACCAGAGACAGAGTGGGAACAGAACAGGCAGATCGTCAACTACACTGCTGAGGGGAGCAGTGGGCAGGTCAGGAGAGATCTGCCTCGCCATGTGGGATCACCTCCGGGGCAGGCGGGGATTGAACTCATGCTGAAGTGGCTTTAGCTTCTTAGTGCTGTGCTTTAACCCGCTGCGCCACCAGGGAAGGCCCCCAAATGTTTTCTGATTACTGAAAAGGATAAGATCATGTGACCTGTTATGAGATTTTTTTAAATCAATGAAAAAAGAGCAGCAAGCACCTGCAGTTTATCAAACACTGGAGCAACAACATACGAATTGATTAGGGTGGATTTCCACTTAAAATACCAACATCAAGGTACAGTATTATCAGAAAACCATTATAAATGAGGATGAAGGAAAGAATGGACTACTTTAGGAAGAGTGTGCTTTAGAGTCTTAGCAATAAGTTGAAAAAATTATTTTATAGTATCTTTACAAAGTTTTGCTTCTCTGAAAATAGGTACAGTCAGATTGAACTAAAAATTGAACTAAAGTATTTTTCCAAGACAGTTCTGATATTGATTTTGCATCAAACTTATTGGCATAGTTTTTCAATCCAGAATACAGTTCTATTATTAGACTGCCATTTAAGCCGTTTGCCACAGATGCAATATACCAAAAGTTATGATTGGAGAAGTTGTGGGAAGTACACCTTTTTTTTTTTTTTTTAAAGATTTATTTATTTATTTGTACAGAACTGGGGTACAGGCCAGAGATGCGGAGGGTGAGAGAATTCACCAGAGACAGAGCGGGGAGCAGAACAGGCAGATCGACGAAGTACACTGCTGAGGGGAGCAGCGGGCGGGTCAGGAGAGGTCTGCCACACCATGTGGTCTCCTCCGGGGCAGGTGGGAATCTAACTCATGCGGAAGTGGCTTTAGCTTCTTAGTGCAGTGCTTTAACCCGCTGCGCCACCAGGGAGGGCCGGAAGCACACCTTTTATGCCACCTAAAAGAAAAGATTGAGGGCCTTCTCTGGTGGTACAAAAGGTTAAAACACAGCACTATGACGCTAGAAGCAGCCACTTCATGAGTTCAATCCCTGGCCAGGGAGGTGTCCGACATGGCGCAGCAGATCTCTCCTGATCTGTCTGCTGCCTCCCTCAGCAGTGTACTTCATCAATCAGCCTGTTCTACACCCCAGTCTGTTTCTGGTGAATCCTCTCACTGCCCCTGCACCCCTGGCCTGTACACAGTTCCGTGTGCATAAATAAATAAATCTTTTAAAAAAAGCAAAAGGAAAGATCGAAATGTCTGTTCTTGGAAAAAATAGAATAGACTTTTTATTACTTGTTAACATAATTTAAACTTGAGAATTTTCAGCAAAATAAATTTAAAATTCCAAGTAGAAACATGCAAAATTTACCAACGAAACTTCTCTAAGCATTTACCTGACATAAGATAGTGTTATGCTGACTTCTTCCTTTTTTTAGCATTCAGTTTTCCAGAGTTAACATCCCATATGAGCTGAGAGATTTATTTTTAAATGGTCTACATGCTTTTTTCTTTACTATGTGGCTATCGTTGTAGGACAGCAGTCTCTCTCTCTTGGGGAAAGAAGGGATTCAAATGATTTCCACCTATGCAGCCCCATGCCAAATGATAGGAACAATCTGGTCCAGAGGCTGAGTGACAAATATTAAGATTTTGAACAAATCTAAACCTGCTATTCTTTCCAACTCTTGATACTCAAGAGTTCATTTAAAACATTTGATAATCATCTCCTTGAACACCTTGGGAGGTGGTTTAATTTCAGAGATTACAATTACCTGAGAAACAGAGAACCATTTGCCTAACAAAAGGTATTTAAATTTGAAGATTTCTTCATCACAGCCCTGAAATATCACCTTACATCATCTCCTGACTCAAGCTGACTGTATTATGCTTGTAACTACATTGAAAGTTAAAGTACTACCGTTACTGCAAGCTTGTTTTACTGGGAAGTTTTTCAGACATTAGTGTGATAGGCTGTAACATATACAGGAGCTTTTGAGAAGAAAGGTTAAATACTAGAAGAACAGGATTTAGGGAACAAGTGATATAGCAGCAGGAAGAAATCAATTAACTACAAACCAGCAGGACTAAACAGATATTTCATTCTTTAGGGAAACATTTAGGTTTATATCAAGGTCAAGGAAAAGCATGAGATCAATTAGAGTAGATATTTACAGGCACTTAATATTTGATTATGCTGGTATTTAAAGCGAAAGGACAAGGAATTCATCTTTTTTGTGTGCCATTAATGTATAAATGTTCTACATTTAAAAATAAAGTTTTTCACATAAATGATGTCCTTTTATCATCGTTCTTTTTGAAACATATTTCTTGTTTGATTTGTTTTCAATAATTGAACCATAGTAGAGCATACATTTAAAATGCTTCTTCATTTAACCCTGAAGTAATTAAATAAGCAATAGGCATGTATTATGAATAACTTTATCAATCACTGTCAGCATTTCAAATCTTTGAAATTGTGCAGTAATATCCAAGATAATGATTTCAGTAATACAGGGAGGCATCATGATTCTTAATGTGTATTATGACATTTATGAAATGTTAAGGAGAAAAAAAATGAGAAAGAAAAAAGTAAAATGAGCTATTAAAGGCATGCATGTCAATTTCATGAAGTGGTTCAAGATTAGCATTTTATTCAGAATGAGCTAATTTTATTATTATTTTATAATCTTCAGAACAATAGACCAGTCTCCACTTCAGAGATATTCAGATAACATTTTTCTAATTTAAAGTTTCCCTCTGCTTAAAGTTGACAAGTCTGAAAAACAATATTTGTGACAATTACAAGTTTAATCTGTTTTTACCTCATTTACCAGTAAGAGCCTCAAAAGATTTCTTGCATTCAATAGCTTGCTTGTTTCTTTCAAAGACTTTAGTTATCAAGTTTTAAATTGTTTCCTGGTGTATGTAGGGATAATTAGATCACTGACCTCAGAATCTGCATGAAATGGTAGTGACTTTATTTCAAAGGTTGAAAGAAGTAGAACAGCAATTACCTCATTAGAAGTTCATTGGGTATGATTTTTACTTTTTTAAAAAATGACTTGTTTCAGGGTTATTTTACTTTTTATTTGAAGCCTAATATATTCACTCCAAAATCCAAGAACATACTCCCTTTCCAAGTTCTCAAATATATTTAAAAAAAAAACTTTTATGCTAAATTGGTTTCAACTATTAAGTCCTTTTAGATAATTTTCTCATCTTTTATATAAAATTATGCATTGTAAAGCTGATATATCCAGCCACTTGTGTATCATCTTTGTATACATTACTTTATTATACGCTTGGAAAGTGAAGGATATTTTCAGGCTTTAAGATTTATTGTTGATCTTTTGAATAATGAAGAGAAAATGAGGTCTATGCTATTTCATCATTAGCTGCATTTTTATTTCTGCACTCAACATGAATCATTCATTCAATGCCATTTCTGCTAAGCATTATGGCTAACGCAAATGAAGTAAATGTATAGACCTTGCTTTCAAAGACATATGTATTCTGTAGACATATGTATTCTGTAACAAGTCAAGACACATAAACCATTTATAAGAAAAATTATTAAGTGCCAACATGTATGATAACAAAAGGAGTTACAATAATTATTTTTAATGAGAATCACATTCACTGAAATGTATGTAGAATATTTTTCAGAGGGGATAGGGCTTTATCCCCGTATTAAGGGATATTAGATTAGGTTAAAATGAGGGGAGAGAGCATGTATAAGAGAAGCTAAAGAAAAGAATGAACATGACTGAGAGGCAGCGAATGGAGTTTGCTGTACATGAGTAGAAAGATACTGACGGACAGAAGGGAAGGAAAAAGTTGTAAATAAATTGGAGTTTAATTTTAGAGGAAGTGAAATACCAAAGATCACAGTCTGGATATGATATTATTTAGTTTGAAAATGAGGTAGAACTATTCATACAGAAGGTCTAACGGAGAAACATCAATAGGACTTTACCCATTCATTCCAGCAAGCACAGTTGAGTATCGCTGATTTGGGGAATAAAGATTTTAAGGTGGCTTCAAGGCTGAGACTTCAAAACAGAGAGAAATATTTATATTAGCAGAAATTTTACTATACCCTTCAGTTCCTTAAAAATGAAAGTTTTTAAAAAGTGCCCGGACCACACCTGGATTGTAAAGCAGTTGAACCAAGTTCGTGCAATTAGCCTTGGAAATGATCTTTCATTCCATTGTGATATTCTTTGCCTTTGAATCATTGTTTTCAAATCTCTCTTTTTCCAGTTCCTTTCCTGCTTCGCATCTCCAACTTCTCAGACTTCACCTACTTATTTTCTTTTCAGTGTTATTCCATCTTGAAAATGCAGACCTCTCTAGGTAAAGCCTAAGAGATCCTTACTGGTTTGTACTGGTAAAAATTGGCTTGAAGAACAATTGGAAATTTGGAGAGGGAAATTTACTGTGATTCTATTAATGTTGTAAAGATGGTAGGATTCACTATCGTATGTATGCATTCTGATAAACAGTTAGAAATAACAAACTGGAGATAGGTGGGGAGCAAGGTTGGAATGCAGTAACTTGCATCAATGAAAATTTTACTATACTCTCTAATTCCTTCACCAATTTAAGGTCTTACATAGGTACTAAAGAAAGCTGGCCCATTTTGAGCATCAGTGGTGAGGAGAGGGATCTAAGATATCACACAAAGACAACTAATATCAGTTTGAAGTTGTAGCTCCTTAAGTCTTTGAAAATATTCCACAAGTTGTGAAGGTGAGGAAGATTATATGTAACTTCTCAATAGGACTTTTTCTTATTTGATCAATAATTTTATTTATATTAAAATTTATATACATAATGTATCCTATATTGATTTCTTCTAAGACCCTATGCACGTAGACCTATCCTTACTTTCATGAAAGTATAATTATTTGTAAAATTAGCTAATTCTGTTGTCTTTCCTATTAACATGTGCAGCCTTGCTAACTGTGACTAGAAAAATTGCATATGTTAAAAATGTCAACTTGAGGAAATTTGTTCTACAGCACATAGATCCTCTATTCGGCTAAAAAAAGAAAAAGCTAGAATAAATATGTAAAGAAAAGCATTAAGGAAGAAAAAACTTGTTATTCTTTTAGGAATATATAATTGTGCTTGGAAAAACAATCAACTATGAAAAATATCTGCCTTTCATTCTTTACATTCTTATTTATTACTGAACATATTATACTGTACTCAAATTTTTTATTGTCAGGCACTCTTTAAAATCCTTTTAAAAAATCCATCTTTTTATATATTTTCAGGCAGAACCATAAATGTAAATCCCAAATGTTACATTCAGTAACTATAATGAGCAGTGGCTAATTAGAAACATGGTAGACGCATTCATTCCTTTGGGTTTCTAGATCATTGAATTGAGAGGAAATTAATGGAGAGGGGGAAGCATTTTGATTAGTACTTTTGTTTTATTTTTTTCATGTTTCTAGTAGTTGTTATTTTATTTTATTGTTTTGTTTTTGATTAAGCTTTTTTTTTTATTTCCTTATATTGTTGTTCATATTGTACAGTATTTGATTTCTCTGCTCAGGCATATTTTCCATAAATCTCCTGACACCACATAACCCATGAACCATCACTATAGTTCCTTGTGCTCTTCCCTCTCCTGTTTTGAACCTTCAAGTTTTGTCTTTTTCTTTCTTGACCCTTCATTTGATTTCCTTATGCTCCCTCAGTAAGTGAAACCATCCAATATGTTCCTTTTAACTCCTGACTTATTTCACTGAGCATAATCCTTCTAACTTCATCCATGTTACTGTGAATGGCATGAGTTTGCCATTTTTGGTCACTGAGCAGTATTTCCTTCTGTGTGTGTGTGTATATATATATGTACACACACAAATATATATATATATGTATGTGTGTATATATATGTATGTGTATACACACACACACACACACACCACATCTTCTTGATCCATGCATCTGTTCTGGGGATTTGGACTGTTTAAGCACCTTTGTTTTAAAGAAAAAGTAATTGTATTCATAGATATTGTGAAAATCTTAAGATCAGATCACCTGTGAATGGCTGAGTTCAGTCTTGATTCAAATACCCCTGACTACCTGTTCCATGCTCATCCCATTGCAACACTCTGGCTATCACAATGCCTGTATGTTAAATAAATGAATTAATCCAAAAATAATTATTGAGGTCCTACAATATGCCTACCAGTGTGGTATGTGTTAAGGAGGTAACTAAGGTTTTAAAATTTTTAGACATTGATCCTGTTTTGAGAAGCTTTAAAATATATGTGAAATTAGCTTGTAAGAAATAGTTAAAAAGTAGTAACTAATATGTGATCAAGTGTTTGAATGGAGGCAGGTTGTTGACTTGGGAAGAGAGAAGCATAGGTCAGGGGACTTGGATAGAACAGGAGTAGGAAAAAATCAACTATCTGCTTGCTCCAAAGCCTCGTGACAAGGCTCTGCAGAGCAATTCTTTGTCACCAACAATATAACAGGCATGAAACATACTCTATATTCATCTTCATTCCAGGGTATGTGTACAAAGTTGATGTGAGTTAACATTTGCTAAGGAAACTGTTTTTAAAGATTTATTTATTCATGCATATAAGGACTGGGAACAAGCCAGATGTGCAGTGGGTGAGAGGATTCACCAGAGACAGAGTGGGGAGCAGAACAGGCAGATGGACTGAAATACACTGCTGAGGGGAGCAGTGGGCAGGTCAGGAGAGGTCTGCTGTGCCATGTGGGTCACCTCCCTGGCTGGGGATCAAACTCATGGTACAGTGGCTGTGAATAGCTTCATCGTGCTGCTTTTAAACTGTTTTGCCACCAGGGAAGGCCCTAAGGAATTTTAAACCTCTCTACTTTCAACTATTTATCTTCACTCTCATTATGAAAATTCCTGCCAAAGCATTAAAAATAACTACTTGAATTTAAGATCTCAGGTTTCATTAACTTATGATTTATATTATAGACAAATTATTAGTGTAAATAGCACATAACTGTACCTTTGCAACAGAAGTCCTCATCAAGGTAAAATCATTCAGTGTCCCAAATTGCTTTAAATTAATAGTGACTATAAGAAGGCTAATACAAAAATGTATGTTAAGTAAATGACATGAGGCAATTTAGGAAAAATGGTCAAGATATATTTCTCTTTTGTATTATGAACTTAAAATAAAATTAATGTTATGATAAAACATAGATTTTTTTTGGCCCTCCCTGGTGGCGCAGCGGGTTAAAGCACAGCACTGAGAAGCTAAAGCCACTTCCGCATGAGTTCGATTCCCGCCTGCCCCGGAGGTGACCACATGGCGTGGCAGACCTCTCCTGACCCGCCCGCTGCTCCCCTCAGCAGTGTACTCAGTTCTGTATGAACAAATAAATAAATCTTTAAAAAAAAAAAAAAAAAACCATAGATTTTTACTTTTTAGCAGTGATCGTAATTTAGAATATATAAATATTGATCTTCAACATTGAACATTAATACTTGTGTACATTATAATGCAATTTATTCAATAAAAAAGAAATATGTAATACCAATCTAATCATTTTAAATAATACATTTAAATATAAGAAATTCTTTTCAATCATTCTAAAAATTGATATGTAAATATGTGACAGAAACACTTTTCCAATCCAATGAAACAGAAGAACTCAATGGGGATTAATGATTGGATCATATGTAACTGGAATTTGTGCTGAAACTACCAATATTTTTAAGATATAATGAATCAAACCCATGGATATATTTTTAATTATTACTTTTAGATTCATTGTAGTTTATTTTTTATTGGATTTTATTTATTTATTTTTAACTTTATAATAGTTTATTTTTTGCATATTTTTGTGCATTTTCCTCATTGTTGTTTATTTAATAAGTTAGTTAAACCTGTCTTTCCAAATGTTTACTGAAATTATGTTTATTTCTCATCATATTTTATTAAAAATATTAATATTTCTACTTCCTATTAGTCAAAAACAAAATAATTTAAGGTTAACCTACTAGTTTTAGAGGTTTTATCTGCACTTTCCAGTGTGGGAACCCCTGGACACATGTAACTGTTAAGCACTTAAAAAGTGGCTCATCTGAATTGATATGCACCATCTATGTAGAACATAATACGTTTTGTAAAAAAGTACAACAGTCCAACAATTTTTACACTGATAGCATGCTGAAGTAATAACATTATGAACAGGTTGGTTTAACTAAAATATGCTATTAAAAAATAAAAAAGAAATAGGGCCTCCCTGGTGGCACAGGGGTTAAAGTCTTAGTCCTATCAAGCTATCACCAGGCACTGTAGAATGAGTTCAATCTCTGGCCAGGGAGGTGACCCACATGGTGCAGCAAATCTTTCCTGACTGCTCACCTCAGCAGTGTATTTCAGTGAACCTGCCCATTCTGCTCCTTACTCTGTCTCTGGTGAATACTCTTACCCCCACAACTTTGGTCTACACCCCATATCTTGCATGCATAAATAAATCAAAATAAATCTTGAAAAAAATACTACAGATGTTAAACATACAGATACATATAAACCATTTCAAGAAAAAAATACATTATCTGTGGAGGAATTTTTAAATGCAGTTTTGTCACTGAATTAATTTTTAACATAAATATTTTTTTGTTTTTACTTTCTTTATGTTCTGTTCACTGTTGCATGCCTTTGGGGACTTTGACTATACTTGCACATATTAGGTACTCAAAAATCTTTTAATGAATATTTCTAGATCAGGGTCTTCTCGCTTACTAAATATATTAATACTTCATCTTGCTTGCTGGTTAGGTCACAAGGACTATAAAAAGAGACCAAGAGCAATTTCAAAAAATGCTTTCAAAATTCCTGCATAAATAATGCTAAAATTAAACATAGTCCTATGAAAAAAATGTCACTTCTCTTCTTCCAGTGGAAAAAATCAAGGCTTAAAAATACTGGAACCTGGCCCTCCCTGGTGGCGCAGCGGGTTAAAGCACAGCACTGAGAAGCTAAAGCCACTTCCGCATGAGTTCGATTCCCGCCTGCCCCGGAGGTGACCACATGGCGTGGCAGACCTCTCCTGACCCGCCCGCTGCTCCCCTCAGCAGTGTACTTTGTCGATCTGCCTGTTCTGCTCCTCTCTCTGTCTCTGGTGAATCCTCTCACCCTCCTCTCTGGCCTGTACCCCAGTTCAATATGAATAAATAAATAAATCTTAAAAAAAAAAAAAATACTGGAACCTTTCAGAACCTCAGTGAGGATGAGAATAAACACAACCAATATAAATAAATAAAAAAGGAAGGAAAAAAGAGAAAAGCAAATTAGCATGTCATAGAATAAAAGAATCAAGAACTACTTTTATCACTACCTTCCTCAAGGTAAGGGGGAGAGAGTTAATAACAACCAAAAGCTGTAAGCACTATTTCTCAACACATAAAAGTGAAATTGTATGAGGATGGCCTTGCTAGCTGATATTCATTACTTACTTTGGCTTGGAGTAAATTAGAAACAAAAGTATTAAGAGTGCTTTTTTGGAATCAGACTGAAGAGAGAAATATAAACATAGAACTGAATAAGGAAATATAAGGAACAACAAAATTAAGAACAAAATGCAACCAATATTCTTTCATGTATTAGTAATCATGCTAACTGTAAATGGATTGAAGTCACCAATTAAAAGACAAAGAATAGGCCCTCCCTGGTGGCACAGCAGGTTAAAGCACTGCACTAAGAAGATTAAGCCACTTCTGCATGAGTTCGATCCCCGCCTGCCCCGGAGGTGACCACATGGTGTGGCAGACCTCTCCTGACCCGCCCGCTGCTCCCCTCAGCAGTGTACTTCGTCGATCTGCCTGTTCTGTTCCCCACTCTGTCTCTGGTGAATCTTCTCACCCTCCGCATCTCTGGCCTGTACCCCAGATCTGTATGAATAAATAAATAAATCTTTTAAAAAAAAAAAAAGACAAAGAATATACAGTTGAGGGCCTCCCTGGTGGCGCAGTGGGTTAAAGCAGAGGACTAAGAAGCTAACAACGCCTCAGCATGAGTTCGATTCCCAGGAGGTGATCCACATGGCGCAGCAGACCTCTCCTGACCCGCCTGCTGCTCCGCTCAGCAGTGTCTTTGTCAGTCAGCCTCCTCTGCTCCCCACTGTGGTGAATCCTCTCACCTTCCCTGCATCTCTGGTCTGTACCATTCTATATGCATAAATAAATAAATCTTAAAAAAAAGAATATATAGTTGAATCAGTTAAAAACTATTATAAAAAACTAAAAGGTATAATTGAATCATTAAACTTCAAGAGAAGCAAAGGACCTCCATCTCTTGGTTAATCAAAATCCTTCTTTATTTAAACAATTTTCTTTCCTGTACAGGCAACTTCATTACAATACAAAAACATTTTTTTTATCTGATTTTGTGTTTGTATATATATAATGTGTGTGTCCTATGAAAAAATGTCACCTGTCTTCTTCTGCCCTGCAAATGCCAACCACCAGCTTTATAATCTTGAACATACCTTATATTTACTTTCCTTCATTGTAATTTTTCTGGGTTGTATAATTTGAATAGGATTGTAAGGAGAATAAAAGGAATTAATACTTGTAAATTCCTTAATCCTTAAAAAGTTTCTTGATACAAATTAATTCTTCTGAATTTTATTATTATTATCAATATTGTGACTCTTAGTTCAATTATTCATTAAAACAAATATTCACTAAATAGCCACCAAGGATGAGGTATTCTTCTAGCCAGTATTTATACAAATACAACTAAGAATCAGTCCTGGCCATTGAAAAAACTCATGCTATGCGGAACAAATAGACAAATAGAGCTAATGCCAATGCTATGTGATAAACTCTTGGAAAGAACAGTAGGGCACACACAACACAGGATTGCGGAAGGAAGGATAGAAGATATGGGCACTTTTTTTTTCTTATAGTTTATTTTTACGTCATTTTGTACATTTTTTTTCCATCTCAATTGTAATTCCCATTGGTTTCCCATCAACAAGTCACCCATGTGCCATCACCTTGTCCAGTTCACTTCCCTCTCCCCACTGTTTTTGATCCCAGTCCCCACTCCACCCCCATAAAATGTCTCTGGTATGTGACTGTTCATTATTATTATTATTTTCTCACCTGGTCCATTATACTTCTGCTATGAGCGAAACCATCCGGTATTTTTCTTTTTCTTTCTGGCTTATCTCACTAAGCATGATCTTTTCCAGCTACATCCATGTTGCTGCAAAAGACATGTGTTTCTTTTTTTGATTGCTGAATAATATTCCATTGTGTATATGTACCACATCTTTTTAATCTAGTCATCTACTTTTGGGCATTTGGGCTGCTTTCATGTCTTTCCAATTGTAAATAAAGCAGCAATAAACATGGGGGTGCAGGTATCTTTTTCTTTTCTTTTCTTTTTTTTTTTAAAGATTTATTTATTTATTCATACAGAACTGGGGCACAGGCCAGAGGCTCAGGGGTGGTGAGAGGCTTCACCAGAGACAGAGTGGGGAGCAGAACAGGCAGATCAACGAAGTACACTGCTGAGGGGAGCAGCGGGCGGGTCAGGAGAGGTCTGGCTCGCCATGTGGTCTCCTCCAGGGCAGGCGGCAGGCGGGAATCGAACTCATGCGGAAGTGGCTTCAGATTCTCAGTGCTGTGCTTTAACCCGCTGCGCCACCAGGGAGGGCCACAGGTATCTTTTTCAATCAGTGTTTTTGTGACTTTTGGGTAGGTACCTAGGAGTGGGATTGCTGGGTCGTAGGGAAGCTCCATGTTAAGCAGTTTGAGGAACCTCCAAACAGTTTTCCATAGTGGCTGTACTAGATTGCATTCCCACCAGCAGTGCAGGAGAGTGCCTGTTTCTCCACATCCTTGCCAATGTTTGTTGTTGCTAGTTGTTTGAAGATGTGCCATTCTCACTGTGGTGAGGTGGGATCTCATTGTGGTTTTAATTTGCATCTCCCTTTATAACAAGTGATGGTGAACATTTTTTCATATGCTTGTTGGCCATCTTCTTCTCCTCTTTGGAGAAGTGTTTTTTAGCTCTCCTGCCCATTTTTTGATGGGGTTGTTTATATTTGTTGAATTTCATCAGTTCTACATATATCTTTGTGATCAATCCTTTATTGCTAGTTTCTTTGTGAGAAAATTTGTTCCCAATCAGTGGGATGACTGTTTGTCTTTTGTACTGTCTCTTTTGCTGCACAGAGCTCTTTAACTTGATGCAGTCCCATCTATTTATCCTTGCCTTCACTATCGTTGCATTGGGTGATCTATATCCAAAGATGTGGCTGAAGTGTATGTCATGTAGTGTTTGGCCCATCTTTGCTTCCAGGTATTTTATGGTTTTCGCTCTTATGTCTAGGTCTTTAATCCACTTCAAATTGATTTTTGTGTATGGTGTGAGGTAGTGATCTAGTTTCATTTTATTGCATGTAGCTTCCCAGTTTTCCCAGCACCATTTGCTGAACAATCTTTCCTTGTTCCATTGTATCTTCTTTGCTCCTCTGTCAAAGATTAGCTGTCCATAAACCAGAGGGTTTATATCTGGGTTTTCTATTCGAATCCATTGGTCTGTAAGTCTATTCTTGTTCCAGTACCATGCAGTTTTGATTATTATGACTTTGTAGTATAGCTTGAAGTTTGGGAGATGGGCACTTTTAATGTAGAAAACTTGAATACCAACTTTATTTTCATTCTTTTTTTCTTATTGTAGGAGAGAAAGTCCTTGGTAATTTTTTTTTTTTTATTCTCCAAACATAAAAGTGACTCACCAAAATTTTG
The DNA here is from genome assembly GCF_000260355.1 of Condylura cristata. NCBI lineage: Eukaryota > Metazoa > Chordata > Mammalia > Eulipotyphla > Talpidae > Condylura > Condylura cristata. The sequence goes on from NW_004567120.1 coordinate 8,149,658, forward strand.
TTACTGTAAGATTTTTTGATGACCCCTCAAGCTTGGCAACCAAATGTACCCATTATAAGACATGACATGATTGTTGTACAGGACAAGTTGGGAAAAACTACAAATCATGTTGTAAAGCTCACAGGGAATTTATTCCACAGGGTGCCAGACTTTCATAACACAATTTCCACATTCAGAGAGCATTTTATGGTAAGTTTCCAAAGATTGCACTTCACAACATATATCTTAATCGTCTGCCAAGAATTTAAGATTATGTAAAGTCAAGATAAACATGAGTCAGCACTGGATCTCTATTTAAAAATATGCATGAAAATGCTTGTGTTAACTAGAGATTATTATTTAGAAACTACTAGGTATCTCTTCAACCAGAGGTCACAGTTTCACAAGAATTAGCCTGAATATTCAGCAAAGAGATTGAAAACCTGATACTGATTAAAAGTCAGACCTGTAGGACTGAATTGAGTTAAGGAATAAGGAAAATTTTCCAGCTCAGTAAGAACTTTTGCTTTCCACTGCAGGACAAGCAAGAGTAAGAGATTTCCTGCCCATAAAATTTTGTAGTCTACTCAGAAAAACAACTGACACCCAGAAAAATAGAATGTTATCAAACCTATTATAATAGTAGCTTGAGCTAGATTTTGAATAAGAATTTACACATCCTTTATGAAAAACATACAATATCTCCTTATTGCTGAGAGGATAAATCTCTTTCTCATCTTATCCTATACACTATATTCCACTGGTAATCCTCAGGCTCAGTCTGCTGCATACATCAAGTCTTTCATCTGAACTAATGTTTTATACAAATCTTAACCCTGAGTAGTCATATTAATCTCATCTATTCCAAGATCCCATTGCAGTTATATCACTCTATACCCTCTCCTCCACAGATTGTTCTCACAACTTATTTGCATTCTACAGTTTCATGTGTTTGGAAAGTCCTCACTTCTACCACAATATTTTGGTGACAAATGAGGAAAATTTACAAAACATCTCAAAACAGAAACATGCAGTCCACCTTATATGGTCAGAATGACTCATGACTCATGGCTCTCCAACACATGATTGCGTCCTGATGGAATTAGTTTATGTATCTAAGAAAAGGTTGAGCAAAAAGCAGATAATAAATCTCAAAAGCTAGAGCTCACTTTGTCCAAACAGAACTTTTCTGAGGAAAGGGAGAGTTGGGCCCTGGAACTGAATACTTCCGTTCCCTAAGGCCAGCATTCTTTGGTTGGAGACCATACAGCCGTTTTTAACCAAGAGACTCCACATATTACTAACCACACAGGTGCCAGCCTTTCATACCGACTGAATGAGAATCTCCACATTCCAGTGGAATGTGTCATGCAATCTACATTTTTAAAAGTCAGCATTATTCTGGAATTATTTACATACTACAAAAATCACTCCTTTGTGAGGTATGACTATGAGTTTTAGAAATAAATATGGCTGAATAATGACCAAAGTAATCAAGATGAGAAGATACGACCTAACTTCTTTAAAAAAAAAAAAACAAAAAAAACTGATTCTTTAAATTGAGGCAAAGTTGTTTTAAAACACTGTATATGTTTTAGGAGTATAGGGTTATATCTCTTCACATGTATGTTACCATGCCACAACCACCACCAAAGAACCAATAATTCTCTTTACTGGGGCCCCTTCAAGCTTTGATCCCACCCATCTTCTGGTAGCCTCAGTCATGTAGTTTAGAGTTTATTTTGCAGTGATTTTGCCTGTTCCTTTGCATTTTTTTTTGTATTCCACATACAGTACTTGTAATTAATTTTAGATGGAATTCACTTAATACAATCCCCTCCAATTCCATCCATGTTGTCACAAATAGCAAGATTTCCTCTCTATAGCTGAGAAGTTTTCCATTATATACAGTTACATACCTTCTACATACACTCATCTATTATTGGGCATTTAGATTATTTCCATAACTTGGCTATTATAAATAGTGCTGTGATGAACATAAAAGTGCATATATCCCTTCAATTTAAGGTTTTGTATTTTTTTTTTAAAGATTTATTTATTTATTTGTACAGAACTGGGGTACAGGCCAGAGATGCGGAGGGTGAGAGAATTCACCAGAGACAGAGCGGGAAGCAGAACAGGCAGATCGACGAAGTACACTGCTGAGGGGAGCAGCGGGCGGGTCAGGAGAGGTCTGCCACGCCATGTGGTCACCTCCGGGGCAGGCGGGAATCGAACTCATGCGGAAGTGGCTTTAGCTTCTCAGTACTGTGCTTTAACCCGCTGCGCCACCAGGGAGGACCAAGGTTTTGTATTTTTAAGACAGACACATAGCAGTTTAAGTGTTGTATCATATGGTAGACCTATTCTGGGAAATCTCCACACTATTTTGCATAGGGATATTCCCATCAACAGTTTACAAGGTGTTTTTTTTTTTTTTTTCTCCGCAGTTTAGCCAACACTGGTTTCTGATAACTTAAATATAGGCCATTCTCAAAGATATGAGGTGATAACTTAATGTGCTTTTAGCTTGCATCTCCCTGATGTTAAGTTATGATAAACATTTTTATTTCATGTACTTCCAGGAACCTGTATGTTTTCTTTGGAGAAGTGTCTATTAATATCTTCTGACCATATTGTTTTTTGTGCAAATATTTTCTCCCACTAAGTTGGATTTTTTACCGATAATTTCTTTCATTGTGCAGAGACTTTTTAGTTTGATGTAGTCCTCTTTATTAATTTTTATTTTTGTTGCCTTTATGTTGGAGACAAGGTAGCAAAGACATTCCTGAGAAAATGTTGTAGAGATGTTTTCTTTTATTTGCTTTATGGTTTGTTTCAGGTCTTATATTCAAGTCTTTAATCCTTTTTTTTTTTTTTTACTTTTAGTACATGACATAATGACATAAAGTAGTGATCTTGTTTTATTATTTTCTTGTCTAGGTATCCAATGTCATTTGTTGAAGGCATTCACTTCTCCAATATATACTCTTGTGTCCTCTATTGTAGATTAACCATATAAATGTAATTTGCTTCTGGGCTCCAAATTCTATTTCATTGTTCTATCTGTTTTTATTCCAAACACTTTTGTTTTATTTATTATAGTTTTGTATTATAGGCTAAAATCTGGAAGTGTGATACCACTGTACCACTGTTTTTGTTTTGTTTTTGGTAGGTATATTTTGGCTATTTTTTATTTTTTTGCTGTCCCATGTGAATTTCAGTAGTGTTTATACTGTCTTTGAAGACTGTCACTCAAACTTCAATTAGGCATTGCATTGACTCTCTATATTGCTTTGGGTAAGATGGCCATTTTAACAATGTTATATTTTCTAATCCATGAACAGGGAATATCTATTTCTTTGTGTCTTCTATTTTTTTTTTTCAACATCATCCAATGGTATCAGTTGTACAGGTCCTTCACTTCTTTTGTTGTGTTTACTCCTGGTTATATAATACTTTTTGATGTGATAGAAAATGGGACGGTTTTCTTGATTTTATTGTCTTTTAGCTCATTGTTTGCATACAGTGATGCAACTAATTTTTGTAGATTGATTTTGTAGTCTACCTCTTCACTGTATTGATTTATTGTTTATTTTTTAGATGAACATTTAATAATTTTATGTATATTGTCATGTCATCTGGGAATAGTAATAGTTTACTTCGTCTTTCTCTGTTTGTATTCTTTTTCTTTTTTAATCATTCCTTGCCTAATTTCTGTAGGTAGGACTTCTAATACCATATGTAACAGTAGTGGTGAATGTGGACAACCTTGTCCTACCTGGTCTTGGAGGGAAAGCTCTCAGTTTTTTATCATTGAGAATGTTATCTCAATGGGTTTTTACTATGTTAAAGTATGCTACCTCTATTTCTATGTATTTGAGGGTTTTTAATCACAAATAGATGTTAACTCTCATCTTCTTTCTTTAAATTTTAAAGCTGTCTTTTATTATTTTATTGCAGTAACACTGTTTTACATCACTGTATCAGATTCTGAGTTATAGTGTCACACTTCCTCAGATCTACATCACCACCCACTTTTACCACCAAGATTTGGATCTGTGTCCCTATATACCAACCTCTTAGTAATAATTTGTTGTGCTCCATAGATACTGATCTGTCTTATCTTCATTCTCATTTGTATGTAGATAAATTATAACATCTCCTTGATTCCTCATTAATGAAAGTCACTCAGTCTCCAAATAGTTGAAAATTTCCTTGTTTTCTTTTTGTGGTTGATTCTTAATTTTATACTTTATGATCAAAAAGATATTTGATATGATTTCTAGCTTCAAGAATATTGACCTTGTTTTGTCATCATGCATCTGGTCTATTTTACATAATTTCATGTGCACTTGAAACAAAGGTGTACTCAAATTTGGGGGACTAGAATACATATAAATGTCTAATAAGCATATCTAACCTAATCCCTCTTTTAATGTTGTTTCCATTTTGATTGTTTACTGATAGATCTCTCCATTAATAGAAATGTTTGCTAAAGTCCCCTACCATTATTGCATTACCATCAACTTCTGTTTTGTTTTTTTTTTTTTAAGATTTATTTATTAATACAGAACTGGGGTACAGGCCAGAGATGTGGAGAGTGAGAGGATTCACCAGGAACAGAGTGGGGAGCAGAACAGGCAGATCAATGAAGTACATTGCTGAGGGGAACAGCGGGTGGGTCAGCAGAGGTCTGCCACGCCATGTGGATCTCCTCCAGAGCAGGAGGGGATCGAACTCATGCTGAAGTGGATTTAGCTTCTTAGTGTTGTGCTTTAACCCACTGCGCCACCAGGGAGGGCCCCAACTTCTGTTTTTAGGTGTTATAGTAGTTGCTTTATGTATTTTCATGCTCCTTTATTTAGTAAATACAAATTAATGTACTTTATAAAATTTTTTGATGGATTTCTCCCTTAATCATTATATAATGTCCATCCTTGCCACCTCTTACTTTTTTTTTACTTTGAAGTTAATTTTATCTAATGTAAACATGACTATCTCTGCATTTTGTAGGTTACCATTTGCTTGTGGGGTTGTTTTCCAACTTTTTCTTTGAAACTATATTTATATGCGGAGGTCAGATTTTTCTCTTGCATTCCACAAACAGTGGGTTTTGGTTTCTTATTTACCCAGCCTCTCTGTGCCTTTTGATCAGTGAGTTTGTTTAGGCAATTTACGTTTAGGGAAATTTTATATAGATATAGATATAGATATAGATATAGATATAGACATATATATAGGTATAGATATAGATTTATCAATATAAAAATAATATAAGTGTATAGTATATATATTCATATATTAATATAAGTAATTTCCCTAAATGTAAATTAACATAGACACACATATACAAATATATATAATTTACATATTTAATATGCACATATATGTTGTATATATATATATAGATACTTGATGAGCAAATATAGCCATTTTGCTATTTGCTTTCTAAGTGCTTTTGTATATTATCTCTGTTCTTTTGTTCTTTTATTGTCTTCCCATATACTTTGATAACTGCCTTGTGTAATGTTCAGATTCCATTTTTATCTTCTTTATTTCTTTCAGGTATTTTAAGTCTGAGGCTATCATTAGGTTTATACATAGATTTCCATATTTATAACCTATCTTATGTTGAAAGCAAATTGATTTCTAGCTCATTAGAACAATTCCAATATTTACTCGCCTCTTACCCATACTTTATATTTTTAGTGTGGTGTTTCTTTTAAGTGTTTATTTTTCCATTTTGTAGAAATTGCTTTAGTATGTCTTTGAAAACTTTTTTAGAGATGAATGGCTTCAACTTTTGTTTATGTATAAATCTCATTCTTTTAATACTGAGTGTTGATTTAGTTGGATAGATAGAGAATTCTTTGTTGGAGATCTTTTCCTTTTAGCACGTTGAAAATGACATGCCATTCTCTTCTGGCCTGTAAGGATATCTGCTGAGAAATTTGTTGATAGTCTTATGGGAGTCCCCATATATATGAATCTTTCCTTTTTTCTTGCTGCTTTTAGGATTCTCTATCTTTAATTTTGCTGCTATAATTATAATGTATATTGGCGTGCATATATTTGGGCTTATTTTGTTTGGAATTCTCTGAGATTCCTGAATATGGTTGTTGCTTTCTTCCTGACTTGGGGAAGCTCTTGGCTACTTTATCTTCAAATTTCTTCAATATTTCTGCCCCTGTCTCTCTTCTCCTTATGTAATTGAGATGGTATTAATGTTTTTTCCTTTTTATGCTCTCCCATATAATTTTCTTATGCTATTGTCATTATTTTTATTTTTTTCTTTTGCTGACACTTTTTGATGTTTTACACGACCTTGTTTTCCAACTTATTTGACTCTCTGCCTTGTCCCCCATTATATTTTTAGTTCAACTATTGTACTTTTTAGTTTTATTACTTCTGCTTGATTTTTATTCACATTTTTGCTATCCACGTTATAATTTTCATTTTGTACATTTGCTTTCAATGAGCACTGTTAAACCTGTTGCTCTGACATTTTCAGATGGTTAATTTCTTTCACACTAAGGTAATTTTATCCAGGGTATAATCTTCAACCATTGATTGAGCTGAATTCCTCTGTATCTTCATTCTCTTTGGTGTTCTGCATTTATTTCTATGGAATTGGGCAAACATTTCTACTTCCAAATCTGGCTATATTCAAATGTTAGAATTTAATGATGCAGAGTATTGGACGAGGGTGTTCACCTTTGATAGCATGCTTTCTATTGTTGTATTGCTTGGAGCTTCATCACCCTTCAAAATGACTACAGTTCAAGAGCAAGGATGGGGTGGTGGTCCAGGAATTTAGACTATGGGGTTGTGGCTGGGGAAGCAGTGGTTGAAGAAGTTGTTGCTGCAGAGTACTATAGATATTACCTTCCACTAGTGCTATAGTTGCTTAAGCCAAGGCAGGAACCTGCAACCACTATCAGGTCAAGGCAAATTCTACCATAAGTGCTCTCCAGTAATCCCAGATTACAAATACCTTTAGCAAAAACTAATTCTGATTTCAGATGGTTTTGCATATAGAGTCTCTCTCCTAAGGCTCAGACAAGACTAGAATGGCCAAGACGGTGAACTCAGTTCATAGGCAGGCACTGTGGGAGCCTATTTCCACAGTGTCTGCCTAGTATGTAGATTGTCCAGAAGCCTGTTGAGCCTTGATGGGGTGGGGGGCAGGCATTTCTTAAGATGGCTGAAACCAGCTGAAAATAGCCCCAGGAGCTCCACCCATCCATTCCCAACCAGTACTATTGACAGAATTATCTCTGAAACATGTGCACTCTCTCTGCTAGTGAGCCCTAGTTGACCCATAGAGTCCGGGCAAGAGAAGGGAATATGTTTTCCCCATTGCCCTTATATTGTTTCTGGTGGGACTGTTTCTCAAACTTTCCTATCCTTCCCAATGGTTTCTGTCTTTCTTCCCTGTGGAGATTCTGAGCCTCAAGTCCTCAGATCTCTTTTAAATGCAGTTGCTCCAATGTAGATGTAGTTCTGCTATGAATTTAGCAGAAGAGATGATGCTAGGATCCTGCTAGTCCACCATCTCTTCTCAATGAGGGAAAAATACAATATTCATTAACATATTCTTGCAACAATTATTTTTACTAAAAAATAATACTTTCAGGTTAGCAAGAATGAGTTCAACTTAATATATTGAAAAACTCCTGAATGCAATATTTAATCAACAAAATATATCAGATTAGAATTATAAAAATTACCTTTTCAAAAAAACTATTTCATTAGTCGTTAAGTTTTATTGACCCTCTCCTGATCACAAATTTTGTATTAATATTGTGTCTCAATCAAAAAAATTTTGGCTGGGTAAGGCATTTTTTAAGCAAGTGCTGCTGGAAGTATTATCCTTTTACTGATGCCCATATGTGAATTGTTTTTTTATGGGTCTATGATAATGCAAATACCCAAAATGAGAGTAAGCAATACAAGCCTTTATTTTAATTTTCCAGAATAATTGTATATTGGCTGAATCTGATAGTAACAACTTTTGGCTTGTATTTTCTAACATTTTTTTAAAAAAGATTTATTTATTTATGCATAAAGAACTGGGGTACAGGCCAGAGGTTAAGTGGCAGTGAGATGATTCACCAGACAGAGTGGGGAGCAGAACAGGCACATTGACAAAGTATACTGCTGTGGGGAGCAGTGGGTGAGATAGGAGAGGTCTGCTGCTCCATGTGGGTCACCCTCCGGGATGCGAGATGGAGTTCACACTGAAGTTGCTGTGGCTAGCTTGCAGTGCTGTGCCTTCCTCCATAGGGAGGGCTCTATGTCTAACATTTCTAATGATTTATTTTTATTGTATTTTAAAAGTTATTGGTCATCATGGATAGATTTAGAGGGAAAACTGGTCTTTCTTCACACAGACTGAAGACTATTCTAGTGCATGCTTCTAGCACTTTCTGTGTGCACCTATTGAATCTTTACTTAGGTATACTTTAAGCCCTTACTGCCTTAAATCAAAGATCAGAAAACTTTTCTATTAAAGGCTAAATATTTTTTTTTATTTCATAAGCCATGTATTCTCAGTGACAAATTCTCTACTCTGCCATTGTAGATCAAATGTTGCCACAGACAATATGCAAATGAATGAGCCAGGCTATGTTCCAATAAAACTGTATTGTGATAACTGGAGACAGGCTGGCTTCGTTCCAGGGACGGTAGTTTCCCAATCCTCATTTTATAGTATCATTTAAATTTGTCATCTTAGAAAGAATATGTTTAACCAAGAGTAGACCCTTCTCTTTACTTCATTTCCAGCACTGAAAACAAATTCCAATAGCCACTTTGAGGATGAATGGAAATTAGTGAATAATTAACTGAATATAGAAAATAGGAAGCAAGGTGGCATTTTCCCAGAAAGGTTTCAGATGTCATATAAAGATGAACTTCTGCTCAAATTTATACTGAGTTAACAAAGGAATTTTCGCAGCAGAGAGATCACTCAAAATATTGACATAAGTTCGTTTAAAAAACTTAAAATTATTATGGTAGGTGTCTAAGATGACCCACCAGATGATCCATATTTTCCCAGATATAACCTCTGTCTCTAATAAAGAGTTCTAGAAAGAAAGCATGGAGTTTTGTTTAAAAATAATATAGAGCCCTCCCTAGTGGCACAACAGGTAAAGGAAGCCGCTCTGCAAGCTAGTTGAGTCGCTTCAGTGCGGGCTCAATCCTCAGCCCGGGAGGTGATCCATGGGGCTCAGCAGAAGACCTCTCCTGACTTGCCCGCTGCTCCCCTCAGCAGTGTACTTCGTTGATCTGTCTGTTCTGCTCCCCACTCTGTCTCTGGTATATCCTCTCACTGCCTCTGCACCTCTGGCTTTTACCCCGTTTCTGTATGCATAAATAAAAATCTTTTTAAAAAATAATTTATCCTGTAAAGTAGATTATATAGGACAATTATATATTTCCATGTTCAGTAAAAACATATTTTAAAATAAAGATTTTAAGAAAAATATTCACTGTAATAGATGTAATAGATGACTAAGATTTAATAGAAATTTGATGGCTTTAGCCTTAGGGCATATAAATTTCCATTCGTACATTAATACTTAAACAGTTAAAGGAAGGAGAATAGCTTATAAATATTGCAGAGGTGGAATATGAAGAATGTTAAATAAGTGAATTGCCATTCTTCACTACAGAAGCAAAATTGACATGTAAAACTATATTCATTAATAAATATTTATTGAGTAGTAACTATTGCCAAGAATTGTAAAGCATAGAATGAATCAAAATAACCCCTGCCTGCAAGGGGTTTATACTCTACCTAGATTATAATACATAATGAATAAACTAGTACTGATATGTCAATTTTTTTGCACTTCAACAGACTACATTGATGTTTTCCAAGGGCTAATAAATGTATCTTTCATAAATAATGCAAGTAAGTTTATTTACACATTTTGTTGTTACTGTATCTCCCCAGGATTAAAAACTATTGTCTTTGCCATAGAAAAAACAACCTTTTGTAGCAGCAAATAGAATTAGGCTAATATGACCAGGTCTAGTAGAAGAAATGTAACAAAGCAAAATGAAAGTGTCAGATCTGAGAAACTCATTCTGACACATTCTGATCTATACTTAATATAGAATATGCCCACGGTTATTTAAAACACTGTTTAATATTCATAAAAGTTACAGTACTTGAAGCAAAATTCTTGGCAGTTGAAATATTTACAAGTGTAAAGTGAGTCATATTGTGAAAGAATACTTTACAGCTTCCTTAATTAAATCAATTGTATATTGATTTATGCATTATGGCTAAAATGTAATATAAATGATAAGATCACTCATTTTGGGTATTTAGTGGTTTCATTACCACTAAAAAAAAAAACCATTTAAAGGCCAATTTAATATGACAATTTTGATTTTTTTTTTAACCATATGTTGCATTATACTCAGCTTTCACTGATAAGAGCACTTGGTCTAATCTTTGCACAGCAATGTTGCAAGCAAATGTGGTTAACCCTGTGAGTGTATTTGTATCTGTCAGCTCTCCAGAAAAATCACTAAGATTTTCTGTCTGACACTATACTTCTCATAAGTAAGGTACAGAAACCAGGAATGATATAACTGTTGGAAATTCCCTCCCAAGCACTGAACTATTTCTTAAAACAGCTTATCTAAACCTGAGGGCCTTAAATGAATCACCAACAGGAGCCTCCCTGCATTGTCTCTGTGTTTTGGTATTCACAATCTTAAACTTGTTCAGATTAGATTTTTACTCTGTTTTATGATCTTGGTTTTTGTTCAATGATCCTAGTATAACAATCTTATTGCCTTGGCCTTACTCATGATTTTGTAGCAGTGTAATCTAAAAAGGGGAGTTTCCATGTCCCCTGCCCCAACTATTAACTGGTGCAGCTGAGAAAAAAGGGGGTGTTAAAGAGAACTTGGAAGGAAAGAAAACTTGGGAGGCATGTAAAGCAAACAGGCTTACAAAGCAGCAGCCATGTTTACTTTTAACTTTGGACCTACACCAGGGACCTGGGGGACATGGAAGGAAACACCTAGAAGAGATGCAGTTGAGAGACTCATGAGGTGGCTGACAATGGCAGCCCTTGTATTGACTTTTACTTTGGTTTTGATATTTTCCTTCCAGACTTGCCTGACCCTTTCTGTCCCTTTCCTATGGGTCCCCACCAGAAGGCACCTTAAACATATGCCAGGCTTTCAGGCCTCAGTGGCTTTTGTTTGGGGCCAACTTTGTTTGGCTGTGCATTTACCCATGAGGGGATATGTAACTTTGAGAGCTTCATGTGGAAACTATTTTATCTATCCTTTTGCTTTTCTTCTGATTATCACACACTAATTATATAAAAGTTCCTTTCCGTTAAATGTCTAAGACACTAGCAGGTAGTTTTTGTCTTGATGCAGTGGATGGCACAGAACCCATTTAGAGCAGGCAGATTCTGGGGTCCTGGTGTACCCCTCAGCCTGCCTGTTAACAATTTCATTGTTTCTTTCTGCCTTATCTTGAGTGACGCTTTGATTCTAGTAAACTACTTTTCTTTCCTTACCTAAACCTCAGTCTCTGGGTTACATATGCTCTAATATATGCTCTGTAGTATACTGGTCAGGATTTTATGATTTTGATATTTAATTGTTTGTGTAGCAAAGATTTACCTGTGTAAAAAAAAGTTTTTAGTGGCCCTCCCTGGTGGCGCAGCGGGTTAAAGCACAGCACTGAGAATCTGAAGCCACTTCCGCATGAGTTCGATTCCCGACTGCCGCCTGCCCCGGAGGAGACCACATGGCGAGCCAGACCTCTCCTGACCCGCCCGCTGCTCCCCTCAGCAGTGTACTTCGTCAATCTGCCTGTTCTGCTCCCCACTCTGTCTCTGGTGAAGCCTCTCACCGTCCCTGAGCCTCTGGCTTGTACCCCAGTTCTGTATGAATAAATAAAATAAATCTTTAAAAAAAAAAAAAAGTTTTTAGCTTTGGTGATAGAAATATAAATCACCTTATCATCCAATGAAAAGTACAGGAACATTGATCAACAAATATAACAGAATTGCTATGAAAGAATTTTGTCAAGGTGTTAAGGGGAAGGATGTCCTAAAGGAACTCTGCAGAGTCTTGTGGACCCCACCCCCTACTCCAACATTCTGGGCTCTACCCCCTACTCCAGGAATTGGAAACTACAACTCCTAGCAGTACCAAGGAGAGAACTGCGAGGACCCAAGGGTCCCCAAGGAGGTAGCAGGAATTCTGGGACATTGGAGGATAAATAGGGCATGATTGCATGTGTGTATCTCTCTCTCTCTGGAAATGGCTCTCCAGACCATGTGACTCGGTGTTTTCAGTCAGCTGAGCCGGTAAGGTATTCCAGTTACTTTGTATCCCGCTCTCTTTTCCTTGATTGTTTTCTATTCCTTTCTCCTTTTGTAAATAAACTCATTATTGACCCTTTTTTGTGTGCCTGCAGTATAACTGAATTTTGAGTGCGTGGGTGAGGCCCCACAGACAGATGGTCCAGTCCACTCTGGGCTGCCCTTTAACAAAGGGGACCATGCAAGAACAAAGAAGCATGCTGTGAAGTCTTCCTGGAGGAGGTGATACTAAAGCTGTATCTTGAAAGCTAGATAGGAGTTACCAATATAGGGAAAATTAATAAATATGAAGACAGGATGTACAGAAGAGGGAAGGACATATGCGACTGGAAGGCAAGAGCCAACATGGTATATTGGAGGAACTAAAAGTAGTTTCTATGTGACTAAAATATTTGCAGTAAAGTCTTATGCACTAAGACTGGATTTGGATCATGAAAAGACTTGTTCTATTATGTTTTATCCAGTAAGTAATAGAAAATGATTGGGGATTAACCAAAAGAGTGACATGATCAGATGTTTGTTTCAGATGACTATGGGGCTGTAGAAGATAGATTAAAGACAGATGAAAGAGTGAATAGAGAGTAGACTTACTAAAACACAGATGATACCTCAAGAGGAACTGAGATAGAATGGGTGATAGAAGAATAGAAATCAGGAGATTGAAGTTGAAAAGTAAATTAAGTAATACTAGACCTTGACAGGACTTGACAAACCACTGCGAGCAGAATTTTTAAAAGTTTAAGCTAACTCTGAGATTACATATCCAAGGGATTAAGAGAAAAATGGCTTGAGGTTGAAAGCTTGATTCTAAAGATGATGACTTCTTTGAATGATGCTTAGTGTGTGGTGTATAAAAGCATCCAAGTGGAGATATCCTGTGGGCAGATGAAAATGCCATTCTGTGACTGAAGATAAAAGTCATGGTTGGGATGCATTTGATGGTTGTCTGAATATTTGTAATAGCTTACAGAATGAATATATAGAGAAAATCTGAAAAGGTTTTCAAAGGCAAAATACAATTCTAGATAAGGTGAGAATTACCATTTGGTTCAGCATTGTTGATATATAGCACTACCTTGTCAGAATTAAAGACATTCTCTTCCCACTTCCTATCTAACTAATTCGGGATTATGCTAAGCAAAATAAGTCAGAAGGAAAAAGAACAAAAATTCAAGGACTTCCTTTTACTGAGCTTCATGTGACCCTCTACACAAGTGCCCTTATTACCTTATTAGTTATGTGAGTCAAGTTTATATGAACTTCCTGGTAATTCTAGTACCTTTGTCCTTTCTCACAGCCAGAATCCTGATGCCAGCCAAAAGTAAAGACCTTTGCCCTGCTGTCACCATGCCCTAGCACAACACTCATTTTATAGGTATAAGTACTAGGGCAGTAAGTATTCATGTGCTTGCCAGAGGCCACCCAGCAAATCAGCAAAGGAAGGAAGTGAAAACCTCAGGACCGCTTTTGCTGTGTTTAGTACTCATTGCATCATATATTTTACGGCGAACTTTCTAGGAATTATCTATTTCACAAGGGAAAGAAAAGAACACTTGCAATATTGAATTTGAATATACTTGTACAGTTATATAGCTATCTATTGACATATATAGACATATTCATATATTATTGATATACATACGAGGAAAAGTAGAAAGATTTAGACATCTCATAACATTTTACTTTTTTTTTTTTTTTAAAGATTTATTTATTTGTGCATACAGAACTAGGGTACAGGCCAGAGGAGCAGGGGCGGTGAGAGGCTTCACCAGAGACAGAGCGGGGAGCAGAACAGGCAGACAGACGAAGTACACTGCTGAGGGGAGCAGCGGGCGGGTCAGGAGAGGTCTGCCGTGCCATGTGGTCACCTCCGGGGCAGGCGGGGATCGAACTCATGCGGAAGCGGCTTTAGATTCTCAGTGCTGTGCTTTAACCCGCTGCGCCACCAGGGAGGGCCACATTTTACTTTTTACTTACATTAAACTTGAAATCAGTTCTCATGAAAGATTTTTCTAGCATTAAAGTACATTAAAATTTCTATCAAAGTGGGTCCTCCCTGGTGGCATAGCAGGTTAAAGCACAGCATTAAGAAGCTAAAGCCACTTCAGCATGAGTTCGATCCCCACCTCGGAGTTGATTCTCATGGTGCCGCAGATCTCTCCTGACCTGCCCGCTGCCCCCCTCAGCAGTGTACTTCATCATCTGCCTGTTCTGCTCCCCACTCTGTCTCTGGTGAATCCTCTCACCACACCTGTGCCTCTGGTCTGTACCCCCGTTCCGTATGCATAAATAAATCTTTAAAAAAATTTTCAATCAAAGTTATATAGGATACTCTAAAAAGAACCAGGAAGTTATCATAAAACCACAAAAGCTACAAACTATTAAAGAGAGAACTTGTGTGTGAAGAAAAAGGCAGTAAGGTTTTTTGCATATGGTAGGACATAGATAGAAGAAAAGGCAGAAGAATGCAAAAACAATAGTAACATGCCTTCTAATACTTGGAACTCATTAAGAGTTAAAGTAGAAAAACAAGGCCTAATAGATTCATGGGTAGATGAAGATGTTAAAGAATGAGAATTGCACCCAGACTAGAGCAGGGCTAACAAAATAGGTTAACATATCTAAAGAAAGGATAAATTCCTGGGAAAGTGGACTGTCTGGAGAAGAATAACAAAGGCCTAGGCCATATTTTATCCTAGCATTATTCGGTAAAGATAGGTCCAAAGTGTACATTAGTCTCTTTAACAGGTAGATACCTAGCCAGAAGTGGACATGCTGGTCCTTCAGAATTTGTGGTCATTAAACATGAATTTCATTCCACTTGCTTGTTGCTCAAGCTATCCTCCTGTCTGGTAGCACTTCCTGTGGGGAAAGCACACTTTGGTCTTACCAGTTCTAGCATTCAATCCATTATTAGACTTATACTTTTTGTGGTAAATCATTTTTTTTTTTGCACTCTAGAATGTGCCTGTCAATTTAGTGTGCATGGGTCCATTTCTTCCTCTCACATAAATAAGAGTGTTTATTAGAAAAATATAGTGAAGCTCCTAGCATTAAAGTACATTAAAATTTCTATCAAAGTTCCTTTCCTGTTCCCTTCTCTGCCTGGCCTCTGCCTGGGCCACCATGTTAATCACCTGGTATAGACAAATTTAGTGTCTGAAGCTATCCTGTTTCTTTATCAGTACCAACCTTGGAAAGTGCCTTTTATTAACATTCAAAAGGGAAAGGCTGTGAATAATAGAATCCTTAGTAATTGCTGTATGTTCTACATGCAAAGTATGGATAAGTAATAGAATGTTGTATTATAATGGTAGAAATGCCGCGTTAGGAATTGAGAATGACTTTAGATGGCATGCTCAAACAAATCAGTGGTCAAGTATTAACTGTATGTTTGTGCTGAATCCAATCCCTAGATATAGAACTTTATTATTTATCTCAGATATACATATAGTGATAGCTATACAAATAGTGATTGTATAACCCCCAAAATGGAATTGTATGTGTAGATTATTGTTCCTTTCCTGTTCCCTTCTCTGCCTGGCCTCTTCAGTTTAAAAGCCGACACCTATGTGTGTGTCACTCATACACATATTTTTATATCCTTGTGACTAAAAGCTTCACGAACACAGAAGTCACAGTCAATTTTTGCTTGCCATTCTATTCCTAGTGGGTAGATTTAGGTACTTTTTGAGTTGTCAAATATGTTTTGGATTATAAAGCCATATTAAGACAGTAGAGTTCTATTTAACTGAATTTCCCAGACAGCTGAGGGTTCTCTCTTAGGTTAACTTTTAGAAACATACAAACAAAAACAAAGCTAACTTATACTCTAAAGGACTTATGAGGGTTCACTTCTGTAGACTCTATGACCTTTGATTAATCCATGAACTATGTATTAAAGTGACTTCTTAAAGAGTTTGTTTTGTGGCTCTCCCTGATGGTGCAGCGGGTTAAAGCATAGCACTAAGGGGCTAAAGCCACTTCCACATGAGTTCAATCCCTCCTGCCCCGGAGGTGACCACATGGTGTTGCAGACCTCTCCTGACCCGCCCGCTGCTCCCCTCAGCAGTGTACTTCGACAGTCTGCCTGTTCTGCTCCCCACTCTGTCTCTGGTGAAGCCTCTTGCCACCCCTTAGCCTCTGGCCTGTATCCCAGTTCTGTATGCATAAATAAATAAATCTTAAAATTTTTTTGTTTTGTCTGAGACTTTAGACAGGTAACTGTTTTAATTGCAAGGTATTACAAAATAAGTGGTACAGCAGAAATTTATTTTCTAGAGGTTAGAAACTTGAGGTGAATGTATCAGCAGGATTGGTTTCTCCTGAAAAAATGTTCATGAATTTGGGGACAGTTCAATTTCAGAAGAATACCAAGAAAATTCTGGACACGACTTAGTTATGAATATATTTGCACTAAAATGAGTCAAAGGCCATTGCTCCAATCATTTTGGTCATCTTCACAATGGATTGAATTCATTTGAATGCATCCACATATTGATCTTTAAAAGAATTGTTATTTATTTATTTGTTTTTGCTTTTTCAAACCAGGCAGTTTCATCGACTGAGATTGAGTTTCCTTGAACATATGTCCTATTTCCCACCAGAACAAAGAAGTAGTTTGCCTGATTTAGAGGAAAAAAATGGATTGATGCAAGGTCTCATGACAGGTAATTTTTTTTAATAACTGTGCTTCATTACCAATCAGTATAAGGAATCGTTAATGAATTTGGCATTGTAGAAATTGTCACCTACATGCTTAATTGAATTCTAAAATTCTTGAATCTTTGTAAAAGCACTTTTGTCTCAGATGTAAACAATAAGTTGCAGAAAATTAATTAAAAATTAATTTGGACCAGGAGAAATCTAAAGAAAAATCTAGATTTTAGTCACAGATCTGCTTTGTGCTTTTAAGAAAGTCACACAGAACTCTAGCTCCACCCCAATAAATTAATAGTTTAGATGAGATAATATACAAGGCTCTACAATTCTGTTATATCTAATTATTACATATAACAGATATGTATATATTATGTTTATAAATATGTATATTTAGTACAATATATTCATTCAAATGAAAAATGAATCAATAAAGAAACTTCACTTTGTTTGTGGGAATAAAGTCTACTCATTTGAAGAAACTCTTTCATCAGCTTTTTAGTCTTGAAAGGTCAGACTCTCTCAGTTAACATTTCCACACAACAAATAGAAGCCAAAGAATTTTATTTTACATAATCTTGGCATTACCTTGGAGTTAACTTGCTGCTTTTGTCTTGGCTAAGAATATGATGTGTTTGTGCTGGGTATGTATCAACTGCAGATTTTATTTTAAAACTTTCTGTGGGTCCTATTTTCCCACCTACATAATCACCCTTGAAAACATTACAATTTTAAAAAATAATTTAAATAGTCTATGACTAATTTAGTATTGATAACAAATTTTTAACTTGACCCTGCAATTTTAATATTGGAAACACGATTCTTGTAATGTTAATAATGCATTTAGCTCACACGGGAAGTGTTTAGTTTTGTGACACTTTTAATCTTTTGCAACACCTCCATATTTCTTTCCAATATACATTCTTACCATATGTGTAGGAGGGTTTTCTTTTCTCCACATCCTTTCCAGCACTTGTTTCTGGTCCTTTTGATATGAGTCATTCTCACAGATTTTTGGTATTATCTCATTTGGGTCTGGATTTGCATTTCCTTTAAAATAAGTGATAATAAACTCTTTTCCACGAGGCTGTTTGTCAACTACATGTCTTTGGAGAAGGGTCTGTATAGTCCTTCTGCACATTTTTTGATTCGTTTCTTTTCTTTTTGTTTAGTGAGAATTCACAACTTAAGTGAGTTATTTGTAGATCTTTGATACCAGTCCCTTGTCAGATGTATTTGCAAATATTTTCTCCCATACCATAGGTTGTTTTTCTGTTTTAGTTATGGTTGCTTTTGCTGTGCAGAAGAGTTTTAATTCAATGTATTCTCAGTTGTTTATGTTCTGTTTTCCTTGCTGTTGGGGATGAATCCCTAAAGACATTGCTGAAGTTTATGTCATGAAGTATTTTGTCTGTTTTCGTCATGAATTTTATGGTTTCAATTTTACATACTCTTGTCCATTTTGAATTGATTTTTGTGTCAGATGTGAGATAATGGTCTAATTTCATTCTTTTGCATGCAGTTGCCTGGATTTTCCAATATGATTTATTAAATAGGTTATCCTTGCTCCACTGTATTTTCTTGGCTTCTTTGCCATAGATTAGTTATCCATATAGGCTTGGGTTTATTTCTGGGATCTGAGTTCTATTCCATTGATCTGTGTGTCTATTTTTGTTCCATTGCCAGGCTGTTCTAATTATAATGCTTTATGATATAGTTTGAAGTTTGATACCTCCATTCTTTCTTTTTTGTAATAATTGCTTTGACTGTTTAGGGTCTTTTGTGATTCCATATGAATTTCATTTAGTGTTTGTTCCTGTTCTCTGAAGAATGCCAATGATATTGGGTTTGGATTGAATCTATATATTAATTTTGAGAGGATGGCCATTTTTACAATGAATACATAAGCAGAGAATATTTTCCCATAACTTACTGTCTACTTCTGTTTCTTTTAATAATATATTATATTTTTCTTTGTTTAGATCTTTCACCTCCTTTGTTAGGTTTACTCTTAGGTATATAATATTTTTGATGTGATTCTACATAGGATCACTTTCTTAATTTCTTCCTCTTCTAAATCACTTTTTGCATTCTAGAAAGGCAACTGTTTTTTTTAATATTTATTTTAAACCCTGACACTTTTCTAAATTGATTATTTCAACTATATTTCTTGAAAGCTGAGGGTTCTTTATGTATATTATGTCATCTGTAAACTGTGATGATTTTATTCTTCTTTTCCAATTCAGAGTCCTATATCCTTCTCTTGTCTAACTGATCTAGCTAAGACTTTTAATACTATATTGAATAGTAGTGGTGAAAGTGGGTTTGCTTGTCTTATATCAGACCCTATTGGAAATCTTTCAGTTTTTCACCATTGAGAATACTATTATCTTTGGGTTTGTTGTAATTGGCTTTTATTACATTAAACTATCGTCTGCTTATCCCACTTTTTTGATCATTTTTTTCATAAATGGATGTTGAACATTACCAAATACTTTATCTGCATCTACTGATATGATCCCATTTTATCTTTTACTTTTAATGTAAAGAATTTTATTGATTGACTTTTGGATATTGAATTACCCATATGTTCCTTGTATGAATCCTTATTGGTCATGGTATACAATTCATTTAATGCATTATTGGGATTCTTGGGCCTGTGGTCATTAGGGAATTTCATCTATACTTTGCTTCTTTTTTTGGGGGGGGTTTGATATTAATATAATACTAGCTTCCTAAAATGTGTTTGGAAGTATTCCTTGTTATACATTTTTTGGAATAATTAGAGCAAAGAATGTATTATTTCATCTTGGAAGGTTTTAGAATTCACTTGCAAAGGGCCCTCCCTGGTGGCAAAGCAGGCTAGAGCACTGCACTGCAAAACCAAGCCAAGTTTTCACCACTTCAGTGCAAGTTTGATCCCTGCCCCGGAGGTAACCCACATGGCGCAACATACCTCTCCCATCTCACCTACTGCTCCCCTCAGCAGCGCACTTTGTCGACTTTCCTGTTTTGTTCCACAGTTTGTTTACAGTGAATCCTCTTGCCATCCCTGCACCTCTGGCCTGTACTCTGGCTTGTACCCCGCTTCTGTATGCATAAATAAACAAAATCTTAAAAAAAAAAAAAGAATTCACATGTAAAGTCAGCTCGTCCTAAACTTTTCTTTTGGGGGAGAGTTTTGATTATTATTTCAGTTTCTCTGTACCATGAATATTTGTATGCTAACAAATTCAATATCTTAGAAGCTACAGACAATTCTTGGAATTATACAGTCATCAATACTGAAGAGGGAAGAAACAGAAATACATAACAAACCCATTTATTAATCTTTATAAACAAACCCATTAATTAAATTTTCAATGACACACAAAAATGATTAATAAAGTTAGTGATATAAACCATGAAAGTTATGATACTATCACATGAAATTCTATAGAACCTAGGCAGCCTTTGTCTAATTTTGAAGGTATTGGCACTTTAAATCTTTTTTTTTTTAAGATTTATTTATTTATGCATACAGAACTGGGGTACAGGCCAAAG
This sequence comes from Condylura cristata, assembly GCF_000260355.1. Classification (NCBI taxonomy): domain Eukaryota; kingdom Metazoa; phylum Chordata; class Mammalia; order Eulipotyphla; family Talpidae; genus Condylura; species Condylura cristata. The sequence goes on from NW_004567120.1 coordinate 8,170,210, forward strand.
GTGCAGGGGCGGTAAGAGGATTCACCAGAGACAGAGTGGGGAGCAGAATAGGCTGACTGACGAAGTACACTGCTGAGGGGATCAGCGGGTGGTTCAGGAGAGGTCTGTCACGCCATGTGGGTCACCTCCAGGGTGGTGTTCGCACTCATGCGGAAGTGGCTTTAGCTTCTTAGTGCTGTGCTTTAACCCGCTGCACCACCAGGGAGGGCCTGCACTTTAAATCTTAATAATTCCATGTCAGTTATGAATGGTGTAAGATTAAAGGTGACTGCAAGTCTCCATTATCATATCAGCTCCATCTTTATCTCCCTGCAAAAAAACTTGAGATTTTGATACTATTTCTTGAATTTTACCTCTCAGCATTTGTGACTTCCCTTTCACTTCATTTCTTATAGACCTCAACTTTCATCAACTCTACTTAACTCACTAACTTCCTAGCTCTTTTCCCTAAGCTGTAACTTGACTATGCTTTCTTTTTCATGTACCATTAACTGGTGAGTAACCTAGGTCACAGAAGTGATGAGTATCTCTGGCTTTCATATCAGAGGCCAGATAGGATAGCACACTATTACCTTTTCTTTCCATATTCTACCCTCAACAAAATTGTGTAGAATAATTGTAGGGTATTCAGAACACTGCAACTCATTAAGGGCACATTTGCCCCCAAATCTCAAAGAAATGACTAGGAATTGTATGCAAATTAAATCATGTAATACTCAGCCAGTTTGACTACTTATTGGCAGTTTTAAACAAACTGGATGATTAAGGAAAATCAAGCTAATGTTTAAAATAGTTTGAGGACAGAGTTTGTGTAAACATAAATTAGTGTAAATTGTCTTTAAATAAAAAATTCTTATTTTGTATCAAATTGTGAGTAACTTTAACTTAACACTTTTTGGGAAATTAACAGCCATGTTACCATAAAGACTACTGACAAAGAAATAAAACAACCAGTTAAGTGAAAATATTTATTTATTAAATTTTAAAACTATTGACCTCACTGCATAGACTCGTCCATTCCAATGAATTGAGCAAAGTCATAAGAATTAGAGCTTAGGAAATGACATCATAAATGCAAAATCTCCCAAGCACAGGACCTTTAGTACCTTTGAGTAAATATGCCCACTTCAGGAAATCATACTCAGTTTTCCTGATCTGACTTTTCTTTATCACTTTGAATTAACCAAAAAACAATGGTAACCATTTTTGATGTGGTTTTCTTAAGATGATATTGGGAAAATTGGGAAACATTGGCCTTCCGTTGTGTATCTTTTCACACTTCATCACTGTGGATGTTCTTCAAACAACCAGACCATACTCTGTGCTATGAGTTTATATTTTAATGTCCCTTCCCTCAGTTATGACTAACCATGAGAGACTATGTTATTGAGACTCTGTTATTGTGTTCTTACTTTTATGGGTATACAAATAAGTAAACAACTTTAATAGAGATGTGATCTACAGGTGACCTGAAAAATCATAATAAAGTACATAGCACAAAGTCACTATATATAACAGATCTTCTTAGAGATTATAAGTGGTGCCTTCCCATCTATAAAGAATAGGTCACACTATACCATCTTCTTTAATCCTTGAATGATGAAGTTCACAGAATGTTGTCCATATAATTTATATACTACTATTTCTCTCATTTTTTATTTGAAAATGGAGCTGAGAAGATCATCTAAATTTGATATTAAGGAAAGTGGACATAAAAAACATGTTGAGAGAATCAAGTTGATGCATTCTCATTAGTTGGGAGACATTTTAAAGTCTGCCATGAAGTAATTGTCCTATGCTCACTCTAACATTAATCAAACATGGTAGGCTTATGTTAAAGCGAAAAGGCTGAACTTGAGATAACTAAGGATTAGAAAACAAAATTAATTATGAGGAAATTACAGAGGTCTGAACAGCAAGCTGGTAGTGCAGACAGGTGGACAGGGCGTGTCAGAAAAGTCGGAAATGACACTAGATAAGATCCTTGAAAGTATAGGAAGTATGACATTAAGAATATTTGAATTAGGAATTATATTTTTGTGTAGTGCTAGTGACCTCAGATATATTGACTTCCATTCATTTAGTTTATGTTATTAAAAATACAGGGCCCTCTCTGGTGGCCTAATGAGTTAAAGCACAGCACTGCAAGGCTAGCCTAAGCCACTTCAGTACCAGTTGGATTCCTGGCCAGGGAGGTGACCCACATGGCGTGGCAGACCTCTTCTGACCTACCTGCTGCTCCCCTCAGCAGTGTACTTCATCAGCCTGTTCTGCTCCCCACTCCATCTCTGGTGAATCCTCCCACCACCCCTGCACTTCTGGCCTGTACCCCAGTTCTGTAGGCATAAATAAATAAATCTTAAAAAAAAGTATAGAGTATTTTTATACCATGACTTATAATGGCAACTTTCAAAGTCATCAGAGGACCTGGCTCCTTTATTGCCTTAATTTTTCATTCCAAGATATGTGACACACATCCCCACATGGTTATATGATGATTGTTGAAGATTTTTCTTTGTCTGATACCTTATTGAGGCTACTGTTTCCAAGCTTCATGGTGGCACCCAAGGACAATAAGAAAAAGAAAGATGCCAGAAAGTCAGTCAAGAAAAACAAAGACCCAGTGAACAAATATTGGGGCAAGGCCAAAAAGAAGTGGTCAGAGGCAAAATTTGGGAGAAACTCAAAAACTTTGTCTTATTTGACAAAGCCATACATGACAAACTCTGTAAGGAAGTTCCCAACTACAAGCTTATAGCCCCAGCTATTGAGGATGAGAGGGGAAGACAGTTGTTCCTTGGCCAGGGAAGCCTTCCAGGACACTTTACTATAGAATTCATTAAATTGGTTTTAAAAGAGAGAGCTCCAGTAATTTACACCAAGAAGACCAGGGAGGAGCTGCTTCAGATGCTACATCAACTGTACATTTTGAAAAATAAAACTTTATTAAGTAAAAATAATAAAAGAGGATTCCAAGAAATTCTGACTACTTATACTTATGAGCCTTCTTATAGCAACCATTTCTTTAAAGAAAACTGGGACATATAATTCTTTATCTTGAAGCAATGACATCTCCTAATGGACAGAAATTATATTTGTAGGGATGAAGAAGATAATAGATACTTAGTGGTCAACTAGAAGTCTCTACAATGGTTTAATGCAGTATTACATGAAAGACCTTCCATGGACCCAGGCTACATTCATCTTAAAACTATTTTCAGCACATTATTTCAGTGGTCACCTCAGAGAGGAAAAAACAGTTTAGCAAAGACATACCTCTGAGCAACAAAAATCAGAACCACATCCCAGATACAGGTTCAAAGAGCAAGACAGTACTGCATGAAAGGACTAGAAAAAAAGCTTTCAGACCTTGATTACAAATTAGAATGATAAGATCTTTAAGCAGTATCAATGCCTAGACACAAGTCAAATAAATGGTAATAGACTTCAGCAGTTTTATGTCTTCCGAAGTGATTATAGTCTTAGCTAGGGTTAAAAACTGTGTTCCTAGAAGAATACAACTAGACTTTGGTTGCTGAACTGAATGCTGGAAGATTGAGATAGATAATTCATCTCTTATACAACTTCATGAAAGGATGCAGTAAACAAATTTAATGCTTAAGCTGAGAACTTATGGCTTGGTCTACTTGGACAGCTCTATTTACATATCTGAGGTGAGGCTAATATAAATAGGGATTTTGTGGTGCCATCGGTGATATTTAGAAGACTCACAACCAGGGAATCAGTCATACCTTGTGTCTTTGGAGCATATACCATATAAAGAGTAAGTTTTAATAATTTCATTTATTAGCATATTCTGAATGCTGTTTACCACATGCCTTGATAGTGTTTATTATAAAAGTAGATTAACACATAGGAAATTAAGGATACTTTGTGTTGCCCTATAACTACATATTCCCATGGCCACATCTGGGAAGTTCATTATAATCAAGGTTTGTTCCAATTTTCTAATCTTAATCAACTTTCTCCATATAAAACAGATTCTACTTGTCAATAGAAATGGAGCAACATGATCAGCAGGCTGGGTGACAGAAAGGCTGAGCTATTTCTTTCAAGCATCAATTTTACTATCATTACAGTTGACACCTTCACTTTTTTTTCATTCTATTGGAATCTTATTCCAGTAGTTAGAAGAGTGTATGTGGGAGGTGGGATTTACCAGCACTTCCTTACTTCTGACACTAGTGACGGATCACTGGTGAATTCCTTTCAGTTGTCAAAAAGCTCTCTCTGTGTCATGTATGGGAATGCACACACACACACCAACTGCAAAAATATACATCTCTGGATCTGCAGGAAACCCAGTGCTAGGACAACTCCTGCTTATTTTTGCAATGAAAATTAAACACTATTAATATTTATTGTATGTATTTACAGACATAAAAGATCAACTTTCAGGAAAATGGCCTAATACTCTGTTACTCAGCTATTTTTAATTAATGCTTAACAAGCACTATGCCAAAAAGAAAAAAAAAAAAGGTACAGTGTTATTTCTTGGACATTACATGGGCATGTGTTATCGGTCTCTTTTCATTTCATAGTAGTTGTTTGTTTTAGGAATAAGATTTACTTTTGTATTTTTATCCAAGAAGATGAATTGCTTGTCAGTACTTTTATGAAATGAAATGATAAAAGATAAGCACACTTGAATTTTTACAATTTTAAACTCCAAATACATTTTTAAGGTTTCAGAAATATTTTCTCAAAATACATGATGATGAGCTAATTCCAAATACTTTGGTTTAATTACAGTAGTATTTTTATTTAATAAATTTTATGGCAACTTATAAATGCTATCACAGTTTAAGAAATGAATTTTGATAATTGATTTTTTTATAAATCCCCACATTTTATTAAATGTAATTGGACTGTGTTCAAATATGAACGTGATATTAAGACTTAAGAACATGCCTTTCCCACTAGCATCTCATTCAAATGATATAGGCTCCCTGCTTTTCTAGTCAGAATGATAGATAATGAATTTGTACAGCTAATTTAAAACTGGATTCTTAATTTTCACTCATTTAATTACAAAGCATTATAAAATCTCTACCAAAATAGTTCACATTGGAGTCTAGAATGAGGAAGTTTTTATGTGAAAGCACATTGTATAAGCTTGGTCAGTCACCACAAGTGGCAGCATTTTGCTGAGCAAGTCATGGCATTATTAGAGGATGCTGGCATACACAGAAATGCAGATCCGTAAGTGAAATGAAGAGAAAGAAACTAATAAACATGGTGTATTTAAAAAGTTGAATATTGCTTATTAGAATACATGTTTAATAGTGCAGATGAGTAAAGACTTGAGGAAATGACCTTTCATTTCAGCATAAAAGAAATGTAATTCATTCCAACTATGCTATTTAACAATACTATAGGGTCATTTAGACTTGCCCATGAAAATAATTTTATTGACAGCCTGGTACTAGTGATTAACTCTTCATAATGCCAACCTGTTGACTGAGAGAAAACTTACAGAAGAGGAAACATTTTGTTGTAGGAATGTCTTCTGAAAGAATAAAGTAATGAACAGCTTACATAGGAAAAACCATCCCACTTGCTATGGTGATATTTACCTCTATTAGATAGCATAGGCTTTGAAATAGATATGATTAAAATGGTAGTCAAAGCTACTTTTAAAAGATGAACAATGGAACTTTTCAATTAATGTATTATTTCATTTTAACATAGAATTCATCCATGGAATGTTATGGCAAGCCATTTTGCATAAAATAGGCTTCATCCTGACATGATAGGTCACATGGTTAGTCATAACACTGATGGGAAGAGAGATGGCTGGGGTCCCAAATCTTCACATTCCATCAGTTTGCCTGCTCCTATATGCAGTTCCTGAGGTGCATGCAGAGCACATAGGAGATGCTGTACAATGCATACACTATTAGAACTAGAGTGATGGCCTTATTTTTATAGCCTCAGGTTAAAATGGCCTTGAACAATAGGTGAGTGAAGATGATTCTTTATCTACCTAATCTCCATCCTATCCAGGCCCAAACTAAAAGTAGGAAGAATGATTTCTAAACTCATTTTTCAGGGGCCACTTCCTGTTCTTGACATCTCCTTCCTCTCCATTATCGGCTCTTAACTTTGATAGTGAAAGGGAAAACAAATAGAAAATCTCCCTAAAGAATAACTTACTTAAACTGTCTCCTGCACCTTACAAATTAACCTTATGTTCACTTGACTTTACATAGAAAGGTGGGGTGAGGACTATCACAGAGAAAGGTCATCTTACAGTATCCTTCCTGTGTGAGCACATCTGAAGCTTAAACATTCACTTTGTTGTTTCTAGCATCCAAACCCTGAATTATATGTTCTTTACATAACATTGTTAGATTTGTTTTTCTAGAAGATGGACTTATTGAGGTGGTGGACATCTGAACTTTCCCAGAAGTTAAAATGTGCTACTGGCAATAATTAGGACAAAAAGTAAAGAATTAGATATCTCTTCTTGAATTTTTTCTTCTTAATTCAGGGACACAAATCTACTAACATGTCATTCATCTGGTACATATAAAGTAGCAGGAACTGAAATTTTTATTCCTATCTCTATTTCCATTACCTATTTTTATCTATATTATTAGAATATATATTTATACATATAAAATATATGATGCTATTTACTTGGGAAATATTAATTTGCTATTTAGTCTGTACAACATTTGAAGAACTAGTTCTGCAATCAATCTAATGTTTAAGCTGAAACATATGACATTAACAGTATATAAATAAGTAGACTATGAAAAATATTATAGAACTTTAGAGAGAATATGAAATACATGGTAAGAGTAGAGCTACTATATTGAGGGAGAAGGAATTATATAAGAGTGGTGGGATTTAAACAGAGACTTGAAATATATGTAAATTCTCCACACTTGAATTTCACAAATATAATCTTATGCAGTAATTATCAGTATGTGGTTTGAATAACAGTAGAATAACAGTAAGAATAACAGTAGAACTTCCTAGAAGTGCAAATTATCAAGTACCACTCCAAACCTAATAAATTATAAATTCTAAGGCTAAGGTTCAGTAGTCTATACTTCATGAACTCTCCATGTAATTCTGATGCATACTAAAGTTTGAAAACTACTAGCCTATTTAATCAATAAGTATTGATTTGCTTATAGGCAAAGTGCTAAATAGACACTTGAATATAAATAATTATACAATTCTTATGATTTTAAACATCTCATAAAAATTACAAATTTTTCTAAAAATACAAAGTAATTGATAGAAACCCATGGGACTCACAGTAATAGGGAGAGATGGTAGACACTTCCTACTTGAATAGAAAGTTCCAAGGTATACATAGGGTGATTATTAATAACATCTCTTTCCCTTTGTTAACACGTACATTATCGTTTCTTTTCCCCACATGGGAATCAGTTTTGAGAAATCCTAAAACATACTAGGTTAGAATGTCAAAAATAAGAAAAACACAGGTTAGAAATCAAAACAAATTTGTTTAGTAAGTGAGGATTTAGGGAATAATGAAACAAATAAATAGAAACGGCCACTTATCATGCTTTTGTTGAATGTCTTTGGTGTGCAAATTTATAGTTGTCATTACTTTTGGAAAATTTTGGCTTATTATTTCTTCAAACATTTTTCTCTTTCACTTTCTTAGGACTCCAATTATAAGTGTATTAGAATATTAATACTGTTACTTTTTGATATTATTACTTTACACATTTTAGTCTTTTTCTATCTATGCTTCAGTTGGCATAGCTTCTACTCATGTCTTTAAGTTCACTGATCTTCTCTGCAATATCTAATACTGTTAATCCCATCCAATTAAATCTTCACTTCAAATACCATATTTTTCATCAATACTAGTTCTATTAGGTTTTTTTCACATCTTCCTTTTCTCATAAAGTTATTTTTTCCTTTACCTCTCTAAGTATTTGTAACATATATATTCTAGATGTTTTAATACACTTGTTTGAAAATTGTATTCATTATCTCTAATTTCAGGTTGTGTTTTTCCTTCTAACAGATAACATTTTCTGCTTTTCCACACACCTAGTAATTATTTTATGAATGAAAGACATTGTGAATTTTATTTTGCTGAAAACTAGATTTTCTTTGATTGGAACAGTTGCATTATAAACCAAAGATGAATCCATGAAAATATGCCATTGTTACTGGCAAGTTACACAATCATTAAAGAACTATTACTGCTAAATGTACTAGGCACTCTTTTCCAGCTTTGAGATATAATTTGTATATACCATTGTGTGAGTTTAATCCATACAACATGCTAATGTGATCGTTGCATACTACACTTTTTAGTATTCTTTTAAAGAACATAGAACTTTATTCTGTCAGACAGTTAAATATTATGATAATAATTTTAATATTCTTGAGGCTTGTATTTTTAGCTTTTATTAGCCCACCTATTAAAGTATAATTTTTGAGATCTCTTCAAAGTACACTCGATAATCAACAATATCTCTCCATCCTGACTGGTTGGAACCGGTTGGAACAAAAATGATTCTCAGTCCTGTGTGGACTATTGAAACGTTTTGCTTTACAGCTTCCTGGTCATTTTCTTAACAGTTCTTTCATCAACGGGATGGTGTTTCATCTAACATATGTGCAGACTGGTTTCTGCCAAAGACTTAACAAACTCTATATAGATTTTGGGAGCCATTTCTATGTGTAGCTTAGTCCTCTCCAGCACTTGGTTCACAACATCTAATCACGCTGACTGCCCTGAATTCTTTTCTCTATTCTAGTTTACTGTTTGGAATGTACCTGTACCAGAAAGTCAAGGTTTTTGAGCTCACCTCACTTATTTCTCACCTCTCAGGAATTGAAAGACTATATTGTCCAATGTCTAAAAACAGTTGTTTCATATATTTCATGCATGTTCTAATAATTTTTTCAGAAAGCAAGTACCATAGGAGATATACTTCCTGGATAGAAGCTTAAATATTCAAAAATCCCACAGTAACACCATTTAAGAAATCTAATCACAGACAAAAGGGCCTTAAGGATGTGGAGTTAAGAGAATTGTACTGAGATATAGATATTTGGTAAACATCTTTTGGAATTGATAGATTACTTTTCACCAAGTCCTGGTTGGTTCTAAATGTGTCTTGACCCCCAGTGACTAAGAATTCCATATGTACTGACATTAATAAATAATTGGTGTAGACATTAAGTGCTTCTGAAGGAATTCCTATGTTATTCCCCTTATCAACAGTAAAACACATCATTTGAATTATCAAGTAGAGTTGTCTGGATTTTCTTGATAGATGTGTTTTTATTATAAAGTTATGTATGCTTATTATAAAACATTCACATAATACAGAAATACATAAAACAGAGTAAACATAAAATCCCTCTCACTTTCAATACTACCAGTTTGAAATATATATCTCTATTGCTATTATTTTTATATCATAAAAGTGGATTTCTCCACCACTCTCCATTCCCACTAAAGAGAGAGTGATGATACTTACCACCACCCCATCTATTTGAACAGAGTTACCAAAGTCTTGGACTATTGCCAAGAAGAAATATTCACAAGAGACAGTTTGGATGAGACCCAGAACAACTAAGAGACTTCTTCTGCTGGATGAGCAGCTGTGAAGAACACAGCAAATCTTAGGGGAAAGTTTTACCTCAGCTAAGAGATGTCAGGACACTTTGACATAGCTATACTTTCTTGATGGTGATGAATGTTTGCTAGTATCGATTCAGTTTTCATTTAGCTCCATTACAGTGGTTCCCAACAGAGTCCTTAGTTCCCTGCAATGTTCATTCCCTGTTATCATCATATTCTCCTAGGTTCAGTCTTCTTGTCTCTAGCTTTAAACCACTTTCAAGGACATTTCCTTTGTCCCTGCAAACACATTCCCTCCTGCATAAGAGACTCTAACCTATTCTCTTCCAAGGACCAAGTGTGGAAAGTGTAAACTGTGTTCTTTCTTCTACTTTATAGTTGTTTTTGCCATTATAAACTATATGTCCTGCTTTCCAGTGAGTCTTCCCTTTTAGTTTTCTAAAGGCCTGTTTGAAAATGCAATCAAAATAAAAAAACAGTAACAAAGAGTGTGTATCAACTCTTTCCCTTAATTCTTACTATGAATGTGCTACTTTACCTCCAAGTCTTGTAGGTGACTGACTGGGAGGAGAAGGGCTAGGATGTTCAGAAATTAAAAACAGGAAGAAAAGGAACAAATATGAAGATGAAGGTCATATTCTTCATCTCTACAAGCCACTACATAAAAAATGTTTCATTCTGTTAACATTTTTATATCAGGTAAATTACTATAATATAATGAACCAGTTTCTTACTGATACATATAATTAAAAAATAACCATTTGTATCTGCCCAAGCTTTGAACAGCACTTAGTTGTTAATTTTGTGAGAAAAAAATTCTTAAAGCTGAAATGCTGGACTAAAGGTTATATGGTATTTAACTTTTAAGGATAATATCAAATTGTCTTCCAGAAACGTTGCACCAATTTATACTTTTATAAAAGTATATGAGTTCTCAATGTTAGCTATTAACAATCATGTCAATATTTGCTAAACTAATAGGATAAAGTATGTAATTGTTTAAATTCTATTTTTATGACTAACACACTAAGCATTCTTTCATATGTATATGAGTTATTTGTACTTCCATAAATTGTCCCTGTATTCTTCTATGAATTGTCTATGTCTTGTGCATATTTGGCTTTTCTGTTATATATTGATAATGTAGTAACTTTTTATGTGTACATATATTCACCCTTTAGATGTCATACATTGTCTATATATTGCACATATTATTTATAATTTTACATTTGTATTTTAGCATTATTTACAGAGGTTATTTTTTTCTAGTCAAAGATTAATCTATTCAACAAATACTTATTGAGACCCTACTTAATGTCAATCAACAGGCTAAGATTCAGGGTCATTTTGGTGATAAAGTTAGACAATGTCTTTGCACAGAGAGAACCTATATTCCAATGGAGAAGAAGGAAAATAAGTAAACAAGATGTGTGCAGTTTGTAATAACAATATATATATATAGGCTGACAAAGAGTAAATGGAAGTTATTTCTCACTTAAAGTCTTACTAAGGAGATGACATTTGAGGTAGAAACCAGGAAGTGAAAAAGTAAAATGAATTTAAAGAACTTGGGCAATTAATGGGGGTTTCAGCATTAAAGGAAAATTGGGGAGTAGAAGGAACAGCAACCCAAGCTAAAGCCAAGAAATTGCTTTCAAAGACCAAAGAAAATCATGGTTATAAAGCTTAGAATTTAACAGGGAAAATGTTATTAATGAGGTTGTAAAGAAGAGTAGAGCCCACAGGAGACAAGATCTTATTTTAGGCTAAGAGAACCAGAGAACTACTGAAGAGTTTTAGCTATGGAGTGGCATGCTTTGATATATTCTCCTAAACTTCATTTTTTAGCTATGAAGAGAATAAGTTAGAAAGGTGATAAAATGTAAGTAGAAGAAAGAGTTAGGTAACTATTACACTAGTTTAGACCACAGGTTATGTGACTTATATTATGGTGGAAGCCATGGAGAGGGAATAAAGTGGGAATGCCAAATTTTAGGCAAACAAATTGCTTTTCTATACACTCTACTCAACACAATAAATCTTAATCTTCATCTATGCTTCTCTCATATTTTTTAGTTTCAAGGAATAAAATGTCCAGCTTCTATTTTTTTATGAAAACAACCTCTCAAAACACAAAATCCACTATTCAAGAAGGCTTTATCAAACTTTTTTTATTATTATTAAAAAGTTTATTTTTACATTATTTTGCACATTTTTTTTTCATCTCAATTGTAATCCCCACGGGTTTCCCATCACCAAATCACCCCTGTGCCA
>NW_004567120.1:8183783-8227275 GCF_000260355.1 Condylura cristata
TCACCAATATGTGCAAAGCATTTATCATAATTTAATTATGTTCATTAGTCTTTCTTTTAATTAGGCCATAGACTCCATGAGGTAGGTGATTATATCTTATTCATCTATATAACATAGCATTTGGGACAGTATCTGAAACATAAACATTTATTAACTATTTTTGAATTGAACAAATGGATATTAAGTTTTCCCTAAGTCATCTATGACAATACTGGTTTATTTTAAACTACTGATGTTATATATTGCTTCTCTTGAAAATAAAACCTCTTTGTTCTTGAAATAGACTCTATATGTCTATGACAGATTATTTCCATGTAATACCAAAACTCATCTACTATTTTATATGGTTATTTCCCACTATATCTGAAAAGATAGAGTATGCTTTGTTTACATTATGGGTTTACATTCGAGGATATTTTTACTACATTCTGTATGTCTACACTTAGGGGTCTTGGTTTTTCTTTTAAACAGCAGAAAGTGATACTGGTTAATATGGACAAGCTTGGAGTGTATTGGAAGAACTCTGGATATTTCACAGAACTCATATGAAGATTGTAATCCTAAAGTCAGCATGAAGGCAGGAAACGTAAGAGGAAAAAGTGTTAATTCCAGAGTTTATATCATGCTACTGGAATAGTCTGGAGAACATACAGCAGGGATAGCTACCATTGGATACTAGATATTACAGCCACAATCACTGTCAGAAGTCTTCCCTGCTCCTGTTTCTTTGGTCTAAATTCCAAATACCTGGTAAGACAGCATGTGTCTATATCTTCAATTGGGAGGTAGAGACAGTGAATCTCTGGTGTTTATATTTGTTTTTTATAGTGGAAGTTACAAAGTCCTGACTTATTTTGATATTCTGCATGGAATTCCTCAAGCACACACACACACACAAAATGTTCAACCACTGAACAGCCACAATATATAAGTAAGAGATTCTCCCCCAAAACAAAAACAAAAACTAAAATCCATTCCTCATTATTTAAGTCAGTTTTTATTACCTGGGCTAGATTTCATTGTATGAGAATTTGCCTATAAACTTGCCAAAGCCCAGAGAATTTCCTGGGGGAATTCCTTAGCTACTTATGTTTTAGTTTTGTGTACAGTTATTGTTCTCAAGTTATCAATAATTAAAAAAAATATTTTCTAAATGTACAAATATAAAATAAGCACACATGTCAAATGTAAAATATTTAGATAAGCTAGAATAAATGACAGGTGTCATTTCCTCTCTAAAATAATGATTTTAGTAGCATTTCTCTGTATACTTACAGATAGATACATATATGCATATCTTCACACAATATATATATATAGATTTGTCTTTATAAAAATAGCCCTATTCTAAACATATTACTCTAATTTTCACTTAATAACATAACAATATCATTGTTCCGTATGATTGCACAGACACACCACATTCAAGGATTTTATAATGGTTCATTGTATGCACTGATATAATATGCTGAGTCAATGGTCTCTTGATGGATATTTAAATTTTCACTTTCTTGATATTAAATGTTATAATGAAATGAATGTTTTTATACCCACATTTTCATCTATTTGACAGAGGGTAATCATGGTATGTTGAACTTTACAACTCTGCTTGTTTTTTTCTATTTTCATTTTTAAAATAATCATTGTATGGTCAATGAATTTTATTCTACTACATAAAATCTTTGTCTAAAATACCTTCATTTGGAATCAATAAAAAATATGTTGTTTCACTAATTTTTTTCTTAAGTCATATTTCATCTGTTACCAATATTGGCATTTTGCATGTGATTGTCATATATATATCCACTCACATGTTTATTTTTGACATTTCTAGATGACTGAGTTTTAGGGTTATCTATAATAAACTGCGTATGGTTGATTGGATTGTCCCATATATTCAGTATCAGAATTCTCATCTTCTAGAATTCTCATCTTCTATGAGCCTGTCTTCAAAAAGGTCCATTCATAAAAGAAGTCTAGAAGTATACATACCCCATCTTGTTATTTACATGAGCCCGAAGACTGAAAGTCAGTTCATAAAATAAATGTGGACAATAACAGAAACATAGACTGAATCTGCTCAGACTCTGTGCTTTAGTAACTTCTTTTCTACCCAAAGGTGAGGCCATAAACATCTTACAAAAGTTGGTGGCCTCTGTATTGTAGCACATAAAGGTAATATTTACTGTAACTCTTTCCTGATTCTGCTTCTCAGCATGCTTCTACCATCTTGGCAACTTTCTGATTGCAGTCACATTGCTGAAATCTTGCTTTTACTTCTCTTTCCCATTCCATTGACTGGCCTCTCTATATGAATTTTAATTCTCCATACCAACTTTGTTCCCATGGTTCCATGTTTTACAGGTCATAGACCATGGTTAATTTCCCCCCAAGCCTAATTACACTTAAAGGAAATTTTGAATCCACTGTCTTTAACATAAATATTAACTGAAATAGCAAAACTTCTGAAGATACTAACTCTGCGAGAGATTGGAAAAAATGAAATAACCATTTGTTTTTCCTGCTTTGTGATCGAAGCAGGACTAATACTATCTATGCTACTATACTAGAATACAAAATGACCTCTCCACCAACATAGGACCCAGAACATGATATATTTTTGGTTCAGTCATTACTCTGTACTTTTCCTGAATATCTCAATCTTTTGAATGTTATTTTATAAATTGTGGGTTTATCAAGTTCGTTCTCTAGAATGAACATGCAGTGCTTTTGTGTTTTTCATTTTTGTTTTCCTTTTGTAGCTTAGTAGAATACTTTACATGTATAGACATTCAATAAATGTATAAAAATAAATATTAGAATAGAAGGGAATCAAAATAATAAATATGCAGAAAATCAAGAAGCAAAACTATCACTATTTGCAAATGAGATTATAACATATATAGAAAACCCTAAAGATTCCACTAAAAAACTAATTGGAGCAAAAAACCAACTCAGCAAAATAGCAGGTTTCAAAACCAATTGACAGAAAATAGTTGCATTCATATATACAAATAACAAACTAGAAAAGAATGATATCAACAAAACAGTCCCATTTACAATTAAAGCAAAAGGAATGAAATACCTAGGAACAAATTTAACAAAAGAAATGAAGGAACTATCAGAACCCAAAGGACACAAAAACATTACATCAGAAGAATGCTTGCACCCCTAAATTTATTGTAGCACTATTTCTAATAGGTAAGACTTGGAATCAACCCAAGTGTCCAAAAATACATGACTGGATTTTAAAAATGTGGTATGTAAACAAAAGGAATATTATTCAGTAATCAAAAAATTAATACTATTTGCAGCAATATGGGTGGAGCTTGAGGGATTATGTTCAGCTAAATAAGTCAGAAAAGAAAAGAAAAATACCAGATTGTTTCACTAATAGGAGGAATACAGGGGACCAAGGGGGAAAAAAAACACAACAAAACAAAAATAAACAGAAAACTATAATCACAGACATTCTGCAGGGGAGGGGGAGGGAGAGGGATCAGAATGAGGATGGGAAGAGCACCAGAGACTATGGTGATGATGCACGGATGAATTGGTGGTGGGAATTCTATGGAGACTAAACCTGAGAAAAGAAAGCAAATGTAGGAAAAAAAAGAACAATGATGTAATATATATGTGTGCACATATATAAATGAATTATTAAAATAAATAAATAAAATACATGAATAAATTACTAAAAAATAGTATGCAAAACTTTGCATTAAAAAATATGAGACCTTGTTAAAAGAAATGGAAAAAGACACAAAGAAATTTAAAGATAACCCCAGCTCATGGATTGGAAGAATTAACATTGTTCTAATGTCCATCTTACTCAAAGCAACATACAGATTCAAGGCAATCCCTGTCAAAGCTTCAATGGCACACTTCAAATAAATAGAACAAACATTACTGAAATTCATATGGAACTATAAATGAACCTAAATACCCAAAGCAATCCTGAGTAAAGCAGAATGATATCACACTTCTATTCTTTAAACTAAACTACAAAATTATAATAAGCGAAACAGTATGCTGTAGAATAACAAAAACAAAAAAGGCACACAGAGAAAAATTGAATCGGATTAAGAGTCAAGGAAAAGACCCACACTACAATGGATAGTTAATCTATGACAAAGGAGCCAAGGGCATACATTGGAGAAAGGAAAGATTCTGAACAAATATTGAGAACACTCTATAGCCACATGCAAAAGAATGATACTAGATCACTATCTCACACCATACACAAAAATCAACCTAAAATGTGTTAAAAACTTGTATATAAGATCTGAAACCATAAAATAAATAGAAGAAAACATAGGCAAAGCATTCTACAACATAGGTTTCAGTGATAACTTTGTGAATTTTTCTCTAACAGCACAACAATACCAACTATCACTAAAACGGGAAGATACTCTACTGCATGGAAAATATTTGCATCTTACAAGAGGCTGTTATTCAAGAACTACAAAGAATTCATACAACTCAACAACAACAACAACAAAACACAAAGAACACAATAAAAAGAAATGGTCAGAGGGCTACATAGGCATTCCTCCAAAGAAGAAAAACAGAAAAACAGATGGCTGACAGAGACATGAACAAATGCTCATTATCACTTGTGGTCTGGGAAATGAAAATTAAAACCACAGTGAGATATTCTCTCACACATGCGAGAGTGGCCCATAGTAAAAGACCAGAAACAATATGTGTTTGCAAGGATGTGGAGAAAAATGGACCTTTATACACGGTTGGTAGAAACGTTGACTGATTCTTTCTTTATGGAAAACAGTATAGGGTGCTTTCAAAATATTTAAGAGGTTTAATCCCACCCCTACGTATTTACCTGAATACTGCAGAAGCACTAAATCTATGTTCATTGCAGCACTGCTTGTAATTGCCAAGTTACAGATACAACCTAGGTGACCAAAAAAACAGCTATATAGGTCTACATAACCTGGAGTTTGATGTATTGAAGGAGAATTTATCTAGATTGGTTGGTTTGTATAGATAGAAAAATAAATTCAATAACTGAGTCATTGGAATTCATCCCCCCTTTGAATGTGTGGGTGTGGAGCAGAAATAAGGAGCAGCTCACATAGTTTATGATCAGCTAATGATGATTTTCCTCCTCCTTATGACATTTGTGGTCTGTTTCTGCTGCTTCATACCTGTGCCTTAGTAGCAACTATTGCTTCTTTCATACTTCTGGATGTCAGCAATGATGCTGTAGCCTTAGTTGCTTTTTCATTCCACACCAACAGTTGTTTCTGCCCTTGTACATCAGTGTATTACTAAGTCATAAGTAGAACAGTCTTGTGCCCTCCACTTCTCAGGATGACTAATGTTAGGGTTCTGTTCTTTTACCTATTACCTTCTAGAGTCCAGCACCTCCTCTCTACCTCTGTGTGTCCAACATAATATTTATGTTCTATTCAACTACTCTTCTGTTCTAATAAACTTTTTTTTTTTCTAATGTGAGAGAGCTACACACCTCAAAGTAAGTTCCTTCCTATCTGTTACACTGAATTCGTATTCGAGTGAAATCTTACTTTCCCAAATCTATGACTGAGCTCTTGATGCTTAGAGGAGATTTCAATTTCAATTAATGCAGTTATAATAAATAATATCAGAGTCCTTAAGCCTTCATATAAATAAACCCCAATGGATCTGCCCTGCCGGGGATCTAGATATGCCTGGACATGTTTAAACCCACAGTGGATATTGCCACAACTTAAGTCTCTCACTCTATGACTCCTACTATACTAGAGTAGCTTTTATAATTAAAAAAAAAAAAGAATAAATTCGTGAGAACAAAGACAGCAAGCATGTGAAAGTTCTTTGCAAATGCAGGTATTATAGCTAGTTCCTTATTATTTGTTTGATTGTTTAACAGAAATCCTTGTCCATGGAGGCACTGTAGACATTAAATGGAGAACATCTAAAAAGTAAAGTAAAAGACAGGAATGATTAACTGAGGGGCAAATCAAGTCAGACACACATGGAGAATAATTAAAAATATATGTGCTAGACAGAATTTCTGCAGACCTATTTGAATGCAATATATAATTGTCAAATAAACAAATAAAATTGGAAGATGGTCCCGGACTACCAAAAAAGTAATTATACTGATCCTACACACTTTAGGCAACAGAAACCAAACTGAAGGTATACAGTGTGGAGAATTATAGAACTTGACTCCTGGGTTCAAATCTGAGCTCTATCATTTAAGAACTATAAGTGAATTTTGACAAATTACTTAGTCATACTTCCTTATGTATAATAAATTTGATATGTAATAATAATGTGTCCCCCATGGAGTTTTGCAATCATTACATATAAATCATTTACTATCAGATTAGGCGCATAACAAGTGCTGAATATGAATTATAAATTTTACAATTCATGTACTCATGTCATTGTGTTTCATGAAAACAAATTGAATAGGGCTGCAGTTTATCCAAAGTTTCACTGAAGCAGAAATTTAGGGATTTGTGATTTTAAGTTAGGTAGAATTTATTGAATGTTACATGTAACTGAATTGAAATTACTTTCTTTCATGTTAAATAGGAGTTAAGGGACAGTCTAGAATATTCAAGTCGCTTAAAAAACACATATAAATCTAGTTCAGTGGCCCTTTTGCTCATAACTTGGACAAAGGTACATACTACCATAGGATGAGATCAAGAAATAGCATTTTATATTAGAATGATTAAAAATCTCATGTACTCAAAACAGCTGCTATATGGAGAATATTCTGACAATTGTTACAGAAAATTTAATTAATATTCATATGTATATATGATTTTATTTACAAATATCATAGTTTACAGTGTACTTTGCCATAAAAGGAAATCCCTTTTGCTACCACTATCATATATATGTAATAGTCATATATACAATATATGATATTATGATATTATATGTATAATAATCATATATACAGTTAAAGTTCTGAATATTAGTGAGTATATAAAGTAATTTGTACCAAAGTATAGACTTATAAAAGAAAATTACCTTCATATCTATTTGAGAGCTTACTTACCAATCAGATACAGTTTTAGCTACAAATATTAGGTTATTGTGTAACACTAGAAAATAATTGTACTCCAAAAACTTTCATTTTCAACATTGGTTTTCAAAACTTGAAAACCAAATATTTAATATAAACCACAAAATGTTCACTATAACCAATACTCTCAAAATGCTGTTTACTAAAACATAAATTTGAAGGAATAATTTTAACAAAATGATTTTAGAGACCAGCAATGTTTATATTCTCTCCCAAAAAGCCATGGGTGTGAGTCAATAGGATTCCCATTGGTTTAAAGGCAGGGCTGTTTGCCAGGCTCCTGACTCATAAGCAGCCCTGTTGGCCATATTTAGCAAAGGAGCCTGCAGTTAATTAGCTGTACTCTCACAGTGAAGATACTATCACTGCCACTAAAAAAGAATCACTACAATATAAAGAATTTCTAAGACTATACCATAATTCACATTACCCAAGATAGACCATGCATGTATGAAAACCCTTAATATGAAGATCTCATTTCAGGACTTAAATCCTCATGAAATTTAGTTATGCAGTTATTTGATAGCTGAGCCACATTGCAATCAACTCAACCATTTTCAAGTTGATGATTCTGTTCCTGAGTAATCCATGTTTTGCTTTTTTTTCTTCTATTTCTTCCTCTGGCTGATAGTCTTTTGACCGTTTCACTGTTCATTAGCACCTGGGAAGGATATCTGGAAGCAAATGAACTCAAACCACTCATTTAAGCTTCCCATCAGCGGCGCTACTGAAGGGCTTGTCCAGGAGATGGGTACAGCTATTTGGTAAATTAGATTTCTGGATTATCAGTATATTTCAATTATCCATCTTATATCTAGCCTTTATGAACTTACCTAATCTAGGTTGATCATGTATACATTATTTACTTGCCAAGTTGAGGAAAAAGTCAATCCATAATGGGAAAACAAACATACTGGCTATCTACTTTCCTGTTTCTGGTGAGAATTTCCTCCGTAATCTTTTTTTTTTTCCCCTCATTGTATAGTTAACTAAAAAGTACAGGAGGTTCTGTGAGAATTTGTATTGATTGTTATTTGTTTAAATTAATGCTGTAATTGGTAAAACCTTGAAAGTAATCTTATTGAACATGTGGGTATTTAGCTACACTTCTCACATTTGAAGGGCTTTTGTGAATGTTTTAAGTACTTAATTTGGCAACTCATTACTTATACTAATCACAATTAGAAATATTATAGACAGGGAGTGCCAGTAATAATATGCTGTTACAGGTTTAACCTGTGATGCATGAATAAGGGTGTGTCTTAAGTAAAAAAAAAAAAAAAGACACCTATCTAAATTATGTATACTTTACTGTAATTTCTGTTGTCCCATGCATCTCAAAACTTTTATTATTAAAATATTACAGATTTATTTTATAAAAGGAAAATAGCCATAAACATTTCCTATAATCCCAGTGATAACCAGTTACAATTTTGTGGTATAGCCTTGAGGAATTTTTCTGTTCATAAGCAGACTAACTCACCATACTCTAAGGAGGGTCATATGTAATATTGTTTTCTAAGTTTATTTTCCAATTAACATATCAGGTAGGCTCTTCTGTACTAATACATATATGTTGGCAACCCTCTTTGAATTTACTGCATAGTATTCTTTTGTATGAGTATGAATAATTCATTTAAATACTCTAGCCTTTGGAGTTTTAAGTGGTCTCCAGTTATCATTGTTATAACAAAACTGAACACTGGGTGTAAGTCTTTGTGTACATTCTTAATATTACTTCAAGAGAAATTAGTAGAAGTGGAAATCTGAATCAAAGGATATGGGAATAGCTCCAAATGTTTTTGCTGAAAAAGTACCCCAATATTAGCTATGCTAAGATTGCACAGACTTTTCACAAGAATTAAATCAGTAGTATGTTCCTTAGGATTGAACATTTAAAAAGCAACATAACTTCTGAGATGTGTGTTTGTGTGTGTGTGTGTGCGCGCAAAACCTCTTTAGTTGAAAATGATGTGGTGATCGTCACTCTGATCTTTTTAGTTTTTGAAATCAGTTTTTGCTACTGATTTCTACCTTGTGCACATATTTATAATTAATCTTTATTGTTTGCTGGTATTGAGCGATTTGGAAGAACAGACAAGCACCCAAAATGCTTACGTTCTCTTAATGAATTATCACAGTGAAATAATACATGAATTCATCTCAGCATGCTACTGTAATAAAATCTAGAGCTTCCTTAATATTCGTTGTACATCATCCATGTTCAATCTCAAAAGTAAAATTAAAAAACAAAACTGAAAATCCCTACCTACACCTTGTTTACTTATCTAAACAATCAACAGTGGAACCAGTAGTTTCCAACACTACCATCACTCTGCCAACTTAAGATAAAACATTTTATCTGAAAACATACTGAAAATTCTGGCATATTTCTGAACCCCCCCAATCACCCAAGCTATTAATTTTTTTTTCCACCTCGGTAAATGACATCTCCATCCTTCCATCTATTCATGCCACAAACATTGGCATCATCCTTGTTCTCCCTACCTCATGCTATAGCCAACACATCAAGGCATCCCATATTCTTAAAAAAAAAAAAATCCTCAACCTGACCTGCTCTCAAAACCTCTGCTGTTAACACCCATCTCTAAGGCATTATCATTATCTTTTGAATTATTGTTGTAATCTCCCTGCTTTGCCTTTGTTCTCCTACTGTTTATTCTTTACACAACATTCCAGGAGATTCTGCTAAAAATACAGGTCATATCAAATCACTCCTCTCCTCAAACCTTCCAATGGCATCTCACTTCACTTTGGGTCAAACTAAAACAGTATCATAGACAGTTCTACAGAATATAGCACTCCCCATTCTGCAGCGTTCCTTTGAATTCCTCTTCTGTTTTTCTCCCTCTTTTTCACTTCACTTCAGTTACTCCGGCCTCTATTGCATTTGTATAAGTAGCAGCCATAGAGAACTTGTACATCAATAGAGAGTCTATAAGACCCTAGAGACAGCTGTTGATAAACAGCTCACTGCAAAGAATTCAGTGTACTTTGTACTGTTCACTCATTCACTCTGAAATATCTCATATTTATGTTTAAACCTCAGTCAAGTAATTAATTCAGTAAGCACATATTAATTGAGAGCTTATTATGTTAAAAAATATTTTATATATACCAGGCATAAATCAATAAACTTTTTCTGCCCTAGTAGTTTCCAATATATAAGGGGGAAAAGAATACATAATATAGTGCAAAGTATGTTAGAAAGTGATAATGCAAAGAAAAAAGGGATATGGAGTTAGAAGTGTATGTCTGTATAAGTGCTGTATATGTGCAGTTGTACTGTTGATTCCTTACCTCAAGGTCACACTTAGATTTGACAGATTTCTTTTGGATTGTGCTTTGTATAGATGATAGATTCTACCGGCATGCAGTATTCTAGTTTCTGACATGGTTCTACCATAACTTAGCTATTATATATGGTGGTCTTCCTGAACTTTCCAGCATGACTGGCCCTTGAATTTACACTTATTCTATTGCTTTAACAGCCAACACATGTATCTTCTGTCTTCTGGGCCATAGGTAGAAATTATAGTTGTCACCTTAAAAAAATTTTTTGGGGCCCTCCCTGGTGGCGCAGCGGGTTAAAGCACAGCACTGAGAATCTGAAGCCGCTTCCGCATGAGTTCGATTCCCACCTGCCCTGGAGGTGACCACATGGCGAGGCAGACCTCTCCTGACCCGCCCGCTGCTCCCCTCAGCAGTGTACTTCGTTGATCTGCCTGTTCTGTTCCCCACTCTGTCTCTGGTGATGCCTCTCACCGCCCCTGAGCCTCTGGCCTGTACCCCAGTTCTGGATGCAAATAATAAATCTTTAAAAAAAAAATTTTTTTTGGGCCCTCCCTGGTGGCACAGCGGGTTAAAGCACAGCACTGAGAAGCTTAAGCCACTTCCGCATGAGTTCGATCCCCGCCTGCCCTGGAGGTGACCACATGGCGCGGCAGACCTCTCCTGACCTGCCCGCTACTCCCCTCAGCAGTGTACTTCGTAGATCTGCCTGTTATGCTCCCCACTCTGTCTCTGGTGAAACCTTTCACCACCCCTGAGCCTCTGGCCTGTACCCCAGTTCTGCATGCACAAATAAATAAATCTTAAAAAAAAATATTGTTTTTTTGGTGACTTCTCCCACAAGCAATTCTTTCCTTCTATAATTGACTCTTATTTGTTGCTCAGATCTACCAGTGGCAGTCAGTGACAACCACATACATTCCTTAATCCCAAAAGATTAATAGAAACAATCAGAAATTAATTGACCTGCAAGCAATTAGATATAGTGAGTCAAGTATTCATTTTCTTAGTCATTCCTACAGTTCTAGTCATGAACATTGTCTGTAGGTTTGTATCAGTACATCAGTGGCCCTAAAAATGTTCAAATAGCAAGGATAGTTCTGAGTTTTCTTGATTTTTCAGTTCTGAGATTTGGGTTTGCAGTGGTACAGTTCTTTGGGTTATCCTTAAGGCTTCAGGCAAAACTGAACTTCAGAATCTACTGAACAGCCTGACTGTTCAGATAAGAGGATTTTAATTGATTTTCTATTTAAGAGAGTCTACCCAGAGATGAACTATGGAAAAATATAGTTTCACTGCAAACTTTTCTTTTTCCTCAAAATCTGATTTTCACCTACTTCAGCCATGCTCCAGCTTTAAGCAGATTAATTAGTGCTTGAAAAGCACCTTGATAGATGAAAGTTAGCTAAGTACTAATAAAATTGTTTAAACGTTGGATGTTTGCCTTTTTTATTCTTATTACACTTCTAATTTCATACTTTCCAATAATGTCATCAGATTGTAGGTGAGCTCCCAAAATAGACAGATACTAGGACTAAAACTGTTGTTATGACCTAAAATGCAAAATAGCTCTCAGAAATGAGTGCTGAAATTTTAATTGTAGCATTGGCCTATTCTTCCTAAAGAATTGTTGTTTCTTCAATGTCATCACAAACATTTTTTGGGGGATTTAGAAATGTGAGCATTTTGTACTCGGTGTAGTGCAAAATAGCTATTTATATAACAGCCACTGCAGATTAGTTGCAATGCCATAGGAAATTTTCAAACTCAAAATTGGAATTTGAGTTCAGCAGTAGGTCAGATTAATGCTAATGAAAATCTAGGTATTGAAACTCTCTTCCTCCTTTCTTAAATTTTTCATTACATTTTCACAAATAAAGCTTAACAGGTTGTGATGAGCTATTTCTCTTCCAAGACTGACTAAAAAACATTCATTTGGATTTATAAGCAAGAGTCTATGAAATAAGTGGAAACCTACATATTAAACCTACAGACAGTGAGGAAATACCACTGGATTGTAATAATTCTCTATTTTATTTCACCTTTCCTAAGCATCTTGCAAAATAAAAAATAAAAGTTGGTAATACAAATTAAAGTTTGAAACAAGCAGGTTATTCAAAAGTGGCTGACAGAGTATGTGGGTGTCTCATTGTTTCTAACTTTGAACAAATTTAAACTTTTGTAGCTGTTCTATAATTAGTACCTACAATCTATAATAAAGGAAGACCTATTAGCTTTACTGCATGTACCCGAGCAGGGTGAGAATCTACTATTCTCTAAATAAAAATAATGATTACTTAATGGTCTTTGGCTAGCTCTATGCATTACAGTATTAAGGACACAAAAATATTCAACTACCCAGTTATATTAGTTTATTGATTTTAAAAACTGTTCTTTAAGAAATAATGCTTTAATTTTGTTTTTCAGGAGTTTGTAGTATGGTCTCTGAAAAATTAAGTGAAGAAAATTGATATATGACAAAGTTAGATATATTAAATTCTGATATAGTTTTCTAAGCTATTGGTATCCAAAAAAATGAGATGAACATTTACAATGCCTACTGTATACATGTGTGCAACAATAAATATTTCAGGTGCACTTAGTTAAAGCAAGCAAGAACAGTGAGAACATGAGCAGAGCTGGAATACTGGATAAACTATTTTAGTGGAAAAGAGTGAGAGAATAATCATCTATGATACTCATGAAATAAACTAATGGATAACCTCTAGATAAAAAAAAAAAATGTTTGCAATAATCACCCATGATATTCAGTAAATAAACTAAGTGGCTAACCCCTAGGAAAAAAAGGTGTTTTCCTCTATTAAAAAATATTTTCACACCACACCCTCTGTTACATACCTAATAAGCTCAGTAATGAAAAGGTGAGCATATGCCATTTTTGCTATGGATTATAAAGTGTTTAAGAGATTGGAAGCAGATAATAAGAATGAACTACTGAGTTTTAATGTATTCAAAAGGTTAATAAGGAAGTGCTAAAGTCCTGTGTGACTGGTAGGGTTGCATTTTCATCAATTTATTAAGAACCAGAAGAAGGATGAATGTTAGATTTAATCAAGATGGGGGGAGTGGAATTACAAAACACTCCTGGGGAACTAAGCAAATGTTATAATTGGGCAACAGATGAACAGTGACAGATACAATTTAATATCTCTGTGAACAAGTCAGTGCACATTGGAAATATTAAATTGTTTGCATATTCTCAAAGATTGTGAATTAGTACATCTTGAGGGGGGAACAAAACCTTTAAATGTCCCCTACAGACAATTCAGTGAGATTGTCTGCTCAGTGTTTAAGCTGTGGTCAAATGTTTAAAAGAAAAAAACAACAACAAGAGTTTTAAAGCAAGTGAAGAATTATTTAAAAGATACTGTTATACACGGCCTGCACATACTTAAGCTTCATGACACAAAAATACATAGTCAGTTGGTCTTTTTTAGAGCAAATATATGTTTTTCAACTTTAGTTTGATATTCTGAAACACAATTAAGAATACACGTCATATTTCAATGTTTCTTGAGTCATAAAATAAGAAAATATATGGAATCACATCTTAAGTACGTAAGGAAGAGAATCTAATTATAGTAGAAGGTGATACAAGATTGTGGCTATGAGTATGGGCTTTGAAATCAAACACACCAAAACTCCAATTACATAGCACCTATAAATGGCAATACATGAGACTAACCCAATGTGTGGCAGGTAGAAAATTCCCAGTAAATGAGAATTTGGAAACATGTAGAGCTCCTGTCGTACATGTTAATGGCTTTTATAGATCTCAGTAAGTTTAATTACATTAATTATAAGCTTATTTAATAATTACTACAATGAAATATAACATACAATTTGAAAGTGAGCAAATCACAAACATGCAACTGGATGAATTTTCAGAATAAAAAGACTGGTGTAACTATCGGCCAACTCAAAAAATATTACTCAAACTTAAAAAAGCCTTCATAATTTCTCTTTCTTCTCAATATTCCCTATCTCTCTGAAGTTAATAAATAGTTTCATAGGTTAGGTTTGTATTTTTAACTTTCTATAACTGTATTGAAAGAGTTTATAGATTTTCTGTGTGTCTGACAACTTTTAGTCAACATGATAGGAATCAGCCATAATTTTGCCTGTTTGTTCTTTCTCATAGATTTGAAACATTGCACTGTCTGAGTACACCTCATTTTTCCTATTTTCCTGTTGATAAATATTTTTTCTAGATATAATGCTACTGTGAATCTTCTTGTACAAGTTTCTGGTGAATATAGATAGGCATTTATAGTGGATGTGAAATGTCTGAGTCATAAAGCCATATATTCTTTTATATATTCAACTTTAATGAAGGCATAAGAACATTTTAGGAATCTCAGTTGCCCTTCACCCTAGCCAAACTTTAATTTTGAAAGCTTTTATTTTAACTTTAGTCAGTCTGATATTGTCATTTATTATTAAGTTATGTCTCTTGTTTCGTACAGGGAAAATAATGATGAGCACCTTTATTCAGATTAAGCAAATTTGGCAAGCTAATTACTTGAATATACCTCTACTGTACATTTGATTTATCAGCTTCAAATTAATAACTGAAAGTTCTAGAAGTAAAGCAAACTGTCCCAGCAAGTTATTTTGTGGATCTGTACAAACTGATCTAAAAAGACTCAGAATAGCTAACACAATATTCATGAAGAAGAATAAAGTCAGAGTACTGACAATACCTGATTGTAAGTTTGACTGTAGAACTGTTAGTCAAAAGAGCAAGGAGAGAATATACCAATAGATCAGTGAAGTAGGGAGCTCAGAAAATAGATCTACACAAATACAGTCAACTGATCTTTGACAAAGTATCAAAGACATGTGATGGACAAAAGAGGATCTTTTCAACAAATGGTGCTGACACCCACAAGTTAAAAAATATATATACAATACACCTTATACCGTTTACCACAAATATTTCTCAAAATGGGTCAGACATAAATGTAAAATGTAAACTATAAAACTTCTAGAAGATAACTTAGAAGAAATTTTAAGTTACCTTGGGTTTGACAATGACATTTTAGACATCAACACCAAAGCTATTATCCTTGAAAGAAATGATTGGTATAAAATTAACATCTGAGCTGCAAAATACACGTTCAAGACAATACAAAGACAAGCCAGAGATTGAGAGACAATATTTGCAAAGGCATACCTGTTATAGGACTCTTGTCCAAAATATACAAGAACTTTTCTAACACTCAACCATAAGAAAAACAGCAATTGAATAAATACAGCAAGCAAAAGATCTGAACAGATGCTTCATCAAGGAAGATATACAGTTGGCAAACAAGCAAGTGAAAATATACTCAACATAGGGGGAATTTTAATTAAGACAACAATGGAATGCCCCTACACATCTATTAGAAAATCCAAAATCCAGGAAAAAAGGCCACACCAAATGCTAGTGAGGATGTGAAACAACAGGAACTCTCATTCATTGCTGATGGGAATGCAAAATAGTGCAGTCATTCTTGAAGATAATTTGATAGCTTCTTACAAAACTAAACAAGCTTTTCACCATTCAAACCAGTAATTACACTCCTTGGTATTTACCAAAGTTGAAAATGTATATCCACACAAAAACCTGCACATGGTTGTTTATAGCAGTTTTAGTCATAATTGCCACAATTTAGAAGCAACTGAGATGTCCTTCAGAAAGTAAACGGATAAAATAGAGTACATCCAGACACTGGTATATTGTTTCATGCTAATAAGAAATGAGCTATTAAGCTGTGAAAATATGGGAAGGAAGAAACTTAAGTGCATATTACTAAGCAAAAGAAGCCAATCTGAAAAGACTTCATACTGTGTGATTCCAACTACATGACATTCAGGAAAGGGTGAAACTATGGAGACAGGGACTGGGGGGAAGTAAGGCAGTCAGAGCCTGAGGATTTTTAGGATAGTGAAACTTCCTGTGCACTGCAGCACTGCAATGGTGAATACATGTCAGAATTTGTCCATACAACGTACAACACAAAATGTGAACTCTCATGTAAACTATGGACTTTGGGGGTTAATGATGTGTGAATGTCAAGGCAGGTTCATCAGTTGTAACAAATGTACCATTCTGGTGCAGGATGTTGATAGAAAAAGCTATCATGTGTGGGGTCAAAGGAGTATATGGGAACTCTCTGTAGTTTCTGTTCAGTTTTACTGTAAACATAAAACTGCTCTAAAAATAAAGCCTATTAAAAAAAAGTAAAATAAAAGTTAATGAGTCCTAGGGGATATACTGAAAAAGTGGCCTTTGTGGACTTTATCATAAGCATATTGAAAGACCAAGAATTGCAGGCATTTTTTAAAGCCTTTGAGCTTTTTTGTTCAGATCTGTCAACTCAACTAAACTGTTTTTATTAAAGAAAACAATCCAGTCAAAAAATGGGCAGGAGAACTATAAAGCACTTCTCCAAACAGGAAATGCTAATGGCCAACAGACATAAAAACATTCAACATCACTTATAATCAGGAAAATGCAAATCAAAACCACAACGAGATACCACCTTACACCAGTGAGAATGGCATATATTAAAAAAACTAGCAACAACAAATGTTGGTGAGGATGTGGTGAAAAAGGAACTCTCCTGCAGTGCTGCTGCGAATGCAAATTTGTCCATCCACTGTGGAAAGTGTGTGGAGGTTCCTCAGGCTACTAAAAATGGAGCTACGATATGACCCAGCATTTCCACTCCTAGGAATCTACCAAAAGGACACAAAATCATTAAATCAATTACACCCCTATATTTGTTGCAGCACTATTTACTAAAGGTAAGATATGGAAACAACTCAAATGCTCAAAAATAGATGACTGAATCAAGAAGATGTGCTACATATACATAGTGGAATACTATTCAATAATCACTGCCAATAGCAGAAACATGGATGGAGCTAGAGAGCATTATGCTCAGTGAAATAATCAGAAGGAAAAAGAAAAGTATTGGATGGTTTCACTTATAGGAGGATTATAGTGCAACAAAATAAGGGGCCAGGGAAAAATTATAATAAAAAAACAAAATAGGCCTTCCCTGGTGGTGCAGCAGGTTAACGCACCACACTACGAAGCTAAAGCCACTTCAGTATGAGTTCAATTCCCAGCCAGGGAGCTGACCCACATGGTGTGGCAGACGTCTTCTGACCCGCCCTCTGCTCCCCTCAGCAGTGTACTTCATTAATCGGCCTGTTCTGCGCCCCACTCTGTCTCTGGTGAATCCTCTCACTGCCCTTGCACCTCTGGCCTGTACCTCAGTTCTGTATACATAAATAAACAAATCTTGGGAAAAAAAAAGAAAAAGAAAATTAACAGGCAACTATAAATCTGAGACTGTCTACAGGGAGGGGTGTGGGGGGCAGAGAGGGATCAAAACAGGGGCTGGAGGAACACGGGACAGTGGTAATTGTGTGTGCATGGGTGAATTGGTCATGGAAATGCTATGGGATTTGTATAAATATTGTACAAAACTAAACAATGATGTAAAACATATAAATTATATTTTAAAAATGGTTTTTGTTGTCTTCATTATATAAGAAAGGGAGGCAAAAGCTGGCGCTGCAATTATTGGCTTCTGTATTTCCTACCATGTGGTGTAGGGCTAGTTAGTTAATTAAATGTTAGTTAGTCACTTAAATGGTAGGATGTGAGAAGTACTTAATGACTATATTTGATCTAAAAGTCACACCTACAATTCTGTCATGTATCTTTTTTCTCTCCTAAATCGAAATGGATCATTTCTGCTTCTCATTTGTAACACATTTAGTCCATCACCAATCGACAAATAGGTACTAAATTATAGAATAAATTAGCTATTCATGCTGATTTTTCCAGAAGCTAATAAACATTACCCACCATGTAAAAAGGAAGTTGAGTACTCTTTTTTCAGTTTTTGAACTTCCCAAAGTCCAATTCGTATTCTGAAGATCTCGCAACTCTCCTTAACCTTCTTTCTTTGGTTTCTTACAAGGGTAAATGCCTTTTTCTTTTGTTTGTATTCTTAACTATTTTTTATTAAGTTAACATTGGTTTACAATACTGTATATGATCCAGAGGTACAGGACTACACCCATTCAGATGTCAACACACCACACCCACACCAAGGCACGCCTAGTCCTTCACCATCGTCCATTTCAGACCTCCCTGCTCTACACTCCACCCTCCTCTTCCTACTCTGGTAGCCTTAATCCCACAGTTAGTTTTCTAGTTTGTTATTGGTTTGGTCTTGCATGTCCCTTAGTTTTATTTCTCCTTACTGCACATATAAGTGAAAACATCTGTTATTTGTCTTTTCCCTTCTGCCTTGACTTAGTATTATCTCCTGCAGTTTCATCAATGTTGACGCAAATGGCGACAGTTCATCGGTTTATTGCTGAACAGTATACGTGCCCATGCACACACACCTCCTTAATCCACTCTCTGTCTTTGGGAACGTAGGTTGTTTCTATGGCTTTGCTATTACAAATAGTGCTGCAATGAATATAGGATTTGAAACAGATTCTTTCAAAGTAGGTTGGGAGTCCAGTTGATTTTGAATTCATTGATGCTGAAGTTAGGCACACTCATTCTGAAAACTGAATTCCATATTTGGGTCATAAAGTCTACATATAATTAAAAATTGTCCCTGTGTTTTATTTACTGTTTCTCCTAATAGAAATATCAGATGTGATGCTACAGGTTTTAAATATAAGGAAAAACCTATTAGAGACCATTTCTATGTATTCAGCTTTATTTCTTATTCTTTATCTTTCTGTTATGCCTTTTAAGGCATTATTGCTTCTTCCTGTATCCTTCTGCTTCCATGCAAAAGACCAAGAGTGTGATTCTTCTGCCATTATAGCTACTCTCTCACTACCTAGTATAACCCCAAATATCTATAATATAATGTATAATGTCTTCATAGATAAATACGCAATTCATTCCTAGATTACTGATTGGTGCATCTTTGATTCTATAGTGATTTAACTATCCTGCTTTGAAATTAAAATAGTTTGGGATTCTGCACAGTTCCCTATGAAATGAAGGCTATAAGCAATAGTTAAGGTTTATCAAAAAGAGAAAGTCACACATTTGTATGAAAACTATCTGTGATGAAGATGTAGTAAGGAAACAGAAAAGTTAATATCAAAATGAGTCCTCTCCTTCTGGGTATAAGATGAATGTAATGCAAGAGAGGAAAAATTTCTCTTAGGAATGATTTATTAGCTAGTCAAAGAATTTGGGATTTATGCATCCCCCTTGCTATTGAACACTATGTCAGAAAGATGTGAATTAAATAGATAACTAAAAACACATTTTATGCTTAGGTGCATGGGCCCTGAAATGATAATTTAACAAGTACTACTCTAGTGCCCGAATTTACTCCAAGGAGTGTCTTACCAACTTACCTTAGAGCGTGACCTCCAACAAAATTAATTTTTAAAAGTAATCCTTTATTTTTCAGTTTTTCTCTTGAAATGCCAATAAGGCTTTAAGTGACCACAGTTAATAACTTCCGAATTCATATTTGTAGCTCATAAGAATCTAGTTATCCACAAAAATCTGTTTTTGTCCCATCACACCAGTATTCATTCATCACAAGAAGCAGTCTTCTATTTAAGAATAGCAGCAGCATGGCTATAGCAATCACAGCTTTTCTTTGAAGTGCCCACTTTAGATCCATTTAATTCAGAAAGCAGTAGCAATAATACAAATCCTACGACTGTGGAGTGAATAGTCACTTTCCTATAGTTTCTGTGTCCAAAAGTGGACTCCTGGTTTATGCAATCAAATACAGAAGTTGAACTGCCATCATCCATTTCCTGTCATAGTGGACATCACCATTATCACTCTTAGGTGGGTACACAGGGCGTAAATGCCAGTTCTTCATCCAAATTTGGCCAAATTAAAATGAACTTCTAATGGAAAAGAATGGGGTAATTTTGAATCCATTTGTCACTGCTAGGGCTTTTTTTTTTTTATATGAGTACTCTTTAGGATGTATTGAAAGAACACAGACATGGTGAAAATATTTTTTTTTTTTGGTGAAAATATTTTAATGGAATTATGAAGTAAAACTCAAAATTGTGTCATTACTTAGTGGTGCCTGGAGCCTGAATCTTCCTGACACCATTATCACAATAAACACATAAAGGTGTAAAACTATGCAGAGTTATGTCAAACATATTAAAATAACATCTGCTAAATGTTTTCTATGGCATATTTCTTTCTTTCTTATTCCTTTTCATTCATCGTTTTCTCCTTGCCATGTTTTGAACTGGTCTGAAAAAGTAAACAATCAACATTAGCATTGATGCAAGCTGTCCTGATGTTATTATCTTTGCTTTTGTAACCTTTTCTAGCAATGTTTTAAGTAATATTAAAGCATGGACATGTTATGTGAAGATATTATTCTCTCTATCTCAATCTATCTAGAAATTTTGGGGAAAATGTTTATATGGATATGATTTTTAAGAATAGAGGCTATATTATCACTAATTCTGAGACATACTGTCACAACAGAGATAGCATACTTAAATTTGCTTTGGTTATCAGATATAACAAAGTTTAACAATTACTCCTCCTGTATTGCACATTTGGTGAACTGGTCACTCAAAACGAAAACTTGAGAAACACCCTTGAATTTACCTTCTTAAATTCACACACACAGCCTATATTAATTCTTCCCTTGATATACTCTGAATTTCTCCTAGAGACCTATAGTTAGTAACACTAATTGTATCTATGAATTCCATTTTCTACTACCTTACTTTTGATTTTTGATTACCAAGATGATGGTAAACCTAATTAGTCTGCCTGCCATCAATCTCTTCTCTCCTAAACATTCCTTATATGTGAATTTTTTTTTCTAAAATGCAAATCCGTAAGAAACTCTGCACAATCTTTACAATAAATCCCATGCTCCACAGTATGGACTATAAGGGCCTTTCCAATTTCACTTCTTTCCACATTCCCTTCACAACTCCAACCAGGTTGATTGTTAGTGTGTAACTGAGGGGACACTCAGCAACCCCCAAATTTGCAAGCTTTAAAAGGGTCTTGCCAACTGTGCACACAAAGACAAAGCAGAATCCAAAATATATTATAAAGCCATTATAATAAAAATGGCATGGTATTGGTACAAAAACCTACACACAAGTCAATGGACTAGAATTGAAAGCTCAGAAATAAAACCATATATTTATGGTCAACATTCTTTGACAAAGACGCAAAGAATATACACTGGATGAGAAAATTACCATCAACAAATGCTTCTGGAAAAATTGGACTGCCACATGAAAAATAATTAAACTAGACTACTACCTCATACAATACATGAAAACCAACTAAAAATGAATAAAAGACTTATATGTAAGACTTGAAACCATAAAATATATAAAAGAACATAGGCAAACATTATGACATAATTTAAGAAAGACTTTTGAGAACTTACTCCAAAAGCAAAGAAAACAAAGTGGAATATAAACAGATGAGACTATATCAACCTAAAAATTTCTATATAGCAAAAGAGACAGTAACCAAAACCAAGAGATACCCCAGTGAATGGGAGAAAATATTTTCATGCCATACATCTGAAAAGGGGCTGATATAGAAGTCCTAAACAGAATTCACACAAATAAACAATAACAAATTAAACAACCTAATCATAATTTGGCAGGATAGCTAAATAAATATTTTTCCAAAGGAGAAATGTAAATAGCCAACACACATATGAAAAAAATGTTCATCATCACTGTTATCAAGGAAATACAAATTAAAACCACAATGAGATACCACCTTACATTGGTGATAATGGCCCACATTAAACAAAAACATCAAAAAAAATACAGAAACAACTGATGGTGAGGGTGGGGAGCAAAAGACCCCTTTTACAGACACTATGGAAACCTGTGTAGAGGTTCCTTAAAACATTAGAAATGGGGGCCCTCCCTGGTGGTGCAGCGGATAAATGCAGCACTAAGAAGCTAAAGCCACTTCAGCGTGAGTTTGATCCCTGGCCCCGGAGGTGACACATATGGCGTGGCAGACCTCTCCTGACACGTCCGCTGCTCCCCTCAGCAGTGTACTTCATCGATCTGCCTGTTCTGCTCCCCGCTCTGTCTCTGGTAAATCTTCTCACTGCCCCTGCACCTCTGGCCTATGCCCCATTTCTGTATGAATAAATAAATAAGTCTTTAAACACACACACACACACACACACACACACACACACACACACACATTAGAAATGGGACCTTCCCTGGTAGCACAATGCTTTGGGACACAGCACCCCAAGCAATCCTCAGCTGCTTCAGTGTGAGTTCCATCCCCAGCCCCTGAGGTGAGACACATGACTAGGCAGACCTCTCCTGGCCTGCCCGCTGCTCCCCTCAGCAGAGTACCCTATCAATCTGCCTGTTCTGCTCCCCACTCCATCTCTGGTGAATCCTCTCACCTCCCCCCGCACCTCTGGCCTATACCCCAGTACTGTATGAATAAATAAATAAATCTTTAACAACAAACAAACATTAGAAATGGATCTGCTATATGACCCAGTTATTCCAGTCCTATAAATATACCCAAAAAACAGAAAAACAACAATTCAAAAGGAAACCTGCATTCCTGTTTGTTGCAGCACTATTAATAATAGCCAAGATATACAATCTAGATGTCCCCCAAAAGATGAATGAATCAAGATCAAGATGGGGTGTATATATACATGTACATGCAATCAAAAAGATAAACTCATGCCAGTTACGGCATCATGGATGGAGCTAAAACGGTTGACACTAAGCAAAATAAATCAAAAGAAAAAAGATAAATATAAGATAGCTTCACTGATACAGAAAAATTGAACTTTTATTTATCAGAGAAAGACAAACTTTGAAATCTGACCATATCTATGAAGCATGAGTGAGGGAGGGGTGAAAAAAGGGAGAAGAATGCAGCTGTGGACTTTGGTAGAGGACTGTGGTTGCTTTGTGGTGGGAGAACTACAGTGACCATACCTGAGGGGAGAAATCATATATCGTATGAAATTCAAATTGAAAATTAATTAATTTAACTGAAAGCAACCAGTCCTGTTTACAAGGTCTTTCACATTTGAAAGGCACTTAGTAGAAAATGAGATGATTTCACAAAATACACATCATGACAAATGCAAACATTTTCTTCATGTTTCAAATATTACTGAAAAAATATTCCCTCACTTTAAAAAAGTCTAAGTGCCTTTTCAAATAATGTCTGCATTGTACACCTTGTTCTTGAATTTCAAATGCATTTCTAACATAATTTAGCAGTGAATAATAATTCAGGAGTCAATTATGATACTGTTACAGAGAAAACCAGTTAAGGTCTAAAAGAAATCAACGAGAGATTTGAGAAGTTAAAGGAAAAGCTCTGTTTGAGATCATTCCTCACATTCATACCCTCTAACTAAAAAAAGGACTTGTGTCTGCCAGTTGGTGGCCTGACCTTAACCCATGTTTAATTAATTAGCATTCTTCTCCAACTGTCATCTGGCCTCATTTGCTTAGGCTGTAACCACAACTCAGTGCATTACTGAAGGAGAGACTTCAACCATGAACTTTTTGGTCCATTGAGCTGCAGTGACTCAACAGCTGATAGAGCTACCTCATCTTTCCATTGTTTCCAGAACCACATCACTTCTGCCAACACAGGTCAACTGTAACTTCCCAGCCTTAGATCAAGTTTTTAAAGTGTGTTCGACAGATCAGTGCACTGCAAGTAACTGCTATTTGTAAAACCACACATTCTAGGGTCCTATTCTCAGAGATTCTGATAGAGTAGCTTTGTGATAGGGCTTAAGAATATGCAGTTTGACATATTCTCCTTGTTGAATCTCATACTTGTTAGATTTGGACCCATTGCTTGGTGATGCTAATGCAATTAGGGAATAAAATCTAAATCCTCTAGTACCCAACTACTGCCGTGACAGACCAAGATGGAAATAATTCAGTTGGCTGGTAACTCATTTAATGTGAATATTAAACATTCAGAAAGCTTGTTAAACATACATATCCCTGGGTTCCACCCCCAGAGAAGAGATTTGCAATTTTATGTTGGCCCTGGGCATCTCTATGTTCAGAAGGTTTCTGTAAGTCATTGTCATGTATTTTGACAGTTGAGCTCTAGTGCACCAGATCAATTGCTCCAAGGTCCCCTGCAATTGAGAGAGTAAAAGAGGCTACTTGCAAAAGACCAGGCACCTGTTCCCATTTCTGGAGCCTACATATTTTAAAGCACAGAGCTATACAAAGCAAAGTGAGTCAGAAAGAGAAACACATATATTGAACAATTCCACATGTATGTGTAATATAAGGAAACAAAGGGGATGAACTTGTTAAGGGTAGCCCAGAGTGGACTGGGCCGCCTGTTGTGGGGCCTTACCCACACGCTCCCAATTCGCTTATACTGCAGGTACACAAAAGGGGAAAGGAATAGGAAACAACCCAGGGAAAGAGAGCAGGATACAAAGTAACTGGAATACCTTATGGCTAGGCTGAATGAACACACAGAGTCACGCAGTCAGGAGAGCCGCTTCCCGAGAGAGAAAGCGTGAGAAGCAATCGTGCCCTATTTATCCCCCAAATGTCCCAGAATTCCTGCTAGCTCCGCCCTTGGGTCCTCACAGTTCTCTCCCTAGTACTGCTGGGTGTTGTAGTTTCCAATCACTGGAGCAGTGTGTAGGGTCCAGAAAGCTGGAGTAGGGATGGAGTCCAAAAGACCCTGCAGAGTTCCTTTAGGACATCCTTCCCCTTAACAAACTGACAAAGAAAAATAATTATAAACTAGGAGACACTGAAAACCAAACTGAAGTACCCTGCCTCCATCATGAAGGGATGAGCGTTAAGGAAATCTTTTTTTTTTTTCTTAAGAATTTTTAATTTATGCATACAGAACTGGGATACAGGCCAGAGGTGCAGGGGCGGTGAGAGGATTCTCCAGAGACAGAGTGGGGAGCAGTACAGGCAGACCAATGAATTACACTGCTCAGGGGAGCAACAGGAGAGGCAGCAGAGGTCTGCTGTGCCATGTGGATCACCTCAGGGTCCGGGGATCAAACTGGCACTGAACTGGCTGCAGCTGGCTTGCAGTGCTGTGCTATAACCTGTTGTGTCACCAGGGAGAGCCACTTTTTTTTTTTTTTTAAGAGTTAAAGTGTTATTTATTTATTTATGCACATAGGTGCAAGGGCAATGAGAGGACTCACCAGAAACAGAGTGGGGCGCATGACAGTCAGATCGATGAAGTACATTGCTGAAGTGAGCAGCAGACGAGACAGGAGAGGTCTATAGTGCCATGTGGGTCATGGATATCGAACTGGCACTGAAGTGGTTGCAGCTGGCTTGCTGTGCTGAGCTCTAACCCGTTGTGCCACCAAGGAGGGCCCAGTTAAGGAAATCTTGAGGAGGAAGCAAGTAACCATGGGGAGAAAATAGAGTTCTGTACACAGCCATTCTAACTGATCCCATCAGTTCCATAAAAATCAACAGAATTCCCTCTGCCTAGCTCCAGGAGTAAAGGAGGACAGTGACAAAAAATAACTATTTTGGCATTTTCAAGTCTGGGTAATTAAAGTAGAATTGAGAGTCTTGCATTTGGGTAAATAAGGCAGAGTTGAGAAGTGATTTTGAATCAGATCCCAGGAACATCTATGCATGTCCAGGCACATCTAACCATGGTCAGACACACCTAACTCCTAGAAGAACAGGAACCAAAGTCAGCATATCACAGACAACTCAAGATTGACAATAAACCTCTCATCAGTTGATGAACTTTCCACCAGTTAGAACTGTCCTGACTGAACACCTCATATGCACAAAATGGACCTCACTGTGAACTTAACCCTCCTTTTTGTTCAGATAATTGCGCCCCACCATGGGCAATTTAAGCACACAACTAGAATGATTCTTGAGTCAGTGTCCCCCCTGGCTACAATCATAAACTGCTAATAAATAATTTAACCTTCCTTCTAGGCTTTGATTTTTTTCATCTACAGCAGCAGCATGAATAGCTATGGAGCCATTTCAAACTGCCTCATGTATTTCCACACCATCTGCTATTAGTTTGTGCTTATCAGTTGCAGTAATCCATTTATACAGGCAGGTGTCATGCTTTCCTGGCAAAAGAACCACTTCCAGCCCACCCCACTGCAATCATGGTGGTCATGATGGTCATTTTATATTTATGCTTATCTCGTAAGAACAGCAGGGAAATTTACAACAATGAGACAAAAACAAAATAAAACAAAACACCCTATTCACTTTAAAGGAGGAAAACCCCTAGTTTTCATGATTTGGCTGTTGTGTTTCAGAGCACAGGCCCTTAGACAATGTCCACTGTCTTGAAAGTAACCTCTCATTGCCCAGACTGAGCAATAGCCATAGAAAGCAGAATTAAGATTCTCAGATCAGATCATGATTAGATGGAAATCTTTGAGGTGCAATGAGTACTCAGTTTTGTTGCCGTTTTGGAGGCAAACAGTGATATATTTGAGTTACATAATGAATTAGCAAAAAACAATGACTCAGAATTTACTATTTTTGTGATTTTAATAATTTAGCAATTTTAATATTTTCCTTTTATCCTCAATCCCATAAATACTGACCAAAGCTCCATTCTTGGGAGTATGATTTGAGAGCGCTGCTTCCAGTCTCCCACCAGCTGACCTTGCGTTAAATTGGTTCTGTGTAAAAGTTGGGGACTGTCACCATTTGATCCATGCACTTACAATTTTTAGACACAACTCAAACACAGTGTAACAATTCCATCGGAAATTGGTAAAGAGGAAGTGTCCTGCCCCGGAGAACTTCCTTTGCTTCAGTTGGGTGCCCTGTCTGGTATGAGAAAGAGGATCCATCACAGTCCTATTCCAGGCCAGGCAGTAGGCCCTTGGGAGACTCCATGGCCTCTGGAAAGGGACACTGGCTGGATGGAAGGGTTTGCCCCTTAGTGGATTCAAGGTTGCCAGTAAGTGGTGATCCTCTTCTTTCTGCGCTTCCCTATGACAATATCAAGATGAGGACAAAATTGTTACGATTTTCTTTGTGAAATCAAATGGGCCTCTGTCTTTTCCAAACTTAATGTATGGAGGCCAACCAGACTCTGTTCTTGCAGACTCTGAAGCAAAGTAGAGGGTTCACCTCTTCTTGAACCAAAAAGAATACTACAGAAAATGCACATGCAAACACCCAAGAAGCAAAACTTCTAAATTAGAGGTAGTGAACGAGCTCCAAATATATGCCCACAGAATGAAGAAGAAGAAGAGGAGGAGGAGGAGGAGGAGGAGGGGGAGGGGGAGGGGGAGGGGGAAGGGGAGGAGGAGAACAACCAAAAGTCAACTTGCAAATGACAGACCTTAATAGACTCACCAAACCAAAACCTGATTAAAGCTGACTGGCACATTTTCAAAATCAGCGTGGATTTGAAAGCCTGCAAGCCCACTCACATGTGAAACCTGATCTGTGCTGGGATCAGCCTTCTCCATTGCACCATTGAACAAGGAGCCACAGAGCTCCTTGTATAATTTTTTTCTCAAAAGCCAGTGGCATGATTTTTGGCATCTGTGTTATCAGCTCTTGTGCCCACATTTGACACCACTTCTGCCAATATCCTAAGACTATTAACTCCCAAACTCTTTTTTCCTTTAGATCTGGAAGGGTGTCTTAGGGGTAGAGGTAACAAGCAAGTAGAAGGGTGAAATGAAATGAAATTTACTATTGAATCAGAGTATCTTATCATGTGGTGCCAGAGTCTAACAGAAACAGAAGTCAATCCAAAATCCAGTAGCCTCTTGGGCATCATCTCAATGTTGCACTGGCTCCATTAACACTGAATATCAGAAACTCAACTTTTCTCCTT
Source organism: Condylura cristata (assembly GCF_000260355.1). Taxonomy (NCBI): domain Eukaryota; kingdom Metazoa; phylum Chordata; class Mammalia; order Eulipotyphla; family Talpidae; genus Condylura; species Condylura cristata. Next base: position 8,212,061 of record NW_004567120.1, read on the forward strand.
GGAAGGTTAATGAATTTCAGGCTTTTACCAGCAGCTATTTCCTGTGGCCTTGCATGCAGGAGGCGCTTGGGAGCCTGGACACCTTGAGACTGGTGTGAGCATGCGTTAAGTGTGCACTCCTGAGCTTAGCGGCAGAGGCTATAAGTGCAGTGTTAATCAGAGATAAGAACAGCTGCAAGAGGGAGAAACCACGAGAAGCCAGAGAAAGCCCAAAGAGAAAGTAAAGATTGGGGGATGGGAGGTGTCTGGGAGGACTGCCAGCCTCCTGGCTTCTCTGCCAGCCTCCCAGCCTTGCCAGCATTGGGGCTTGCCCCACAATTGGTGTAGAAAGAACGCTTGAACCTGAAAAAGGCATTGAGGCTCCTGGGTTCTCCTTTACCTCTCTGCCGGAATTGCTAGAGGAGCTGCCCTGTGCTTGATTGCACACCACTCCTCTAAGCCAATTTCTGCTAATGACACCACCATCCTCCCAATTACAAGCCTAGATCGTTTGTAATATTCCCTTCAATTTCACCCTCTACCTCCTGTAAAGACTTTAGGCCATAATTGGCCCATGCAAGTAATGACTGGAACACTGGAGGGCAGGAGGAGTGGATGGTTAAGAGGGGTGTTCAGGAGACAATCCATAAGACTTGCCTCCTGGGACACATAATAGCCACAGTCTCCTTCATGTCTTCATTTCCAGGCTCTAGTCTCCCTCCTAATTTTTCCGTTTAGCTGGCAGGCACCACAGGATCCCCCTAATGTATACACTCTAAGTAGGTTCTGTAGTGGCAAGCAGGCACAGAGAGGGCAAGGGAGGCCACTGGTGGGGGGTGAGACCAGGAGGCTGGTAGGCCTCCCAGCCCCCAGCAAATCTTTACTCTTTGTTTTTGGATTCTCTTTGGCATCGTCTTGTGGTCTCTTCTTCTTGTAGCTCTTCCATCTTTGTCTTCCACCGTGGTCTCTGTGTGATGCCACCCTTACAGTCTCAGCGTCCAGGCTCGGGGTGCCCACTCACACATGTCCACACCACACTCTAGGTGGTGGGGATACGTAGCCCCAACCCACACTCCCAAGTGCCTCCGGCATTTCAGACCACAGGCAGTCACAGACACCAGCAGCATACAAGCTTGACCTATTCACTTACCCTACAGTCACATAAAGACAAAATGTATTCTTAGCACATAAGACTTTCTGTTACAAGGTAACCCCAATATGAAATGAGTTGCCTGACTTATAAGAAGACTCAGTTGCAGGCCCACACAAAGAGATCAATAAAAGGTTTATTTACAAAAGGAGGGATAATGAAGAAATGAATAGCTTAAGGAAAAAGAGATATATCGTTAAATGCATCCTACCAGTTCCACTGACCTGGAATCCCAAGGGCATGCTAAGAGCAAGCAAAAAGACAAGAGTCAAGCCAAGAGATCAAGAGTCCAGAGAGCAAGAGACCCCCAAAGGCCCACATGTCTTGTTTAATACCAAATCTGGCTGCTTAGCTCCACCGTCAGGTCCCAGCATCCTCCCTTCAGGGATGATGGGAGTTGTAGTTACAGATGTCTTGATAGCTTTGGCCTGAAGTGGGGATGTAGTCTACAAAGCCTGTGTGAAGTTTCTTTAGGGCATCCTTTCCCCCTAACACTTCCATGCAGATGAACTTTCTTTTCTTTTAAGATTTATTTATTTATTCATACAGAACTGGGGTACAGGCCAGAGATGCGGAGGGTGAGAGGATTCACCAGAGACAGAGCAGGAAGCAGAACAGGCAGATCGATGAAGTACACTGCTGAGGGGAGCAGCGGGCGGGTCAGGAGAGGTCTGCCGCGCCATGTGGTCACCTCCGGGGCAGGCAGGGATTGAACTCATGCGGAAGTGGCTTTAGCTTCTTAGTGCAGTGCTTTAACCCGCTGAGCCACCAGGGAGGGCACCATGCAAATGAACTTTAATAGAATTAATTTGCAATGAAGAGAAGAAAGGATAAAATAATATTTCCCTAATGAAGCACTCAAGGTTATGTCAATGGCCAAAGCAGGTTGGCCCAAAGCAAGGCTACTGAAGCCGGAAAGATGGCACGAGTCTAGAGCACCGTCTGGTGGGGACCATAGGAAAGGGGCAGACAGGACCAAACAATTCTGGAGAGAAAAGAACAAAATCAAAAGTCATGTCAAGATAAAGGCGGCCATCGTCAGCCTCCGCACTGGGCTCTCATCCATAGCTCTTTCCAGTGTCTCCTCCCATGTCTCCCGTCTCTGGTGCCTGTCCAAGGCTGAGAAAGAAGCAGTTACTTCTTCACATGTCCCTGATCCATGTGCTCCTCTAAGTCTTCTTCTTACTCAACTTGTCTTCCAACACTCCTTTTTGTTCCCCTCAATGCTCAATTCCACCTTCAATTGGTGGGGACAGGAGACTGGGAACCTCCCTTTTGTATGGGGATTTACTCATTACATTCCCATCCACGGCCTTGTTATTCCCCATTCCAAAACACCCACTTTTGTCCTCAACATTTCCTTCAATCCCCTTCTCCAGCACACATTTTTTTTTTAAGCTTTCTCATACTATTCCTTTATTCATAACATACATTAGTTAAATTGCACTATTCCTCCTTTCCTGAACAAATCCTTTGTTTCCCTATCTCAAAATTTTTACAAATACTCTTCTCTTTGAAAATGTCCTCCCTCTCCATGGGCTAAATCCTTATTTGTCCTCCAGTTAAATAATTTCTTTCGTCAGCTAGATTAAATGTACTAAATGTTTATCACATTCTGTCTTCACACACTCTCCCCCTACCCAGGGAATAGAAGGCTTGTATTTTCACATAGTGCCTAGCAGTGCCTTACTATAGTAATTACTTTAAAATTGTGTTGAATGAATAAATTTCCCCCTCCTCAATTTCTAGATATATTTCATGAAAAGTCCAATTTTATAGATAGCAAGAGACTCTTTCATCGCAGATAACTGTATTGGTCTCTTTTTATCAGTGCAATGTAGTGGTGTTTTTACTAAGGAAAGAAACTAAGCCCCCCACTTCTTGCCCAGCAGGCAAATTTGGGAGGCTTGAATAGACAAAGAGAATAAAGTTGCTATGGGACTCGGGCCATAAGCCCCAACACCTGGACCACTAATGCAGAAACAAGAAACATTCTGTGTCAAAGGTTTACACACAAGACAAATATCCCAGCAGATAACAGTTTCTAAAAGTGAACCTCAAGCCCTTCTCGGGGTGCAGACAACCTATCAATTACTCCAGTCTTGCCCACTGTTCCTCTCAGCAGTATATTTCAATAATCCTGCCTTTCCATTCTCTACTTTTTCTCAGGTGAATTCTTTCACCCTCACCCCTCCAACCTCAGCCTGACTTCTCCTTGCCGCCTGTTTGTCTGTTTCTATCCCTATGAGCTAGAGTTTTCTCTGTCTCTCACCCTGTTGTTTTCTCTATCTTTTCTCTGTCTCCTCATCCTTCTCCTTCCTCTACCAGACATTGTCAATCCGTCTGTCTGTCGTCTCTTTTTTCACAATCTTCTCATTTTACTGTTGGTATGTCTGACATTTGTCTTGCATTGCTGTCCCATGTCCATTTTGGTTTCCTGCCCCCTTCTTATCTGGAAGTTAATTTCTGAAGCTCTTTCAAAGCCTCCCTTAAACTGTAACTGAACGTAGAGTTTTATTGGGCCTTTTCCAGAAGGCTAAATCTAAAAACCTTGAAACTCAGGAAAGTCAACTTTTCAGGGACTGGTTACATCTTGCCTATAATAAAGAGTCTGAATAGCAATCCTCAGATACTTTGAATGTTTAATTTACATGATAAGGCATAAGGTGACCCAGAGCAGCTAATCAAATAGCAATGCGAATTTCTCTAGCTTTGTCTTCAAAGATAAAGGCAAGTTAGGAAGCAAACAAAAAGATCTAGGAAATCATTGACTACTTGGCACCTTGCCCAGGTGTCTATGGATTCATATAAGTATCAAATGAAATGAAACTAAAGACACAAAAAATAATGCCAACCAAAACTGGTAATACCAACTGAAAACAGTGTATGCTGTTAGACAATAAGAGGGTGGTCCCCAGGAAAAGGGGAGGTTCCAGGTTCCCTGCCCCACTCAAGGGCAGGGAGATGAACAGGAAGAAGAAGCTGGAGAGGGGACTGAAGAAGGAAGGAAACAGGATGGAGAACCAAAAGGAGACCTGCAGAAGTTCTATGGAGCAGAGAGACATGTGAAGGAGCTGTTCTTGCTTTTTGGCCCTGGACTAGCTGATACAGATGTGGGTGAGAGACCCATTGGAAGGTTGACAGCTTTTATCTTGATTTTGCTCTTTTTTTTTAAAAAATATGCATACAGAACTGGGGTACAGGCCAGAGGTGCAGGAATGGTGAGAGGATTCACTGCACACACACAGTGGGGAGCAGAACAGGCAGATCGACAAACTGCTGAGGGGAGCAGTGGGTGGGTCAGGGAGGTCTGCCACGCCATGTGGATCACCTCCGGGGCTGGTGGGAATCGAACTCATGCGGAAGTGGCCCCAGCCTCTTACTGCTGTGCTCTAAACCGCTGCGCCACCAGGGAGGGCCCAGATTTTGCTCTTTTATACCCAGTCTTGTCTGGCTGTTTCTGACCCTTTTCTATGGGTCCCCACTGAAAGGTGCTTTAGACTTGTGACCGGCTTTCAGGCCTTGCTTTGGTCCAACCCTGTTTGGTTGGACATTTACCTAAGAGGGCATGGATAACTTTGGGTGCTAGATTTGGAAACTATATTCTTTGTCTTTTCTGTACTGCACACTAATTGTACTAAAACTCCTTTCCATTAAAGGTCAATATGTGTTGTTTTGATGAAGAGGATGGCAGAATCTATTTAGAGCAGGCAGGTTTAGGGGTTCTGGGATGTCCCTTTCCCTGCCCTGTAACAGTTTTGTACATGTTAATTTGTTTAATCCCCAAATATCTTATGGAGATGAAAACTGAACAGAGGGTAGTTAATTAATTTCATGATCAGTATGGCTAAAAAGGGGGAGCTTGGATTTAAACACAGGTGTGGTTTGGTCTTTTGACCTCTCCAGCTTTTCTTAAATTTGACAGTATTTAGAAGTCTCATGCATGGGTGCTCTTTGATCCTTCCAAGTACTTAATCTCACCTTAAATTTACCAAATCCTATAGGAAGGAAATAACATTGGTTTAACGAACAACCCAGGGACCCAGGTTCTTCTTATCTGTAGGCTTGTTTGGGAAACTGGGCAGTCCACTAAAGAGCTTGCCTAGATATGGTTAAAGGAGAGGAGTTCCATTTCCCTGCTACTTACTAGCTGCCCTTTGTCCAACACAACTCCATTCAAAGCCTTTTTATCTTTTTCTCCCTAGAGAATCAAAATTAGCCTTCTTTCAATCTACTATTAAAATAGGTTGGAATATTAAAAGCAGTCCTATCTCTGAGGCATCCTAGAGGGGAGAAGGTGAAGGGGGGATGCGAAAGGGGGAGAATTTAATGGACTATGTTGAAGGACTCTGGGTGCTTTGGTGGTGGGAGATGGTTTCATTTATAGGAGGAATATAGGGGATCAAAGAAAAAATTAATAACAATGACAACAGAAAACCATAACACAACAAAACAAAAATAAACAGACAATTATGAGTCAGAGACATTCTGCAGGGGTGGGAGTGGGATCAAAACGAGAGTGGGAAAATCACATGGGACTATGGTGATTGTGCAGATGTGAATTGTGGTGGAAATTCTATCATGATTATACTGAGAAAAGAAAGCAAAAATTATAAGAAGAAAAATAAATAATAAATATATATATGTTTTTTATATATACATATATATAAACACACATCATTGTTCACACTGCCCCCTCAGCAGTGTATTTCAGTATATCTATCTGTTCTGTCCCCCACTCTGCTCTGGCTTACACCCCAGTTCTTGTATGCATAAATAAATAAAAAAATCTTAAAAAATATTTTATTTATGGTGGTCAAAGATTCCGCCAAAGTAGAATGATGAGAAGAGGAAGCCTGAAATCACTGTTTTCTTTCTTGTATTCCCTGTTTCTGAATTTTCCCCCCACTATTACCAGGAAGGGTAATAGTGATGTATGCTACAATAAATATATTTCAACATTGGAAACACAAGTTGATATGTGTGTATAAATCGCATGTCAACAGTTCTTTTCAACTCATGAAGACCTACCAAAATTATATATTCTTAAATAAAAGACTAACAGGTTTTAAATATTGAGTACTTAAAATCTCCAAATTTAGAATCCTCTTCTTCTACCAAAATTGTGCAAATGAGAATAAACCAGAATTTTTTTTAAAAAAAGCTTTAAAATATTAAGTGATTTTGAAAATGACTGAATTTATTCTATGAGTCATTAATTGCTCTTTGTCACTTAGTGAATTCACATAAGAAAACACTTTTTTACCTATGTCTTATGCTGACTTTTTGCAACATTGTTATGTTTAACAAAGGACCACATAAATGTGTACAAATATAACAGCTACAAGGTTATATTTGTATATAGCTGCCTTCTCTTGTAGTTCCATTCCTAGTTGACAACTACTTCAGAATATTTTGGGCTATAGCTCTCACTTACACATGTGTTAAGCTAATAACATGTTTCTAATAGTAAGTTCAACATACCATTATCATTCAAATTATGAACATTTTCTAACATTGCTTCATCTAGAATGCTTTCCCCTCTTTTTTCCTACAGTTCCCCCCACCCAAGATTTATCTCCTTAGCTAGTCAGTCTATGAGGTGAGGTGCAAATGTGACATTTGCTCCAATGTCCAGCTCCTCTATTGCTTGCTCATAGCCTGAAAATTATTCCTTTTTCCTGTTTGTAGAAGAAATAACATAGGTTGCTGGGAAAACAGAAGTTGAGCTGGAATCTGTAGTGCTGTACCACATTGTCCACACATGATATTAATTTTATATATTTTTTTGTAAAATTCATGTACAATATCACATATCTGAAATGTCCAGTTTGGCAAGTTGTAAAATATGTACACACCTATGAAAGTTATGAACACATCATTATCCCAAAATGTTATTTCATATCCTTCTGTCACTCCATAGACACCTACCTCAATCTGGAATCACTGATCTGCTTCCTGATTGTATTGATAACTTGACATTTTCTAGAGTTTTAAATAAATGGAATCATATAACTTTACTCCATTTTTTTTTCACTCTAAAATTATTTTGAAAGTTATGCATAATGTGGATTCACAGATCTTTTGTTTGCTGAATAGCTGTCCATTGAGTAAACATACAAGTTAGTTTATCCATTCTCCTCTTGTTGGACATTTAGATCATTTCCATTTTTTAGTTCTTTCAAATAAAGCTATTATAGACATTCATGTACAATTATTTCTACGAACACGTGCTTTCTTTTCTCTTGGGTAAATAATTAGGATTGGGATACCTGAATTGTATGGTAGGTTTATGTAAAATTTTAAGAGATCACCAAATTGTTTTTCCAAAGTTAACTGCACCATTCTATACATATGCAATGCACAAGGGTTTCAACTCCTCCACATCCTGGCATTTATAATTAATCTTTATAATTGTAATCATTCTACTAGGTACAAAATAGTATCTCATTGTAGTTTGTTTCCCATTTTAATGTACCTGTTAGCCAGGTACATATGAAGTTTCTATTCAGATTAGTTTTCTGTTCAGATTAGTTTCTATTGTCTCAGGAGTCTCAAAACCACCCTCAAGTTTTCTAATTTACTAAAAGAATATACAAGATTCAACAACAGGTTTTACTCATGATTGACATTTGTTACAGAAAAAGTACAAAAACCAAGAACAGCAGAAACAAGATATCTACTGGGTAGAATCAAGTGTAGTTAAGTTCTGTTTTCAAGTCCTTTACCATATGGTGTCACCCAAGAAAAACTTTTTCTCTGGGTGTAAACTGCTGATACATATGTGAAGACCCTACAGGGAAGCCTGAGTTTAAGAGCTCAAAGCTTTTGTGGAGGACAGGGCACATGGGCTTGCCCTGCTGAACAACCAACTATGGCAACCAAAACTCAGGATCCCAGCTATGCAACTAAATGTACCTCCTGCAACTTGATGATTGTGTAAAGCAATCCTGACAAGATAGTTGAACCCATATGGTCCATTGCTCCAGGTATACACAATAAAATCCTCAATTGTGAACATAAATAACACACCTCTCCAGAGGTTGCCCAACTTGAATTGGATCCAAGTTCTCTTAGATGTTTGAGGAGTGTGCAGCAAGGCTTGCTGTATTAACTCTTTACCTACGCCAATTTGATTATGAGACAGTTTATTTATCATAAATATTATTCACTATAGTTAATAACTTCTATAAGTTCTTTAAACATTTTACATACAAATAAATATTTATCAAATAAATATCTTGCAAACATTTTACCCCAATTCTTGGCTTATAGTTTGATTTTTTTTCCTAAGGATTATGCTTGGAAGAGGGTTTGAAGACACAGGAAAAAAAAAAAAAAACAACTCATTGAGATATGGGGGATATTTATAAGCATCAAGTCAAATTGTCAGTAGACCATTGGGAATATGGTTCTGGAGTTCAAGAGAGAGCTAGGTTAAAGTTACTGAAATTTATTAATAGCAATGAATTCTGTGGGTGGTAGTTGCAGCCATGGCATGGATGATATTGTCCAAAGAATGTGTAAAGTGTAGGAAAGAGGAAAACTTAAATAAAACACTGAGATATATCAAGATATAAGAATGATTGCCCTCCTTGGTGGAGCAGAGGGTTAAAGCACAGCACAGCAAGTGAACTGCAGCTGCTTTGCTTCAGTTCCAGTTAGATCCAGGCCCTGGAGGTGATCCATATGGAGGGGCAGACATTTCCTCCCTCACCCACTGCTCTCCTCAGCAGTGTATTTCATTGGTCTGCCTCTTCTGTTCCCCACTCTGTCTCTGGTGAATCCTCTCACTGCACCTGTACCTCTGGCCTGTACCCTAGTTCTTATGAATGAATAAATCTTTTGAGAAAAAAAAAAGAATGAAACAGAAGCATTTAATTGTTACTATGTGATAAGCACAATAATAAAGACATGATGAGATACCTAGTAACTAAAATTATGATTGATCAAGTTGGTGGGGGAGAAGTTATAAAAGATCTTGCTTTGGTTTAGAACTGAAGGATATATAGAAATATGCCAATGGGATGGTGGACAGAAAGGCAGACAAACTCACCTAGTTTACTATGAAAACAGAGGACTTCATGTGAGAGCTTTCTCAACAAGCCCACAATTCATATATTGATAACTACAGCAGTGCTTTTAAAGTGTGATCAAGAAATTACTTGCATGAGAATTACATAAATGCTTTATCTAAATGAGTTATATTGGATTCTACCTCAAATCTACCGAGTCAGAATCACTGGGGCTAAGGTACTGAGCAATTGACATTTTACATAAGTTCTCTGAATGATTCTTAAGCAGATGGTTTGTACTCTAAATTTTGTACAAACTAAGGTATGACCATGAGAATCTCCAGCTCTGAAGTCAAAGAATTTTGACCTTCAGGTTGATAGTGTCATCTTGCCAGTTTTAGCAGAAAGGTCTAGTGGGAAAACTGGAACAGGGAGGATTTGTAAGAGTATCATTGATTCCATCTGTTTTCCTCATTTGAAATGAAAAATGAAACAGATAAAACTAATAGCAGAAATAGTTCTCCTCTAAGCTGGTCAGAAGTCAACCAGAAACACATCAATTGATTTAGTTCATTGAATGTGGTCATTAAAACAATAATATATCTATGAATTTCCCTGATATTGTTTTCATGTTTTAACTGATTACCTGGCAATTTATACTCATTCAGCACTAATGAATTTATTCTACTTGAAGTCACTAAATGTTTAGTCTGTCATTTGATCAATAGTCTAGACATAAAGACTTCTGTTTTTACCCAAAAAAGAGGAAATCTCAAGTCACTGTCTACTATTTAGTCAGGAAATGTTTCTAGGACTTCATTAAAAGAAAAAAAAAACTTTTTGGAAATGCATTATTTGGAGTACATTATGAGATAGATTACTGTTGAGAATTAACTCATTTGTGTCCTTAAGAAATTCCAGAGATGCACTCTTAAGGTGAACTTGATGGTCCATGAATATACTGCTTCATGTAGATTTATTCTTCTCAGAAATTAGCTAATGCATTTCATTATTTTGTCAAAACAGCTATCAACACAGCTCTTCTGAGCTGGATATATCTTGTTAGAAATATGTTATCTAACTTTAAAACACTGAAACATATTACTCTGTTTTGAGAAAAGCTGTGAATATTTCTATTCATTCCTTGTAATTTTTCTAGAAAAAAAATCATATAAAAACAATTGCCTCCTTTGAAAAAACTACCATACTAGTTCTTTTCTTGTGATAAAATTAAGTCAATTCTGATTTCAAAATTAAACATGAAGAATGATAAGATTTCATAAAAGAACTAGCTCTTCTCTTTGTATGTCTACTAATTCTATTCATCATTCATAGTTTTCTAAGCTATATTTCAAATGAAAAGTCCCAACTGGCTCACATATTGTATTTATAAGTTAGTAATGCAGGAGAAACAGATGATAGTTCCTAGTTAAACATAGGCTAGGAGAGGTTTTAGAGAGTATAAGTGATACAATGGGAAAACAAGCTGTACTAAATATTATTATTATTATTTTAAGATTTATTTATTTATGCATACAGAACTGGGGTACAGGCCAGAGGCTCAGGGGCGGTGAGAGGTTTCACCAGAGACAGAGTGGGGAACAGAATAGGCAGACCCATGAAGTACACTGCTGAGGGGAGCAGCGGGCGGGTCAGGAGAGGTCTGACAGGCCATGTGGTCACCTCCGGGGCAGCCAGGAATCGAACTCATGCGGAAGTGGCTTTAGCTTCTTAGTGCTGTGCTTTAACCCGCTACGCCACCAGGGAGGGCCTGTACTAAATATTATAGAGAAAATTTAATGTTGAAGGAACAAATTCAGCTAGATCTATGGTGAACCAGCTAAGGTTAAGTAATCTATTAAGTCCTAGAATACTGTCTCATAAGTACCACCACACAAAGTATTAGAACTTATTATTTTAAGATTTAATTATTCACCTATATAGTTGCTTTTATTTAAGTTGAAGATTTTTCTTTTTTAAAATTTATTAATTTATCTTCTTACATTGTTGCTAATTTTTGAACATTATTTTATTTATCACTTCAGATGAAATCCTGATAGTTCTCCCAACACAATAGCACTCGTGACCTATCTTCCGCAACCTTTGTGTTAATCCCTCCCCTGCTTTATCTTCTACATTGTTTTTATGTCTAAAGTTTTACAATTCATTTTATGTAGATAAATTTTTTGAAAATTTCTATAATGCTGTGTTTATGTCTGTGAGGAGAAAATACAGTAAAAATATGTTATTATTATTTTTTTATAGCAAGATGGTTATGACCTTGCAGAGCATGCTATCCAAATTAAAAATCTGTCTAGGTAGGATGCAAAATGCTCAGCCATCCTTGAACACAAGGTGATGCATAAGAAATCAGAATCCTATAAGAGTTAAAAAGAACTAAAAATGTACATGAATTGTTTGCCAAGATTTAGAATAATCCCTAATAAGAAAAATGATACAAAATTTAATTTAATATTAAGTACAATAGTAGATATCTCCTTTATACATTATGATATACTTCAAGAAGAATCCAGCATATTCTAAATTATATCTAATAAATAAAAAATTTTTCTGATAATCAAGTATAAATTGATCACAATTTTCTATATATGCCAGTGTGTTTTCATTATAGATACCTCTTTAGTTATTCAAAGTAACTAATAGAAGTAAAGAGAGGTTTTAAGTTAGCAAATGCCACCAAAATCAAAGAATATTAAGTGGAGATGTATATTTAAAATAGTGCTCTAATGTGGTTCTAAAAACAAATAGAAATATAGTATGAAAAATGCTAATAAGTAAGGATAATGTGAAGGGATGTTGAGTTCATTCCATAAAGAAAACAATTTTTGCCTTCTATTGATTTCTTCTTCCTTGATTTTGTTTAAGTAAAATACATAGCTATGTGATTTCACTCTGAAATATCTAAAATGAGGAGCTGAATTAATTTCATGGTCATTGTCAAGAACTTTAAAAGGGTCTATGATTTTACCTATATATAAGTTAAAAAATTAGGGGATAGTGCAACAGGTTAAAGCACCACATCCTGAAGCTCTATGATGCCACTGCAGCATGAGTTCGATTCCAGCCAGCGAGCTAACTCACATGGCCTGGCAGCGCTCTTCTGACCCATCAGTGGCTCCCCTCAGCAGTATACTTTCAATCTGCCTGTTCTGCTCCCCACTCTGTCTCTGGTGAATCCTCTCATCCACCACACCTCTGGCCTGTACCCCAGTTCTGTAAGCATAAGAAAATAAATCTTAAAAAAAAAAATTAGCCAACCACAGTTTCAAAGAGGCTTGCGCGCAAAAGACATATGACTCCATGGTCAGAGTCAAAGAATGGTTTCTTAACACCAGCAATAGCAAATGTTAAAGTATAAACATTTGTACCAGTCCCCTGTGTACTTATTCACATAGGGTGATACAAAAAAGGCTACAAGGTATTTACCACATAGTGCAGTACATTGTAACAAAGGAATCCTGAATCTATCATTTATAATGAGTAGTAAGCTCTGGTGGGAAATTCTATCTCTGTTTTCCATGGCTGCTCATTTATGAAGAATTTCTCAAAAAAATTCAATTCACATATAATAACCCTGTTTCAAAGTATACAATTCAGTTGTTGTATGTCAATTCATAAGTGTTTCATAACTATCACCACTCTTTAATTCCATCATGTTTTTTATCAGCTGAAAAAAAAAATCATACCCATTAGCCATCATTTCTAATTCCCCTGGCCCCAACCCCTTGGAAACTATGTCTCCATGGATTTGCCTCTTCTCCACAAGTCATACAAATTGAATTGTACAATGTGACCTTTTTGTGATAAGCTTCCTTTACTCAGCATAATACTTCAAGTTCATCCATGTCATAATATAACTTAGTTCTTAATTTTTTATGATTGAATTGTATCCATTGTATGGATATAACATTCTATTTTTTCACTCATAAGTTAATGGACATTTGGGTTGTTTCTACCTTATGATTATTAAAATAATAATGATATAAATATTCATGTATAGGTTTTTGTAAGGACATATATTTTCTATTCTCTTGAGTAAATAACTACGTGAAATTGTTGAGTCATATGCAGCTTTATATTGTAATTTTTTGAAAAACTCCCAAGCTTTTTCAAAGCGGTTTTACCATTTGATATTTCTATCAAGTATGTATGAGGATTCCATTCCCCACATCTTGACAACTTGTTATTTCCTGTCTTCTTAATATAGCCAACACAGTGTGAGGTATTATGCATTGTGGTTTTGATTTGTAGTTTCATAATGACTCATGATATTGAACATCTGTTCATGTGGTTATTGACCATTTTCTTCTTTGAGATATATCTATTCAACTGTTTTGCCCTTTATGCATTGGTTTATTGTTCATTTTATTGTTTATTTATTTATTTATTTATTTTTTTAAAGATTTATTTATTTATTCATACAGAACTGGGGTACAGGCCAGAGGCTCAGGGGCGGTGAGAGGCTTCACAGAGACAGAGTGGGGAGCAGAACAGGCAGATCGACGAAGCACACCGCTGAGGGAAGCAGCGGGCGGGCCAGGAGAGGTCTGCCACGCCATGTGGTCTCCTCCGGGGCAGGCGGGAATCGAACTCATGCGGAAGTGGCTTCAGATTCTCAGTGCTGCGCTCCAACCCGCTGCGCCACCAGGGAGGGCCTTATTGTTTATTTATAATAATTTCTTATGTATCTTTAATACTGGACCCTTCTCAGATCTATAATTTGCAAATATTTTCTGTGGGTTATATTTTTACTTCTATATGATGTCCTCAGAAACACAAAAGTGTTTAATGAAGTTCAAAATTCATCTTTTTTCTTTTTTTGATTGCATATCTTTTGGTTGTTATAGGTAAGAAATCAAGATCAGGAATATTTATACTGTTTTCTTCTAAAATTTTATTGAATTAACTTTCTCAGTTAGGTCTGAACCATTTTTAATTAATTTTTGCATAGGATGTGTGGTAGACATCCAATCTCAGTATTTCCATATATATGCCCAATTGACTTAGTAACATTTGTTGAAAATGCTATTTCCTAATGAATATTTTCCTTGTCAGAAATCAATCAATCCTCAATGATTGGTTTATCTTTAATGGGAGTAAAACAGTTTAGATTATCGAAACTTTTAGCATATGTTAAAGTAAAGTAAAGTAAAGTAAGGAAGCTGATAAAATCTAACATTCTCTAGTCAATTCTATTGAATATTATATTGGATGGTTCTATTTTTGGTTATCTAACATGAAGGAAAAATGAAATGCATGCAGATTTCAAAGGATTAAGTAGCACTTTTTGTAGAAGATGTGATTATTTACATAGAAAATCCAATAAAATATACAAAAAGGTATAATTTATAAGTGAGTTTAATAAAGTTGATGTGAGACTGATATATGAGAATTTATTATATTTTTATAGACTAGCAATTAACTATGGGAGATTAATTTTTTAGATACCATTTACAGTAGAATAAAATAGAACAACGACATACAAAATAATTAGGTGTAGCTCCAATAAAAGAAGTGAAACCTTTCAACAGATTACATTACTGAAAGAAATTAGAACATAACTAAATAAATATAGATATACCTTTTTATGGATTGAAGGATTAAATTTTGGAAAGACCAATCTACAGAATCAATGCATTCCTAAAAACCTCCAAGTGACTTTTATTTTCATAAAATAAATTTACAAGCTCATTCTAAATGCATATAGAAATGCAAACAGCTTTAAAAGCAAAGATAATGAGCAAGTAATACTAATTTCAAAATTTATTAAAATATTATAGTAATCAAAATTGTGTGGTATTGATCTAAGATAAAGAAATAGATCAGTGGAACAGAACATAAACATTCCAGAAAGAAAATCACATGAATATGAGCAACTGGTAATTGGCAAATGTGTGAGATGGGGAAAGTTCAAAGGTAGAGGATAATTTTTATCAACAAATAGTGGAACAATTGAATGTTCTTACAACAAAAATAGAACTGCAATAATACAATAATACTTCACATCAATATAAAATTTAACTTAAAATAAATCATAGTTTTTTTTTTTT
>NW_004567120.1:8227375-8336414 GCF_000260355.1 Condylura cristata
GGCCAGAGGTGTGTGGTGGCGGTGGGGGGGGGGGGAAGAGGGAAGGGGAGAAGATTCACCAGAGATAGAGGGAAGCAAAAGAGGCAGATTTCCTGAAATACACTGCTAAGGGCATGGAGGATAAGAAATGAAAGGGCTGCTGTGCCATGTGAATCAGCTTCCTGGCCAGGGATCAAACTCACACTATAGTGGTGATAACACTGAGACTTTACCCTTAGGACACCAGAGAGGTGCAAATCGCAGATTAAAATGTAATACCTCATACTAAAAGTTCTAGAAGAAAATTTTTGTGAACTCGTGTCAAGTTCATACACAATGGTATGATCCATAAAATTAAAAAATGGGTAAATCGAACCTCATCGAAATTAAAAAGCATTGACTTACAAGTGTCACTGTTCAGGGAACAAGAAAATAAACCACAGATTAGGAAAAAAAATATTTGCAAAGCATATATCTGATAAAAGACTTGCATTAAGAATATAAGAAAAATCTCAAAACTCAATAATGAGAACACCATCAGTCCAGTTAAAATACTTAAGCAGATAGTTCACAAAAGATAATTTGATAGGAAATAAGCATGTGAAAATTTTCTCCACAGCATTAGTCAGTAAGGAAATGCAATTTAAAACCACCACATACCCGTAGTCATTTATTAGGATGGATTAAAAAATAATATATTGCCAATGATATAGAACCAACTGAAACTTTCATATGTAGCTTGTGTGATTGTAAACTGACACAACATCTTTGAAAAAAAATTGGCAGTTTCTTTTTTTTAACATCTTTTGTGGGAGCTGTATTTATTTTTTAAATTTATTTCCAGATCATTCTTCATTTTGTGCTTTTTTCCTATCTCGGTTGTAATCCCCGTGGACTTTCCACCACCAATTCACCCATGTGCCATCACCATAGTTCCGTACACCTTTCCCACTCCATTTTTGATCCCATCCCCAACCCACCCTCTCAAAGTGTCTCTGGTATATAGTTGTTCATTATTTTTCATTTTTTCTTTATTATAATTGCTTTTTTTTGGTGACATCTACAACATATTTTTATTCATGATATATTTTAGCAGTTCTATTAAGACATAATTCACATTAAAATTTTAAGAATCTAAAAGTATATTTTATTTTGGATGGAGACAAAGGGCGTTTCCCATTCTGTTGAGAATAGGGTCCAAGCAGATGCAGGGGTCAAAAGTGGGATACAGCCCAAAGAGCTCCATATCGTGTCCTCCTGTTTTTTCTTTTAAAGGTTGCAGGCAACCCTACTCTGCCCCTTACTCACAGCAAAGCTCATTTACGAAGTCAGGGGGTTAAGCTCTGAGACTGACTGCTCTTTTACAATTTTCCCAATTATAATTGTCGTTACCATTTTTATGATGATGCGGGTCAAATATGTGGGTACTAGGTATGGCCTCAGAAGAGAGGCCACTGGGGCTACAGTGCTTTCAAAGGAAATAGCCATCATGAGCCATTGTTTATGCATTGCCAGTGTGGCACAGCCCCTCTTTTTCTAGAAAGTAATCAGCCCAAGGCAAAAAAAAAAAAGGAAAAAAATTAAAATAGTTAAGAAAAGCCTTTAAGCCTTTTCTTTCTATAATGAGTCCAATTCTGTCAAATAGTACAAAAAATGTATTTGTAAACTAAATCAAATTCCAGTCCATTTGGTTTATGTTTTCATAAATTCATAGGACAAAATAACTAAGCAGAATTTTTGTTGTTTTTGTTGGAACTCTCCATAAAGGATCTTAGAGTGACCTGAAAACATTCATCCTGTCTAGAACTCAGGAGCTATGCCACAGTATGGGCTCACTAGATTCCATCTGTAACATCTGTACCTTTAGGTAGATTTCCTCCTCCTCTTCTTTTTTTTTTTTTTTTCTTTAAGACTTATTTATCTATGGATACAGAATTGGGGGTACAGGCCAGAGTTGCAGGGGCAGTGAGAGGATTCACCAGAGACAGAGTGGGGAGCAGAACAGGTAGATTGATGAAGTACATTGTTGAGGGGAGCAGCGGGCTGGACAGCAGAGGTCTGCTGTGCCATGGGGTCACCTCCCTGGCAGGGGATTGAACTCATGCAGAAGCTGCTACAGCTAGCTTTGCAGTGCTGCGCTTTAACCCGTTGTGCCACCAGGGAAGGCCCGATTTTCTCTTCTTAAGGTACTCAAGGTTTTTTCCTCTGGACTCTCCAGGCCTGCCAATGGCGGTAAGCTTCCTTATTACCCTTGGAGTTCTTGGGATACTTACAGGTGAAGTTACAAGCTCTTTTCTTCTTGAACTTTTCAATTTCTACTCTTGGAAGCAAACTGAACTCAACAATGGTAGTCCAATCAAAGCCTTTGTAATGTAACCATGTCCCTCATTTTCTATTCAAGAGGAAGCAAGTTAAATTCCCTATTGAAATCATGCAAAGATTGACACATTGCCATGAGTGATAAAAACACATCATTTTTCCCCCATGTTATGATGACATCAAGAAGAGAGAAAATGCAAACACAATTTTGTTCTGCTCACAAAAATGCAATTTAACATTGCTGCAGATCCTGGTCAGCTGAAAGAAAATTTTTGAGTCAAAAAACATAAAACCCCATTCTCATTTCAAGCAGAAACTTGGTACAATTATGACCATAACTAATAGTCCTTTTAGTCTGATATAAAATATTCTCAATCTTCATTTCTGTCAATTAGCATGTGTCTTAACATATTGTCAGTCTTTTTACTGGCAATTTCTCCAGAAACAATTTCTGTAAATGTCAAAACTCTGAAATAAATTAAAATCTGATAACAACATAATTGACAAGGAAATTTGCTCAATGCTATAACTTAAAACATTCCAGAACAACATCAGACAGAATTGACAAGCAATAATGTATCAGGGCATATCAGATACCTAAGAATTTTCACATACATTTGAAGAACACCAATATTGATATCCAGGAGTCTGTGTAGGCTAAACATTTCTCTCAAGTAAGATGCTTCCCAATAAGTTCTGATGTACAAGATAAATGCCAAATAGGTAGAATTTTTCTAATGTCTTTCCCATAAGCAAAAGGAGAAACTTTATGGAGTGTCACAGGAGATTTACTGAGGGTCTTCACTAGCCATATGGAATTTCAGGGCACATTCTTGGGTTACTCAAGAATGTGTAACCTCTCTGAACTTGAGGTGAAAAGTAATCTGTGCAATAAGTTCACTCACGAGGTCATAGCCAATTAGGGGGATTGAACAACTTTTCATGCAGAGAAAGCTATATTCAGGTTTGTATCATGAAATTGGCAATCCAGGGGTTATAGGGAGGATTTCTGTTGCAGCCTTCTCATAATCCCAGTGACTGGCGCAATCCTCTTGCTCTCCTGAGCTACTTTAGTATTCAAAATTGAATAGGGTGCTTCAATGTCCACCACAATTTTAGTCACATAATCTCCCATGTTGAGAGTTAATTGGGGGGGGGGTGCTCTAAATGGCTCTATAGGCTTCATATCGAGTGGAGCTCCAAAGTCTTATTCTTCATCTGAGTCCTAATATTGGACTACCATTTGCCTTTTTTTTCTTATTTTCCCCCTTCAATATTTTATTCTGCCTATAATATTTGCCCATGCTGTCATCTGCTTTCTTTCCATTCCTCCCACTTTTCTATTCCTCCTCCCTTCCTCTGCTTCCAAATTGGGACACCTGTTTCAATGTTACTCTTCCTTGCAATAAACACAATTATTGTCCTTAAAATTTCACTTCTACTTCCTTTCCATGTACTGTCATTGCTTCTCCTCGATCCTGACATTTCTTCTGTCTTCTATGAATGTAATTGAAGACACCAAAGCTTCCTTTCTTTTGCATTGTAAACTGTAATATGTATATGTATATTATATGTGTGTGTATATAGATACACATATATATTCTGTACCTGGGAATGACTCATATATTGAATATATCTAAGGTAACCTCTATCATTTTAAATTTCCTTATATCAGAAGTACTCTTCCCAATGAATATTGTGTTAATAATATGAGAATTTTCTAGAACATCTGGATTCACATGTGTGTAAGTACAAATGCTTCTGATAATCCTTTCAAGAAACTAACAAATCCTTGTTGACCTTTGTTTAAACTACAGTACCTTAACAAATTTCATTTGCTTAGGCATTCTTTTCCTTAGCCTTACCAATAAGCATTTCTTACATTGTTCTAGTCTTTCTACTTCCCCATCATTAGGGTCCCAGTTAGAATCTACCATTAGAACGGTCCCTTACAATTCTAGGATTTCTAGCTTCGCTTGGTAGAGATGATGAGATCCTTCAGTAGTGTCACTTCAAATGGTTTCTCTATAGCCATTTTCTGCTCACCTGATGTTAATAGCACATATAACATGGATTGTATATCCATACAGGTAGGCTGATTATAGGCAAAATGGCAGCAAATAAATTAGCTATTCTTTGACGATCTTGCTGATATGAGATCACAGACTTCCTCCAATTCAGGAGATTCCCTCAGGGAAAAAGGGTTATACCCAAAAGTATCCTCACGATTGTTCCTGTTCATTTTAATATACACACCAGGGATTACTGAAGGATGAACTGTCCTACCCCAGGGTATTTCCTTTGGCCAAAGTAGGGTGCCCTGCCTGGTGTCAGAAGAGGGAGCTGTTCTAGTCCTTTGCTTAGGGGGCATTGAGACCTGCAGAGTCTCTTCAGCCTCCCTAGGGGAAGCATTGGTCTCCTAGAAAGGATTCTCCATTGGTGGGTTCAATGTTTCTGGTAAGTAGTAGCGTTCCTCTTTCTAAGTCATCCCTTTACAACTACCAAGGTGAGGGGAAGCCTGATCCCTCTTCTTTGTGTAATGAAATAGGCCTCAGCTTTTGTAAATCTAATTATTGGAGGTACATAAGTGCTTGGGTATATGGAAGTTTGTTCCTTCTGCCTGATCTTTTACAGTTTCTCTACTTGTACAATGTTAGTAGGGTTCACAGATTTGCCAACAGGCCATTGTTTCTCCAGGGATTATGGAGGCAAAGCAGTGTTACAGAAAAAACAAATATGTAAACTGTATACTGACTTACAAGTAGTCTTGTTCCAATCAGTCAGAATTCACATAAGTATGATCTTAGCCAGAATAAAAAGTTCAATTTGTCTTGAACTAAAACAAATTTGTAGAAAATTTTCTCTCTCACTCAGACACAGAATTCCCACCATTCAACAGTCCTACATTAGAGGTTGAAAATGAGCTCTGGATCTATATACACTGAATCTCCATAATATAAAAGTTGTTTTCCATCCCCTCACTTTATCAGATCACCCAAAACAAAATTGAAAGTGGGAGAAGGAGAGAAGCACTGCCTAAGCTAAAGATTGAACCCATACCTGACTGAAAACACACACACACACACATCACATACACACACACACACCTCTAAGTAAAGCCCAACCTCCTTTAAATTAAGGACAGAAAAGTCTTGCCACCTATCCAGCCACTGCAACTCACTGATGGTGGTCAGGAATCTCATGGGCTGGCCAACCATGAGTGCTTGGCTTGACATTGGGAACTCAAGCCAAAACAGGGCAAACCTGTGGATAGGAATGACCTTGTTGGTGAGTCCACATGCATGTGCATCAAAATGCAGGACATGACAAAAAAACAGTATTTTGTTTTGTTTTATAATTTTTTTAATGTATGACTTTTACCTCATTGCATACCCCCCCTAAAATTTCCACCACCAGTTTCCCTATGAATCATCACCATAGTCCCTTGTGCTCTTCTCTCCTCCGACAAAGAGAATTTTGTTTATACAGGGGTTGAGGGAAAGGGAGAATGGAGGACTTAGAAAAAGAAAATGTGTTGCTCAGGACATGGTCAGATGCCATTTGTCCTACCCCAGATACTTCAGCTCTGCTGAGCTGAGCCTGGGACCGAGAAGGAGCTACACGTGGAGAAGGGTGGGGGTGGGTGTCTGCCTGCTCAGCTGAGGCCCTGATACAAGGAGAAGCAGAAGTGGGAGCCAAGCAGAATCAGGAGGCAGATAAAAGAATACTGAGTTTGACCCACTTGCTATGTTTCAAAGTTTATCAGCAGCCCTTGCTCCACTTCCTACTCCCAACACTCCCCATTCAGGAAGCCAGGGAATAGAGCTGGGAGACACACTGTTCTCTTAAAAAGGCATGCTTTTTAATATGAGCAGTTTATTGAGTGTCAATTATACTTCAATAAAGAGTTCAGGGAATTATACATAACTTTGAAGAATAATAATTGTAGTTAACAAGCATTGAGTACTTAGGAAACATGTTACACAATTAACTTCATTCCGAAGCAATCTATATTACTCTCCAGCGCCAGTAAATGGGACTGCTCTGTTTATAAACTCCATCCACATATTTTGTTATGCTGTTTATCATGCAGTTCCTTCTTCCTAATATGCCTTTTTCTCTGATTTTCAACTTTTGGAATCCTACTTATAGAGGTAGCCTTTTCTACGAAACATTTCCTATTCTCATCCTTCTATTTGGTCCTGTAACACTATTTTGGCTAGTACTTGTCAATTGCCTTGACTGGATTCTAAGCCACTGGGGTCATAAAAACTGTATCATTCACTGGTATTTAGCGTGCTGCCCAGGATATAGTTGCTACTCAATAGTGTTAATATAATACTATTTAATTAAAATTATGTGTATACATTCTAATAAACTCTAATTTCTTTATAGTTCTAGAGTCATGAAAAGTAGTACAACAGGCAAAAAAGAAAAAAAACAATCTTTGAATCATGGTTATTTATCACCATAGGGCCACATACAGGGCTGCGCCTTTGGTGGAAAAGCTTTAGTCTGTGGATTTGGGATCAAGCTCAGTCCTGTATGACTTTGAGGCAGTTTGATGGTATAAAGTAACACCATGGTGAGGCTTAAGAGATGAGCACTGTGATGAAAATTAGGGTTGGTACATAGTGTTTAGAAGCAGGTCTGCCCTTGCATAATACTGGTTTGTGAGATGAAGGTGCTAGCGATGAGATGGGTAGCTCACATCAGCCTTTTGGAAGGCAGCAGAAAACAAATGGTACAGGGTGAGTTGGATAAATAAATAAACAAATAAGTAAATAAATGTAAAAGAGCTGCAAAATATATGTTCTTGCATCTAATTCTTAAGAAATCGTCTAGTGATGAAAAATCTTTCCCCCCAATTTTCTTTAAAATGTATGTGTGGGTCCGCCCTGGTGGCACAGTGGGTTAAAGCACAACACTAAAATGCATGCGCAAGTCTGAAATAAGACTTCCTGAAGGAATTTGATGCCAATGACACATATATTTTAGCTTCTCATACATTGCAATGGAATATTTAAGTATTAGGTAAAATGTAATTATATGTGATTGGTTTAGGGGCTGTCCTGTTTAATCAGTTTACATAAACTTCTAAGTGTGAATTTCAATATATAACATTTATTTGGTTAAATATAGTGTTTGTGTTTATTTCTATAAAATGTCAGACATCAGGGCTTGGGTCAGAAATTCCTTTATTTTATCACTCTATGAGGAAATCGATCCCCATATATCCTGCCTTTGCTAGAGGAGGAGAGGTAAAATTGGTGTTCACATGAGAATCAATTCTTTGGAATTTCAAGTAGGTATATTTTTGTCATTGTGGGTACAGGAAAGGAGATTACTTAAACAACTGAGTAATATTTGTACCCAAGAATTAAATAGGTAATAATGAATACATAAATGTTGATGTGGGATTGATTTGCTTTGAAAATATTTTCCTCGTAGAAGCTGGTCACCAAACACCGGATATTGTGATTCTATTTATGTGACATGTCCAGAATATGCAACTCTACAGAGATATAAAGTAGATTTGTGGTTGCTCTGGGTTGGGAGGGAGGGTGTGGTTTGGGAGCATGGGGAGGGACATGGCTAAGGAAGTTACTCTTTTTGGTTTGATGAAAATATTCTAAAGGTGATTGCAGTGATGGTTGTAAAACTCTGCGTATTTACTAAAACGACTGAACTACACTTCAAAAGGGTGAATTTTATATTTGAATTATATCACAACAAAGCTGTTAAAATTTATATGGGAGAATACATAAAACAGAAACTGATTTGTAATACTTGCATAAGTACTGATATC
This sequence comes from Condylura cristata, assembly GCF_000260355.1. Taxonomy (NCBI): domain Eukaryota; kingdom Metazoa; phylum Chordata; class Mammalia; order Eulipotyphla; family Talpidae; genus Condylura; species Condylura cristata. The sequence continues at coordinate 8,235,483 of NW_004567120.1, forward strand.
CAGGTAAGAAAAAAAATATTTACAGATGTCAAATATGTGTTCCTTATTTTCATGTAATTAATTATATTTTGAAAAGGTCAGAAAATAAACACAAACCTCAAAGTAAAGGAGGTAAGAGATTTTGATTGTGTAATTTTAGTTTTGAACTATATTCACCATCAAGAGACTGTTTATATTGATTTAAGAAACCTCAAATTCATAAAGTAGGTAGCATCCCTATGAGCATAATAGTATGTTTCTCTGGCCCACATCATTTAGCAAGCAAACTAAAAGTTCTCTAACTGTTTATTACTACGTCTATGTCTTAGTAACCTATGGACTGGACAATTACCACTCAGAATCTGTTAAATCATTCTTGAGAATCATTTTGGGGCTTTGGTTAGTGTTGAACAAGAAAGTCTTTTCTTTATTAAAATGTTTTTCAAATAAAATCTGAAGGGTTGGTTTTCAATTTACTTTATAAAATCGTAGGTGGCATGAATCTGGGAATTTCACAAAGTTTCTATTTGTCATAACACTTTCTCCCAACAGGGAAATTGGCACTATTGTCTCTTGAACTAATTGTCATGTGTTAGTGTTTTAGCTGCCTGGTTCCCTGTCCCTAAACTCTGTAATAGCACAACTGATCATTTTCATCTTTACTCCCAGGTATTGATCATTATAGTCTCCAGATCTTTTCTTGATGCCCACATTTCCTATAGTGGAATCCAATTCTATTCCTAGGGGATAGAGGGTTCAAGGAGCAGTACTGCTATAGTTTGAAAGTATCAAGCAGATCTTTTGCTTCTGGTCCTCCTCTGATCTCAGGCCAGTTGAAGTAATTGGGTGTCTTGGGTACCAGTTTTATTCTTCTGTATCTGCCTCTCTTTCATGGACTTTCTCGGATTAGATTGGATAGGTCGATTTCTTTAGGCATGGTGCTCTGTCTTGTTTAGCACTCTCTTGCTAGAAATTTTAAGGGATTGCTGATTTGTTTCTTAATCCCAACCCTTTTGTCTGAATTCTGTGTGCTGTTTGCTTCCATCTCTGCTTATTGCCTGATACCAGATTCTCTGGGTTCTGTTCTCTGTCTCTCTGCCAGGACATTGCTGCACTTCAGCATTTAGTCGTCTGTTTGCTTATTGCTACTGTTGCACAACCCATCTCTTTACCAGAACATCTGAACTCTTCCTGTTCGTAACTACAGGAAACTTTTAGCTTTCCTGTCCTGCACTAATTCATCTCATCAGATTCTAGGTACTAGGATCCTTGTTCAGGCTTTGCCTGCCAATGACAAGCACTTATATAGATACTGTCTCCCAGTTTGCCCTTAGGTTTTTATTTGCTTGAGCCAACATTGCAGTAATTATTATTTACTTCCCTGTCCTTTGTTTCCTGTACATAATTTGTGGAGAGGAACAGTTTGCTCCTTTTAAACATATTTTGGATACATTCTTGTCTCTTCAATTCCCCTGGGAACAATTTAGTTTCAATTCCCCCATCTTTATCTGGCAGGACTTTATCTACTTTTAGTAGAATTCAGTAGTGGTGCCTTAGAGCATTGCCACAGAGCAGGAGAGAGAAGCCAAGCGGATATGAGTGGGACTGTAGTCTCCATTCTCTTCCTAACCTCAAACAGGTCAGCTAGATTTGTATCTGTTGTGCATATTGGAGTTCTGTGAAGAATTTCAGTTAGGAAAAATAGTCCCGTACTAAAGTACTAAGTTTGAAAACCAGTGGTCAAACTTACTCTACATGCCATTGCCAGAGCAGCTCCTCAAAATAATTACTTGTAACACTTTTGCTAAAAATCCTTACCAAATACTATTATTGTGTCTTACATTTCAATCTGTTTACATACTGGAAAATGTTATGGTGACACCCATGTTTCCAGCTATAATTTAACATTCATGTTCTCCCCATTCTAATCAAGCTCCACTGGCTCCTTAAAATTATTGGTCAGTATTGTTTCCAGACCATTTCATAGATTGTCTTCTCCATACATCCTCATTTTGCTTTGCCTCTTACGTCTGATTTCTGCTTCATAGCTCAGCAGCTCATGTTTTACCTCCTCCTTGAAAATGTCTTCATCTATACAAGCCTCAACTAAATTTACCATATTATATTGAATTTAAAGGCAATGTCTCTGGGTTAAGATGTTAATTTCCTTATAGTACAGTTCCATACACTTTTTTTCTAATTTGTTTCCTCAAGTAAAATTTAAACCTATATGGTAGAGATATTTTACCATCTGGTCCATGACAAGTGTTTGTGAACCATGAATAGCAGATTAGTGACTGGAAATTAGGAGAACGATACCAAAATAAAGGGGAATCTAGCTGGTTCATGTGTTAGGTTTTTAGGAGATTCAGGACAAGCATTCTCACAATTAAGGAGAAATTTTATCAATATATGAAGAATTTATGAAATACAGAAGACTCTTGTACAAGACTCTGCCCCTTTGATGTAACCAATCTAGTGGCTTCAGCAAACTCTAAGTTTCCCACAATATTAAACTATCTGGTGAAGTTCCAAGTTCTGATACTGAGGTCAACAAGACCTTTCATTAAATGTTGAAAAATAAAGCTGAGTACATTTAGGACAGCTAGTTTGGTATTAGTTACATAGTATAATAGATACTTAATATTTACTTTAGGCAAGTTTTTATTTCATAAATATTTTTATGACCCTGAAGGTGGCTGTTTCTCATTTGTGTTGAATTAATGTGTTCTTTCTCTATTAATGATCCAGTCACTAATATGACAACAGGAAGCACATGGGAGGCACAGAAAGCTAGAGGGATATGACAAGGATCCTCAGAAATCTCTGGGGGTAATTGATTTGTTCTAAGTGCAGTTTGAAGTAGGGCAGCATCTAGCAGCCCTTTAGCTTTTCTTCTAGGACATTTTAATGGTGAATGGGTGCTAAATTCATGAGCAGGCAGAGGGAGGGGCTGCAAGGTTGGTGGTGTTTAACATACATTTTTTAATATCCTAGCTGTTGGCAGTAGGTTTTTCTTCATCATAAGAAAAAAAAAAAAGTCTCTTCATTTGCCAGTCTATTTGTGAGTCCCAGGAGTGTAAAAAGCAAGGAATGGAGGTGCAGTGAGAGCAGCCTTTGGACTTCACTTGCTGAATTGCCTTGTTTATTATCAGTGGACAGGGTCCTTCTGTGTACTAGCTTCCAAGATAGGCCAATGCCTCTGATGCCTGACAGGAGTTTGTATAATTTTAATTACTGTTGTTTCTATTAACTGGAGCAAAATATTGAAAAACAATTATCAAAATTAAGATGTTGACATACACAATAAAGAGGTATGTCTTATCAGGGACAGACTTTTTCTCTTTTAGCAGTAAGGATTAGGCTTCTTTTATATATACCTACCTCAAATTGCATCGCAAATATAGCTAACACAGTTTTATATTCAAAATAATGTGAATCTGTTTTCAAGTCTATATACATACTCCAAGCAGAAGTCATTTGTCTTGCAACACCTTCACCCCTTTGAAAACCACACTAATGACTTACAAGTAAAGACCTTCATGATCTGGAAGCTGCTTATCTGTTCTGTGTCTCTTGCCAACAGCCGACTGCTCTCAATTTCCTAACTGTCAGATCTTTGCACATGCTATTGTCATTTCCTTCACCTGGAATGCTCTTCACTTTCCCTCTTAGCTTTGTAATTGTTCGATTACATTTCTGTTCAATGTCCTTCCCAATAGGCTGAAAACTGTCTAAGAGCATATTATGTCTGTTTTCTATGTCAATGTAGCTGTAATTCCTACACAGTAACTTAACACTTAGTAGGCTTTCAACTATTACGTACTAATTAGACCCTTAAGACTCACCTCAAACATCATCATCATTTGGGAAGGTGTCCCAGGGCCTCTGGTACTTTGGTGGTTACCTCCCTGTCCAGTATGGGTTTTCTTTCAAAACACTGTGAGGAGCTAAAGATAAGATACATTAACTTCTACCTTGTACTCCACAGCACTCTGTATGTCATATAGTACACTCCCAAGGAGCTCAATAAATATCTATGAGCAGATTACTGATCAGATTACTGAGCAAGGCTGAGGGTCCTCCTCAGCCTTGGCCCACACCCACATCTCTTAAACAGGAATTACATGAAAGCATAGGATAAATAGTTTACATCTTTCTGCAGCATCCATTTTACTAAATTTTTAAAGGAGGGGATACATTTAAATAATTTAAATCATACATGTATGTGTAGGTGTGTGTAATGAGCCAAAATAAAAATATACCAAAACTTTAAGTCAAACAGGAACTTTCGCAAAGCAAATTTCTCAGATCTCCTTGTTGACTCTGACTGGAGGTCTTCAGCAGGTCAGAAATTTTTGAATAGATTAAATAGGCTAATCTAATGCACAATTAAAAATAACATTAATGACAACGACAAAGTTAGGATTTAATTTTTTTTCAGATATCTAGTTTTTTTTTTTTTTTCACTCTACTGTCCAAACTAATTGCCTCACCCATAGAACATGGATAAATTCATCCTAACGCATTCTCAGGTGCAGCATAGCTGAATTTAGGTTGAAGGGGAGAAGGGCAAAAGGAGTCATAGCCTGAAGATATCTGAGTAACAGTCATATGGACATGTATATAGAGTGGGTATCTGAGTTTACATTTCAGGTAGCTTCTAAGCAATATGTTCTTATTCTATAATGGTGTTTCAGTTAAATCCTGCTCTGCCCCAATAATGTGAACATTATTCATAAAGAGTCCTGTCTAAAAAGGATGGAAGAAATATAGCATGTGGGTGCTTTCCCGCACCCAAGAACTAAAGAGTATCAGCACCTGCTGGTCCCTGTTACTACACAGAAAGACCAAGCATTTGTCTAGAGATTTACATTTTTTAAAAAAGATTTTATTTATTTTTACTAGAAGAACGGGGGTACAAGCCAGAGGTGTGAGGAGTGAGAGGATTCACCAGAGACAGAGGGGGGAGCAGAACGCATAGATCTACTGAAATACACTGCTGAGGGGAGCAGGGGCCAGACAGGAGAGTCTGCCACCCATGTGGGTCACCTCCCTGGACAGGGAGCCAAGTCTTGTTGCAGTGGCTGCCATATCTTCACAGTGCTGAGACTTAACCCCTTGTGCCAACAGTGAGAACTGAGAGATTTACATTTTGAATAAAACATTGACTTACATCTTACTCAATCACTGAAAAAACAAAAACCAAAAAACCCTAAACTTAAACTAGTTTGGGAAACTGAAAAATCGTACTCAATTCGATTACTAGCTTTATAAAAGTGCTTTGGGTATATCTGTAACCCCCCACCTTGTGGTTTATTGGTGGGAGCCTGCTGCATCTACGACCCACCAGTATGGGAATAAAGGAATGACTGTATTTCTTGCGTCATGAGGTAATCATAGCAACAGAACCCATCCGCTCTTTCCACTTTTTTTTTTTCTTCAAAAATGGCTCAATTTATTTTTCCAGGTGCTTTTGTCCTTATGGTGATCAATCTCTGAAGTGTTTTATTAAAGTCAATACAGTTCCTGTGTCATCAATTACATACATAGTTAGATCCATTTGTTTTCTTAAGATGTGTTAAGATACTTTTAAAATAAAAAAATCATTTTAAAAATTATGTAAAATATTTCCCAATTGAAAAATCAAACCAAGATATATTTAAAGAAACATAGTTCTACCTCTCTTTCCTTGCTCCTAATTCCTCCTGCACTCATACCCAAAAGACTCTACCAAAAAACCAGTAGAAATAACAAACGGCTACATAAAGTCGCAGGATACAAAAATCAGTGCACAAAAATCAGTTGCATTTCCACATGCAAACGATATATCAGAAGAAAGGGAAAGAAGGAATACAACCCCATTTACAATCACTCTTTCCACTTTGACCCATAGTCTTGTTGAGGCCATCAACCTCTTCGGGGGTGGATTTCCTATAGGATGCCAGTGGCCTTGCCAATCAACTTCTCCCACAGGGCACAGCAGGACACACCCCCAGCAGGGCCCGGACTGGTTGGCCCTCTGGCCTATACTAGAGGAAGCAGATTGTCAGGTAGACCGGCCAGGGAACCACGGGAATTCTGCTGGTCCTCAGTTTCCCTATCTCTAAAATGGGCTGCTCTTCCTGTTTATTGACTAGTTCCCTCCCATTTCACGCTAGGCCCTTAGGAAGTGAAATCCGTGCTTCACCGCAGCGAAATCACTGTCCTTAGCTCCCTTCCCAGGGCCGGGCATGCTCAGTAGCCCGGACCCGCGCGGCACCCGAGTAGGAAGCCGCCCTCCGCGCCCGGGCAACTGGCTGCCGGCACTTTGATGAATCACGTGTGTGGAGGCCTCTTAAAGAGATAGGCACCCACTTTCCCTCCACCCTAAACACCGCCCTGAGGGTGGTGGCGGCGGCCGTGGTGATTGCAGCTGCTCAGGGGCAGGGCTTGCCCCAGCGCAGAGTAGTGGCAACGGCGCGTTGCGTCGTGGGTGCCTGAGACTCGGGAACCCTGGGGCCTGGAACCCGCAGCTCTACTGGGCAGACACATTCGCACCCAGGAAGAGCTGCTGCCGAAAGAGCGGGGAACTGCCCCGAGGGGCTCCTCAGTGGAGCAAAGGGGGGGTTAAGGGCACAGGTGACAGGGCCGGAGAAAGATGGAGCAGCCCGGGGCGGCGGCGTCAGGAGCGGGAGGCAGCAGCGAGGAAGCCGGTGGGGGCCGAAGCAACAAGCGGAACGCAGGGAACCGGGCCGCCTACGAAGAGGAAACGAAAAACAAACCCAAATTGGTGAGTGCTCCCGCAGTCCCCGCCGGCCTTGGGGACAGCGAGAGCCCCGGCTCCTCCTGCCGTTGAACACGGGGGACCCGGGGCCCCCTCCCTAGGGTGACCGCGACCTCGCTGTGCAACTCAGGGAGCCGCTCGAGGCGCGGCCCCGCGGAGGCGCGGAGACGGCGTGGGGGCGGAAGAGCACCCCCTTCTCCCTTTAACCCCTTTTTCACTCGTGTCAGCTCGGGAAGCAGTGCGGGAAGGGGAAGGGCCCCACCCCAACTTGGGGAAACCCGGAATACGGGCTAGGGTCTGTTGTTGTTTGTCTAACTTGTGGCCACGAACCTTTGAACGATCCTGTTTCCCTCCCACTCCTGTCAGTTGCTGGGTTTTGCCTTTTTAACGCTTTGGGCCCGGCGGGGAGTACCTCTTCTTTTTAATCCAAATACTTGGGAGCCCACCCACGGACTTGCACCTCAAAAACCGAAAGCCACAAAACAACCGAACAACCACACACACACAACGTAGGCTCTCTGTCTTTCCATTTTGCCAGAAATCCTGGGAAGAGGCGCCTACGTGCGTTTTTTTTTTTCTTCTTTTTTTTTTCCGCCCAGCCTTTCCATGTGCTCTCCCAAGAAAGACTTCTTTGGAAGAGTGGGAGAGGGGGCGAGAATGGGAGTTGCAGACTGGTTGAGGTACCACCAACTTTCGTGTGTGTGCTAGGCAACGTTACAGTTCTTTCCCTTAGTTGGGTAAGGACCCTCGAGAGCAATAGGCGGACTCCGCAAGTCTACGGGCTTTGAGTGTGTGAACCAGCCCTAGCAGTCCATTTCCTGTCACTGACTTAATGCGCAGAGAAATGAAATCTCTGGGGCCTGGCATAGATTGGGAAATACTGGAGGTTCTTCAATTCATCAGTTTAAAAAGTTCCTCTTTTGTGTAAACTTTCTAGTTCTGATGGCAAAAGGGGAAACGGTTTTCCAACATAACTTCAGCGAATCCTCCTTCTTGACCAAAGGTTCTTCGTTTAGATCTGTAGCACAAGCCACATGTTGCACATCTAGTTTTCAGTTTTAAACAACTTAACTACAATAAGGAAGGAGATGGTGACCTATAACTAGAGCTGTTTTTTATGGCATCTTGCCATTTGGCGTATAATTGTTGCACTTCTCTCTCTTGCCGCCTATTTGCTTTTCATTTATGGGATGTCCATAATATTGGAAAAGGGTCAAAGCATTGTCATTTCAAGAAATATGAAGCCTTTCACTCTGTCGGAAGGGACCTGGTGCGGTAGAAATTGACAAGTGTATGGTCTCATCCATCAGTGCACCCTAACTTGAGGTGAATTGGAAACTTGCTTACTTCCATGTGTCCTGTTACTCCAACATTTACAAGTGAGGACAATGAATCACAAGCTGCTTGTGAATTGTCCATGCTGGTAGAGGTTTAATGGATTTAATGGGTGCCCCATCATCATGAAAGTCAGAAAAGTTTTGTTAGTGTATTATAAAGGTCAGCCTATCTAAAAATTCTGATGCCTTGGTTTTGACATTTATCAGTTTTTGATAAAAGGGTGATCTTATTTCCCTTCTTCTTCTTTTTTTGATCCTATACAAAACTGTGGTTTAAACTGTCCTAAAAGTTTAAGCAAAAATAAAACGCAAACAGATGGTTTCCACAAATAGCTTGGTATATCCAGCAAGAACCTTTTACTTTTAGAGAATATGCTGTCAAGAAAAAGCACTTATATCTGTCTGTTAGTAATAACACCTTGATTATATTCTTCCTTTCTTCATGGTCATTTGTCCTGTTCCATCTTTTATGTTTTACTTGCATTGACAAGGTAACTGGATAATTATGAGATGGTATCACTTTCAGTTCCTAACTAATACTGTTCTGTGTTGAACATAGCTTGATATTCTAGAACAAGTGTTGGAATCAGAGTGTGTGTTAATATTAATGAGTTTTCATATTTGATAAAACATAACATTATGAGTAGTATGCAATTTTACAGGTGGATGTGTCAGAATTAATAAAAATAAATTTAGGAACACATTATAGCATATTTTAAGGTAAGCATGTTGGCCCAAAACAAGACTTGGTAAACTTTTTTTTTATAAGTGCCTAATTTTGAGTTGTCCTCTTGAAGTGCATAATATGTTCTTCTAAAGCCTTTTAGGGAGGAATTGATTTGGGATTCTTAGCTTAAAATATTGCTAGTGAGATAAAGGTTTACGTCAACCAAATTTTGGTAATTTGAGTATTATGTTAATAATCACTGTAATGATCCTTAATTTTGAGTGTAAATGAGTTGTGTTGGATTATGAAAGAACCATAGGCAATAAATAATTATTTGTGTAGGTGATTGTGAGCATAGGGGTTCTTAAACTGCAGAAATTATATGAAAAATTTGAGTGTATATATAATAGATAAGTACATTATTTTTCTGTGTTCTATAACTTTCATTAATTTCTTAAAGTTATATGTCACCTATAGAAGTATACAAGCTAGTAGGTTATCAAAGAGAGTAAAGAAAATGCCAGTTGATTCCATTGAAATTACTGGGGAGTAAAGGTAGTCAGTGATGAAAGGAGGAGAATAGCACTGACCTTACATACAACTGATAGTGATAGTGAAGATAAATCAAATCATCTAAGGGTAAAAAAAGTTAGCTATACAATGTCTATATAGTGTTAGCTAAGGTGAAAATTTCTACCACATGGAAAACTGAACTCAGTAGCTATAGTTTAGTGGATTCATAAAGAATACAGCTTGTGTTCAGTTGTTTTCACTTTGTTACTCATGGATCTGGAAAACTGGGAAAGGAAGGAATGTTTTATGTAAAGAAGTACTTTCATCTTAGTATCATAACATGTTTGATGGATGTTAGTGAGAATTTTTTTCAGAGTGACATTTCAGGACTTTTAACAATTTATGTTTAAGATTAAATGAAAACTTAACAGGATTCATTTAAATTTTCTTCATCTGTGCATCCTCATAGTGATCATTTTGTTTGGATTATTATTTTTTTTAAGATTTATTTATTTGTTCATACAGAACTGGGGTACAGGTCAGAGGCTGCGAGAGGCTTCACCAGAGACAGAGTGGGGAGCAGAACAGGCAGATCTGTGAAGTACACTGCTGAGGGGATCAGCGGGCGGGTCAGGAGAGGTCTGCCACTCCATGTGATCATCTCCGGGGCAGGCAGGAATCGAACTCACACGGAAGTGGCTCTAGTTTCTCAGTGCTGTGCTTTAACCCGCTGCGTCACCAGGGAGGGCCCTGTTTGGATTATTTTTAATGAAGACAAGCTTGTCTTGGACTCATAGCACCTTAAATAATAATGCGTTAGTAGTAGAGCAGTGTATGTTAAGTAACTATTTGGTTAGGTCCAGATTGTAGCATATCATCAAATAGCATGAATCTTAGGTTAATCAGTAATTTGATGTCAACCATGGAATGTATTTTGTCAAACTGATTAGTAGAGAGAGCGCTAGAAGTCTTAGGAAGGACCTACATTTTAATCACCCATATTTAAGTCTGTGCTTTACCGTTAGTGTTGGGGCCTCCCTGGTGGCACAAGTTGTTAAAGCACAGCACTATGAAGCTATCTACAACCACTGTAGCATGAGTTCCCATCCCCAGGCAGGGAGATGACCCTGTGGTGCAGCAGACCTCTCCTGCCTTGCCTGTTGCTCCCCCCCAGAAGTGTAGTTCAGTTAGTCTGCTTATTTGGCTCCCCACTCTGCCTCTGTCTCAACCCAACACCTCTGGCCTGTACCTCAGATCTGGCATTAATAAATATATAAAGTTTAAAAAAGAGAGAGTCTAGTGTTAAGGAGAGCTGACAACCCTCACATAACATAATGGAGTAGAGTGGCTTAACATTCGTTGATGGTTTTGCATTTTGACTTTTTTTTTTCTTTTGGATAATTTCTGAAGTTGTTGATTCTTTAAACAATAAAATTAATATTAGAGACAAATTAATAACTTGAAGTAACAGAATTTTCTGTTATATAACTGTGAGCATTTTGTTATTTGTTTTTAATTGGGTAATTCATGTTTTGGTGTTAGATTAAGCACAATGATTTAATTTATCTTGCAAATATTTACTGAGCATCTACTAACTGAGCATCTACTACATGTTAGGCTTTATTCTGAAGGCTGGTACATATTGTTGTTCATAATCTAGTGAAAGAGACAGGAGCTAATGAATAAAGGGCTGTATGATGAGGAATGATAGGAATATGCATAGGAGAATTTTGTAAAAACATAAAAAGGCATCTAGTTTGAATTGAATGCTTGAGTGTGGTAAGGAAAGACAACATAGTAGTTGACATTTGTATCAGATTTGTAGAATAAGGCATTTGTTGAAGAAGAATATATACAAAGGTAGAGAGATGTGGAAACATGCCCAATAAAGGAACTCTGGTAGGTATGTATGACTGAAACAAAAGGTACTCTAGAAAAGATACAGAGTAGAGATCATGATGGATATTTTTAAGCCACATTAGAGTTTCTACTTCTATCTGCAGTCCAGTGAAGAAATTAAAACAAAATTCAGATCTGATCAGAAATTGTGTTTCATAAAGGAACTTAATGACAATGGAGAATTTCTTGGAAGGTGTTGCTAGAATGGAGACAGGAAGAATAGTTAGGAGGAGCAAAGAGGCATAATAAGAATTTGCTGTTTAGAATTAGAGGCATCAGTTCTATTTTAAGCTCACCTACTCATCTATTTACTAGCCTACCCTTATAAGATATACTTATCTGCTTCCTATTTTCTTCCTGCCATTTCATTGCCTCTCCTTCTTGATCATCTTCACCAAATTGGAAATGTCCATCCTGTTTCTCCTTTATAAATCTCACCTGCCTTCTGCAGACCAGATCTTGCCTATAGTTAATCTCATTCTTCCGTGACCTTCACTAATTATTAGTTGAGTTGGCTGAAGACTCTTCCTTATTTAGAACTCCTGAATACTGTGTTACATGATGACCTTGTATCTACAAAGATTTGAAAGTGCTCTGGGCAAGGGTTCTGCTTTATGCCTATTCTTCAAAACGTTGTAAGCCAGTGCTCAGATGTGAAAGCATTCAATAAATGATTTTTAACTAGGAATTCTTTCCTTATAGGCTAGACATTTTGAAAGTGTAATTGGTTGAACAGACTTTTTTAAAAAACAAAATTTTACTTTTATGAATATATTATTATATGTGTATGTATATCTGTACACACGTATATCCATCAAGTGAACCTATTTGTACATTCTTCTGTGTTTTTTCAGCGTTCATTCTCTTATTTGTTTGTGATCTCTGATGAGCCATTTAACATTAGACAAAAGTTTGAACACTTTGGATAACATCTGCAGTCTGAGATATTGTCTGCCTGGTTTGCTTCATGGAGCAGATTAGATAAAACTCAGTGTTGAATGAGAACATGTTTAGAAAACAAATGAACTAATGCTATGCAGATATATTGCATTATTGTTAACCTCTTATAGTCCCTGATTCAAATCTGATGATGGTTGGATGGTTTAATGACTTTGTTACAATTTGATAGCTCTAACATTATTGTTATATAAGCTACTACAATATGGGTGAGGGTGATATATGGATGTGTGTGTGTGTTTATGTATCTCCAAAATTATATTGTCTATTTGGGTGATTATACAGTCTGTCCTTTTACTAATAATTCTTTTGTTAAATGAATATAAGATGTGAGTTCAACATTTTCCACTATAATTGAAAATAGTTTTTGAGCTTTTGTTTCAATTTATCAATTAGAAGCATTTAAAATTTCTGTTTGAAAAATTTTATTAGCTAACTGATATTCTGCCTTGTCAGTCAGCTTACTGCTGTTATGCAAACCAGGAAACTTAGTCACTGATATGGTAAGTTGTCTGACAGGGATAAATTTGAAAACTGTTACTTCTATCATAGAAGGTAGCGATAGCACTGGATTGTTATGTTTCATGGCTCTAATGTGAAAAGTCATTTAGTTTCTTTATCTTCCTTTCTTTTTGTTGTTTAATTACAATTAATGCTGTAACTTGCCTACATTCCACTTCAAGTACCAAAAGCTCTGGAAGTAGCAACATGTCATTGAAGTAAAATTATATTCTTTTCCAACCTGATTTTAAAGAACACTAAGTAACAGAATCTGCTAAAAATAAATATATTAATATGCTAATTTACATGAATTAGTATATTTGGTTAAATAATACCAGGTATTACTAGCAATAGAAATTATTATTGAAAACCCAGTTTTCTCCTATTCTTATGTTCAGTTTGCTGTGCAGAAGAGACTGGTTATTCCTTCTGTCAGATTTTGCGTATTTGTCAACACTAAAGAAACTAAAGTGATGATAAGCACTTGAAGTACATTGACATACTTAATATCCAACTGGGCATTTTGAAAAAAAACCAACATGGTGGAAGACAGCTCAGAATAGATGTGTATAAAGAAATCTTGACATATATTTTTGCATAGCTACTTATTATGAATGTAAGTAATAGAAGGAAATTAACTCATACTAAAACATATTTACCAGATGAAGCTAAATTTGTTTCAGTCTTACTGATTGCAACTTGAACACTGAGCTTGGTTGCTTTATGTGTGGTAGTATAGGGTATACTATGTATATGGTTCTTCTCTTGAGAGAATGTAGAAAACAAAATTCTTTCCAATCTTGAATTATGCAGGCTTTTGTATAATGAAGGTTTTGATGTATTATTTTAGAGAGGATAAACTACATTGCTACCAAATACCAAATACAGCAGGTTGGCCACATGCCTCTCCTTCTGTTAGGTTTCTGTGTATCAGTTCCTATGTCAAATGAGAAGTTTCTAGGTGACTCTTCAGGCAGGCTTTTGTAGGATTTCAAGATATCATTCCCCCAAAGGCTATTGGTTTAGTCTTGTGGCAGGAGAAGGAAAAATATTTGGTATAATTCTTTTTAAAAAGTCCTATTTGTTGTTCTGCGATATATGTCCACATGCTTTGATAAAGATCTGCTCAAAATTTTTATCCACTCTTAATTTGTTGGTCTTTCAGTCTGCTAAAAGTTAAAAGAGATTAGGTAAAGTTTTCACTTTATTTGCAATATAGGCTAGTTAATATATTTTTAATAAAACTTATTTTGAAGCATATTAAATTTTCAAACATAACAGAAGGTAGAGAATTATATAAAGAACTATCACATATCCACTACCCACTTAACATTCATCTTTTTGCTTCATCTTTCCTCTTTTTCCTTACTAAAGTATTTTAATACAAATCCAAGATAGTCATTTTGCTACTGCTTACTTAAGTGTGTATCTCTAAAGAGTACTTTTAAAAAGCATTACTACTATGGTATTATAGCCTCTTTAAATTTCAACATTTTCCTTCATATCATCTAATACTGAATTCATAAACAAATATCCCCAACTGCCTCGAAATAATTGGATTTTTAATCTAGTTTGTGCCTAATTAATGTACCTGCCACTGAGCTCCTTATACGAATACAGCTTTAAATTAATGGTAAAATCTCATTCAGAGTTATTTCACAGAAGGTGCTATCAAAAAGTATCAGCTCGGCCCTCCCTGGTGGCGCAGCGGGTTAAAGCACAGCACTGAGAATCTGAAGCCACTTCCGCATGAGTTCGATTCCCGCCTGCCGCCTGCCGCCTGCCGGGAGGAGACCACATGGCGAGCCAGACCTCTCCTGACCCGCCCGCTGCTTCCCTCAGCAGTGTACTTCGTAGATCTGCCTGTTCTGCTCCCCACTCTGTCTCTGGTGAAGCTTCTCACCGTCCCTGAGCCTCTGGCCTGTACCCCAGTTCTGTATGCACAAATAAATAAATCTTTAAAAAAAAAAAAAAAAAAGTATCAGCTCCAGTCAAGTTTACTTCTGTCTTCAATTCTGTGGCAGTAAACCTGAAAGGTTGACTATGCAAATGAGTTTAGACTTATTGTTACAGCTGTTCTGTCCCATAGAACACAGACCAAATTAAGCCATTTGGCTCCACTCAGTGATTGGGCAATCACGCATTCTTCATTGTGCAGTTTATAAAGTGGCATGGGTTAATGCATAAGAATTTTCCTCCTAGGAAATGTAGATATTTGGGCAAATGGAAATCCTTAAGTTCTCTAGATAAATGACTCATTTAATTCTTTGATAAATACACACACATGCAACTACATTTATGTTACTAGCTCCAGTTTTATTTTAATACAAATGCCAATTTGATACTCGAGGTGCCTATTTTTGTTTTCTAGACATTTTAGTATGTTCTAGGTTGCTGAATCTGGATAATTGGGTGAGTTAACTTTTGCGAAGGACTGTGAGCTGTTAAGTTTCCTTATTTAGACATTTGTGAGGTTGAAATTGAAACCAGACTTTACTAATAAGGTGATGGAGCTGGGGATGGGTGGAGTGGATAAGTATGAGAAGCCAGCTTGAGCAAATGACCTAGACTTCACATACATTTGTTAAAGAAATTGGGTAACTGCTACTTTCCAGACAGCAGTTTAGCACATTTATTGTGCTGAGAAGCAATAGGTGTATTGCCTGTTGCCTTGACTGTTCCTTAAATGTTGTGGATTTAAGTAAGTTTATGCTAGTAACCCATCTCCACCCTGTAACTTCTAGGCTGACCATTTACTGACCCAATCAAGTGGGTAATTTTCCTCTAAACAGGAGATAAGCAATGATTATTAGGACAGCATAGGTGGCATTTTCTCCTTTTGTTTTGTCCCTAGGAGAGAAAGTTATAGGAAGTGTTGTTTTATTTTCTTTGAAATCAATCACTGATAAAATCTCACATGCTTAGCTTAATAATTGAAGTTCTTTAGTAAGATTATATATGTAGAAAGTAAGACCTTGTATAGAAGGTACACTTTAATGAAATCTGTGTATAATAGAGATCAGGACTAATAGGTCTGGTTGGACCTACCCAGTGGTATGCACTATAGAGGTGACATCACTCACCAAATCATGTGCCCAGTCACAAGACTGTTTTTTCCAGGGTTCACTTTTCTAATTCACATAAAAGTGCCATATAGGCTTGCTAGTGCATTTGAAGCAGATACATTTTATTTTCATATCTAATGAGAAGTGCAACAAAGCACAGGATATTGATGTCTCACTTAGAACAATTATTTTCCATTCGTTGTTGATTCTGAAATTTTCTAAGGTGTATGTGTATATAATACGTTATCCTAAATGATAAATTTGTGTTCAAATTATTGAACTTCTCTAATGTAGAGGACTGTGTCCTAGGCTCTATGTTCAACATGTTAACTACTTTCTCTAACTTAAGGCCCCTCTCTTTCTGCATTCTCCCCATTCATTTTCATGACATTACTGTTCCATTGTCTTTAACATTATTGTTCCAGATTGTGTGAATAAGACTGTGGGTTTTTTTAAGTTTGTATTGCCCATGATTTAAAGGCAAGAACTTATAGAAAGTTAAGATGGGTTATAATAAAACTGGCAAGGGCATTTTCTTTAGTTACATGGTCTGCAATCTAGTACCTCACATTACAAAACCAGTATTTTCCAGAAAACTCTATGTGTACAAAAACATTTGTGAGTGGAAATCATCTTTTCTTAGGATGACTTCAGTGCTTGTTTTTCATTGACATTGCATTAGCTTGCATTCCCCTCCCCCAACCCCTTTGGTTGAGTAGCTAATCATCGTTAGACAAAGTATTAAAAGGTAGAATAATTTTTATAATTCAGAAACATTAAAATGGCCTGGATTTTATCCATACCTGTGGTTTCAACTTTTATATGTCATTTTTCACTAAAGCAGGGTTAACCCATATTAGCTAATCACTAAATATTTAGGTTTCCTCAATATAGCATATGTTTAACTTTATCAAACCATTTTAGATAGGCTTATGAATTTCTGTGAGATCCAGATACTCCATTTTTTATATTTTCTAGTAGGTCTGAGGGCATATACTACATTTTAAGGGGTTATGTCTCTGTATAAAATGGATTGACGTATTAGTAATACTTTAAAGTAGGAATTGTGTTGCATGGTGCTGGACTTATTTTTCCAGACTCATTCTATCAGCTTTGCTGTAGCTAATTATGGATCAAGATTAAGTTTATGTTACAAATCCCTGTTTTCAACTCCTTTCCTTTAAATAATATATTATCACAAGTATGTTTCTCACTCCGAAGGTTACCTTATCCCTTGTTGTTTTGACTGTTCCTGTGAATATTATTAATGGCGTATCTTATTGACTGGCTCCGGAACTAGCATGCAGAAGGATGTCTATTGAATGTAAAACTAATTACTGAATGTGACAGAGATTTATTGAAAAGCATTTCCTATCTACACCTGTCATCAGCCATGTTACCACAAGCTAGTAAATACTGCATTTTGATCTTTGCACCACTACTCATGTTTTCAAGAAACCACATTTTTATAGATTCTCAGAGCATTTCATATGTTATATAGAGTTGAAATAAGTTAAGTAGAAGATATAACTGATCCTATTCTGTTTTAAAGAGTTTCTGGCAATCTAAAGAGGTTTTCTAGAAAGTAAGCTGACTACTTTTAAAAATACAGTGCTGAAAA
The DNA here is from genome assembly GCF_000260355.1 of Condylura cristata. Classification (NCBI taxonomy): domain Eukaryota; kingdom Metazoa; phylum Chordata; class Mammalia; order Eulipotyphla; family Talpidae; genus Condylura; species Condylura cristata. Next base: position 8,252,788 of record NW_004567120.1, read on the forward strand.
TTCATTTATCTTCTCTTTGGGAGTCAGTTTATTTTGTGAAAGAAAGGCATTGAAATAAACAATCTTAAGGTTCCATTCAGCTGTGACATAGTGGGAGTCAAAGATCATTGAGATCTGTAATGAGTCTGCCTTAACATAAGCACATGACATTTGGGTTCTAGTTTGACAAGAAGTTGGTAGTAAAAAAAGATGACTAAGACTGAATGCTACAGGTTAAAATCCCAGTTAACTTTATTGTACTGCGTCTGAACTATGAATTAACCTAGTCTACTGAAGGTCACATCAATATTGTTTTAAACCTGCATTGTGTGCAGGGCACTAGAAAGTGCCAGCTACTCTCTAGGTCATGCTAATCCTTGGCCAATTGCCTTGGTTCACTGACCAAATAGAGTACTGCAGCCTGCCTTGAGGTGATTCTCAGTAATGAAGATAGCATATATGCCAACTGCTTTTTTTAAGTGATATGTTAAAAACTATGCACGACCTGGAATTTTCCCCTATTTATCCACCTGTTGCTGTTTCATGGCTTGTAGAAGACACACCACTCCTAAATGGGAGACAGAAGATAGCTTATTATTCATTGCAAAAGCAGCAGCCAGAATGTCAGCATGGCACACTGCCTCACTATAGTCCTTAGTCCCATGAGGTAGACCAGAATGTGTGCTACACAGGTAATGAGCTGTATTATAGGAGAGAGACACTGAGTTTGTGGAATTTATCATTTTTTATAAGGATTTATATAGTTTTACATACAAGAACTGGGTTATAGGTCAGAGTTGTGGGGGGTGAGAGGATCTACCAGAGACAGAGTAGGGAGCAGAACAGGCAGATTGACTGAAATACACTACTAAAGGGACCCGTGTGCAAGATTGGAGAGCTCGGCTGCACGATGTGGGTCAGATCCCTGGCCGGGGATTGAACTCGTGCTGCAGGGGCTGGTAATAGCTTGACAGCGTGGCGTCTTTAACTCCTGTGTCACCAGGGAGGCTGATTTATAATTTTATAGCAAGCAGAAACAATCCTGCTCCTGTCTAGGGAGGGTAAATATTATTATCTCATCATCAAGTCTGCTTGCTACAGAGAGCTCTGGGGAGTGGCCTGGGGAAAATGCTGTCAGGGACTTTCAGTGTTGGCATACACAGCAAGAATGTGCAGTGTTGTTTAGGGATTGATGGCAGATTTTCTCCCTCTTTGGATCCTCACATAGTCATTTTATAGTTGAGGAGAACGGCTCAGAGCAATATGCTCAGGCATAACTTATCCAAGTTTATGCAGTGGTAAATTTGAAATTCAAGACCAGTACGAATATAAGATCCATGATTTAAACCATGATTTTCTATACTGCCCCTGACCCTAAACCTCAGATTGCTATAAAATATCTTGAAGACCTAATGGTTCTTTAGATTGTTGATGGTTGGATCTGGCCTAGATTTGTATTATACATATACAGGGCCTGTTCATTTCAGTGCCACTGATAGTTATAAGTGAAAATTCTTTGAATCGCTGCCGTAAAGTAATGGGTTAGTTGTATGACCCCTGGTTAGAAAAGAGCCATGAAGATGGAAATGACATGGCTGTGGATTTCAAGGATACATGAGCATAATTCTTAAAAATACCAATTTGGCAGTGTGGCCCCTATTAAATATTTTCATGGTTAACACAAGGCCTAATGTAACTTATTACTTTGCATATTGTATGAGATTCTATTTTTTGGTCTTGTATGTTGGCTCTGAAGAGAGTAGCTTCTGAACAGGTTACACTGCAACTGATACTGCTTGCTTCATCCTTTACTTTCTCTCCTCCCCACCCCACTCCCCTTCTGTTTGTTTGTGAAACATTATGTGAAGTAAAGTTGCTTTGGAAAAAATAATGCTATCTCCTGTTACACAAGTACAAGATATGCATTGTTACTTATTTAGGGGAGTGCCAAGAACCACCTACCTTCTCCTGCTGCTTCCTGTGTCTGCTTTGCCTAAAGATTAGCTGTTATAAAAGTGGCATATTCAGCCAAGTGCTATCTTTTTTAATTAGATTGCTGAAATTGTTGTGACAAACTCCTTTTGAGTTGATGGGTGACGAGTAATAGAGCCCTAATCTATGGGCTCAAGTGCCAAATAATACAGAAGTGCATAATATAATTTGAGGTTTAGTTCTCCATCCTTAGCCATCACCTATCCCAAAAGTAAGAGGAAGCCTTTAATTTTAAAACATATAATGAGTATAGATCATGAACATACCAGTATATGACTGGAATTGGGCTATTTAACACTTACGATTTAAAATCTTAATGAGTTAAGATTTCAGTGTCGGTTCTTGTCATAGAACTGTATGCATTAGGTATGAAACTAGGAGGTAAAGGGAATCTTAAGCTTGCATAATGATATAACTGTGAAATCTGCTTATTAATCAGACTAATGTTTTTTAGCTTCTGCTGTTCAAGCAACCCTCATCTACTACTATAAGTTTTTGTTTCTTCCATATATGGTCCTAGTTGTTGATGTCTTTAATTTTTGACCGCATCTAACCCAAAGAGCTTTGTGTTAGGGAGAAATGTATAGGGAATCATGTAGTATTCCTCTGTCTCCAAAAGTGTGCTTCTTTTTCTTCACACCAGTGGTTTTTAGTAGGGAAAATTTTACCTGCCAGGGCCCATTTGGTAATGACTGAAGACATTTTTTGCATGGAATATTTCATGGAGTATCTACTGGCACCTAGTTTGTGGACACCAGGGATGCTGGTTGTAAACAGCATAGGTGGGCATCCTATGTGTACAAGACAGCCTCCCACAGCAAAGATTATCACCCCCCCCAAGACATCATTAGTGCCAAGATTCAGAAACACTAAACACTGAATGTTCTTGTTTAAATATGAAAAATTTCTCTAACTCCTTAGTTATTCTTATATGCTCCATTTTATCCTTTCCTCTATATTAAGACAGGGACAGATAATCCCTTTCTTCAAGGAAGCATCATTGACCCCCACAAATTTTAATTTCATTTTTTACTTTTCCATTGCTGGAAATCTGCTGGAGTGTTCAGTTTATAACTGTAATTATAAGTTGCTCCTCTTATCAATATTTCTTATCAGTAAGAAAATGCTCATTATCATCTTAATGAATATAAAATATTATTTTCCTAGCTGATGATTCCTTGATACTTCAGTAACTTTGATTCTGGCCATCATCTACATGGCAGCTTCTTTTTTATTTTTTGACTGTGAAAATAACAACTTTCCTTACCTTCCACTGCAAGGATTTCTTATACTTTATTTGCTTTTGTCCACAAACAATTGCAGGAATGCAGTTAATGCTAAACTTTTCTAGTTACTTTGATGTCTGAATTTGATACTATACTGTTGTTTGCTTAATGATATCAACTAACTACAGAACAGGTCTACTAGAAAAAACATGATGTTGATTCATTTGAGACCCATCTGTAACCTGAAATACTTTATGGAGTGTTTTTGTTTTGTTTTTTGTTTTTAAGATTTGTTTATCCATACAGAGCTGGGGTACAAGCCAGAGGTTCAGGGGTGGTGAGAGGCTTCAACAGAGGCAGAGTAGGGAGCAGAACAGGCAGATTGATGAAGTACACTGCTGAGGGGAGCAGCGGGTGGGTCAGGAGACATCTGCCATACCATGCGGATCACCTCCAGGGCTGGGGATCAAACTTGCACTGAAGCAGCTTCTGCTAGCTTGCAGTGCTGTGTCCCAACCCGCTGAGCCACCAGGGAGGGCCCAGAGTGGTTGTTTTAATGGTCTTTTTCTTTGCAGAGAAAGTAAAAGTTAACTTGATGGCTCCCCTCCAACACACACACACGCATACACATGGTATTTATCAAATTTACTTTTTCAAGCTAAGGTTTACTTTCGCCTCATTTATTGCCAGACTATAGACGGTGTTACTATAATATTAGTCACTGACTGACCTTTATGTTTTCTGGTCCAGTTGAATCAAGGTTAAATTGCCTGTTTGATCAGTGAAAGTCAGTAACTACTTCTTGCCTATCTCATCAAGACCAAGCTTATTTTTATATTTAGTGTTACTGTTAAGCTACCTAATTTTAGCTTCTTTTCCTCTTCTGTTTGTCCCTTTGTAAAATGGAGACGTTAGCTGAAATAACCTCATCCTTTTTTTTCTTCTCAGTGAATTTTAAGTAGTTTCCTTCTACCTTTTTTATGTAACTTTCTTAAAATTCTTTATTGCCTGATTGAAAATGACATGATCAGTTCATCCCCCTTCAATTTTCAGTTGAGAGCAGTTTATTCTTCAGCATGCATAGCCATAGTCACAGTTATGCTTATTATAAATGTGTTACAATTTATAATCATTCCACACACATCAAATCCTCATTATGTATGAGGCTTCATGCTGAGGATATAAACACAGCTAAGGTCTGACTCTTGAGATTGTAGTCTGTGAGGAAAGATGGCCATACAAATCTAAAGTAATAAGTCCTGTAATAAATAGGTATAAGCAGAATGCTCTGGGAATGCTACATACTGTGCCTGGTAGGGGGATGAGAGACCTCACAGAGGCCACTTTTGATCTGGATCTTGGAAGAGTGGAAAACTGCTTGATAAGATTTAAAAAAGAACATTTTCAGTAGAGGAGTCATCATGCACACAAGTTTAGAATTATGTAAAGAGATTTTTTAAGTGTCATTGATTCAAAAATGTTAAGACCTTGGAGAGTAGGTTGTGACTGAATTTGCTTTGCTTTGAATATGGCTAAATGTTATTTCCCACAGTTTACAAGTAAGGGAAATGAGACAAATTAACTGATCATAAAATACAGGCTATTTTAGGATTATATGTTACTGCTTTGTAGGATAAACCAATTTATATATATATATATATATATACACACACACACATATACACACACATATGTATATACATACATATATATACACATATATTTAGAAATTAACTATAATTTTTATAATTTATATTTCTATAAATCTTATATCATTCATATTTAAATATAAGATATTTGTATCTTTCACAAAATGTATTTATATTTTATAGTTGATAATATGCTATGTTAAAATTTTATGTATAAAATATGAAACATTTTCAACAATGCAGAAGTGAGGTAGAGAGAGGGAACTAAAACTTACTGTGCATCTACAATATTTCAGACATTGTTCTGGGAGATTTATATCACTACCTATTTGATTTTTTACCATAAACCAGTGTGGTAAATGATTTTTTCTCATGTTTTACAAATAAGGGAAATGAGACTTAGGTTAAATGATCATACAATACATGCTATTTTAGGATAGTATGCTGCTGCTTTATAGGAGAAACCAACTAAATTTAGAGATGAAGTATAATTTTACAGTTTATCTTTATATAAACTTTATACAATTTACATTTCAATATAAGATGGTTGTATCTTTCACAAAATACACTTTATAGTTGATAAAATGCTATATTAAAATTTTATGTATAAAATACATAAATGTTTCATATTTTTATATTTTACTTTCCTCCTAGCACAAACTTTAAGAGTAACAGAAGCATGTTAAAATATTTTATCATTAGGTTGAGTTAGTTCAGAAATAATAGAGCTTGAGATGCTGGCTGAAACTTGTCTGTAAACATCTAATTTAGAACTCTATGTGGTTAGTTTTACTACTGAGGATTTTGGCAAACAACCCAGCTGAAAAGTTCTAGCTCTGAAATTCTTGTTGTTCACTACTTAATCTAATGTAATAAACATTTTGGCAAAACCTACCCCATTACTGTGCTAAACATTATGAGGCTACTTAAATAGTTACCTGCCTGCTAGAAACAAAGCTTTGAGAGTCTGATGTGTACAAAGCTATGGTGGAATGTCAAAAGTGCTACTGTGCTGGGAGTGTCAATGCTGACTTCTTGGAGAGATTAGCAGTAGAAGAAAGTCTTAACATACAGGGAGTTTTTCTTAAACAAATAGTGATAGAAAGTGGAGTGGGCACAGTCCCTGTAGTGAGAACAGTATGCACAAGCGCAAGGGGGTAGGAAATTAGGGCAAGTCTGAAGAATGAAGAGTTAGCTTAGTAAGGTGCAGTTATATGTGTGATGCTGGTGTTGTGGGGTGGGGGTCCATGGGGAGAGGGAGACTCAGCTCCCTTACCTTGAAGACTGAATGTTTATCCAAACAGTTTAGACTGGATTTTGTAACTAAGCTAGCGTTTACCTATTTTTGACTTTCTTAATTGGAAATATCATAAAGTCTAAAATCTTTTGTCAAAACTCCTTGGTAGTTGGTCTGTTTGTAGTGTAAATATAAAGGCATTTATTAATTCTGATACCTTTTAGCACATGCTTTAATTTGACAGCTTTAAACTTGTGAAATTAAGCATGTATTGTAAATCGTGTACACGTTGATAACGTACAGTTTTGTTGCAACTTAATTGGCCATGCTCCCAACCTACTCTTTTGTAGATTTGTGCCTCTTTTGTCTTTTTTCCCCCACAGGTAGATGCTCCTTGAAAGGTCAGGTAGCAGCATATGAGGAAGCTGCTCTCAAACTGAATGTGTTGTGCTGTGTCGTTGTGTTGTGTCTAGCTGAATTACAGTCATAGGAATATTCCAAAAGAACTGGCAAGATTTATAGTATACAAAATCAAGTAAAATTATTCTCTCTGAAGTGATGGCACCTTTGGTAGTTTATTTCCATTTTCATGTATGGATCTCCTACTGTAAAATAAGAGGAAAAACATTGTTCACATCTATGACACAATAGTCTTAGGGCTGATTTAAAACTATGACCACTACTTAGGATAATCCACTTAAGCAAGGGAATTTTATTTAAGATGCACTGTATAGTTTTATTACTGGAGCTTTTAAAGTTTTTTTTTTTTATTTTAGGGGTCCAAATGAGTTTCAGATAAGAATCACAGTGACTGAAAATTTGTCCATATATATATATATATATATAATTCATGTACCTCAGGATATCAAAGTATGTGTTAGTCAATGTTCAAATATATTTCTAATATAAACATGATTTGTAAATATAAAAGAATTATATAGTATCTATTTTTATTGTTCTTAATAGTTACATGTATTTGAAGATAAAACTTTAAAAATACATAAAGGATTTTAGGTAAGTTTAGCTGGCCCTTTAAAAGTAAACTCCCTTTTTATGATAGTATATAAATATACCAACGGTTTTTTAGGTGAGGGCAAAACTGAATGTTTTGTGTTGATTTTATATTTCTTCAGTTTGGGGATATTACCTGTCATGAGTTTGAAAGTGAATTACTTTTTTCTGCAGTGGTTTGTAGCTTGTTGCATTAAAAAATTATTCTAAAAACACATAGGTCTTTAGAACATGAATCATCCTTTGCTTGACAACTTTTCATGAGAGATTTGTTATTCTTGAAAAACCATTTTGAGCCCTTGAAATAAAAAGAGTATTCCACCGAAGCAGCAGGCAGGAACTGTCTGAGTCATGAATATGTGGCCCCCGGTCAGGGGCTCCCCTGGCTTGTCAGCGCCAAAAATATTACCTGGCCCATTTCCCCCCTTCCCATCGATGTTGCCTTGGGACTTGGCAGTGTAATCATGAGTAGGTCTAGGTGCTTTTGTTCCTTTCTCAGTAACCCACATAAATGTGATGGTACTGGCAATACTGGCAATAATCTGTTGATAATTCCAAGTCTCTCTTGCACGTGCCCTACCATCTGACCTTATTGCCACAAAATTGGGGCTTATGATAGGCATGAAATTTCACCTCTGACATTGACCACCCCACCCTTTTTTTTTTTTTTTTTGCTTAATGGTGTAAAACATATTTTCCTGTAGAAATTATTCCTTCATTTAATATAAAACTGTATTGAAGTTCAATATCCTAATACACTACTTAGTGCTAAAGGTTAAGGGGTCATTCATTATAGGTGCTTTTTTTTTTTTTTTAAAGATTTATTGATTTATTCATACAGAACTGGGGTACAGGCCAGAGATGCGGAGGGTGAGAGGATTCACCAGAGACAGAGTGGGGAGCAGAACAGGCAGATCGACGGAGTACACTGCTGAGGGGAGCAGCGGGCGGGTCACGAGAGGTCTGCCATGCCATGTGGTCACCTCCGGGGCAGGCGGGAATCGAACTCATGCGGAAGCGGCTTTAGATTCTCAGTGCTGTGCTTTAACCCGCTGCGCCACCAGGGAGGGCCATAGGTGCTTTTTTTTTTAAGATTTATTTATTTATGCATCCAGAACTGGGGTACAGGCCAGAGGTGCGGGGCAGTGAGAGGTTTCACCAGAGACAGAGTGGGGAGCAGAACAGGCCGACTGATGAAGTACACTTCTGAGGGGAGCAGCGGGCAGGACAGGAGAGGTCTGCTGTGCCATGTGGGTCACCTCTGGGGCGAGGACCAAACTCATGCTGAAGTGGCTTTAGCTTCTAGTGCTGTGCTGTAACCCGTTGCACCATCAGGGAAGGGTCCAGGTGCTTGTTTTGAAGGAGAAATATCATCAGAAGAAGGGACTTGTATGCACATCAGTATTTGATTATTTCCATGTAAATGGCTGGGCTTTAGAGACAGGAGAGGTTAATAATCTAGGTTAAAATAAGCTAGGAACTGAGTTACTGGGTACTTCTACCCACCCCCATGTCCCATGGGAAAAAGACATTCAGAATTAAAAACAGAATGTTTAACTGTGTATTCATGGATTATTGTATACTCAGTTTCAAGACCTCCATATAGCCTGAGTCAATTAATTTTCTTAATAGTACGTTTTAAGTAGATTTTTTAGTAAACAAAATCAAATGTTCCTGATTTATAAGACCACATTATATATTAATATTAGTATTAACCTTTGCCATAAAATATATCTGAGATATCCAGTACCTTGAAAAATTACTTATTCATAAGCCTCACTGGTTTGTAGATTTTTATATTGTATTTTTGTATAGTTTGAAAATATTTATGAACAGCACTATTATTTGAAGTTGAAACAAGTATGATACTAATTATGTTTTTCAGGGACAACAAATGACAACATTTAAAATATTTTAAATGCATGGGAAATACAGTTTGTACTCTTCTCATTCTCCTTAATCCCCTAGATATCCTTTAACACAAATTTATTGAAAGGTGTTTTTAGGCCCATTGCCTGCAGGCCACCAGGGGAGCTTGTTAAAAAACAGATTCAGGAGACCCATTGGATTTACTGAATGAGAATGTTTTTGGTGTGGGCTGTCAGAATCTGCATTAATCAGTTGTCCCAATGATCCTGTACTCCAAAGTCAGAGATCCAGTAATCTCATGCACATTTAACAAAACAGCAGCCCTGACAGCCATATCCTGCCCACAGATTTGTTTTGTTTGGCTTGCAGCATCGGCAGTATGGTTTTTAAAATTTTGTTTGCCAGCTTTTAAAAATGGTGAGCTTACACATATAAATCGAAATCTCTTTTTTAAAAACATCGATATCATTTTGCAATACTGAGCCCATGTACCCATGTGACCATACCTGAGCAAGATCTGTACGGGCTATGTGCTCTTGGATTTGCCACAGTTACATGTTTAACTGGGGTCATGTTTTCTTTGATATTTTCTTTCCTATAATCACCTGCTTAAGATTTGTATGTATTTGAGTTTTTGATTCTGCATTCAGAGGTTATAAACAGTGAGGAGAAATGGTTAAAAAGAGGCAAGATTAGAGGTTGGAAAGCCAGGAAATTTATTCAAGCAGTTGAGATAAGAAATGAACTGGTAAACTAGGATAGTGGAGAAGAGGAGGAAGATCAGGATTTAGAAACGACCTTGTTGATTGACTAAATTGGAGTGGGATTTGCATGGGAGAAGGAAGAACAGGTACTGAGGAGTAAGGGAAAGGGAAACTAAGTCGAATGATATATTTGTTTGGGGGCACAGTAATTTTAGGTGCTTGTGTGACATGGTTGCTTGTTAAGGTATAGCTTGTTATGGATTAGAGACTCCTCTCAAACACACACTCCCACTCCCATGGTTGGGTAAGAGGATAACTCCTAGAAGAGCATACAAAAATTGCCTGGTCTGTGTGTTTTGAATGATAAAAAGCATGTTCTAAAACCTACTTGCTTTTCCTAATGCAAACTGAAAATAAAAATACTGCATGATTGTCACTAGCTGGAATAGACAGAAAGTAGCATATCCTCATCTTAATCTAATTCTGATAGAGGTATTGTATACAGAATACCTGGGTGGAGTTGTTATCAGAATCCTTGTAGTGCTAGAGATTTTTTTTTTTTCCAAATGGGTCAAAGGTTGACACATTGCCATAGCATATCAAGATTGCTCAGAGATTTAATGAAACCTACTTCTTTCTTGCAAATGGTGACTTTAGTTTCGTTCTCCCTTTGTCACTTCAACAGTTAAAATTTTGCTCTGTAAGTATCCTTTAGTACTGTAGATACTAGGAACATGCTGTATTCCAAAAGGTGTTTGCAAGACATTTTACTTTCTTTTTTTTTGTATCTCTAAGAAACACTGTTTCTTTGGGAAGCTATGATGATTAGATACCTTGGGTAACTTCCCTTTATAAAATGTTACATAAAGTACATTTATTATAAGTATGGGCCTGGGGCTCTCTCTGCTGGTGCAGCAGGTTAAAGCTTAGCTCTAAGAAGCTAAAACCTCTTCAGCCTGAGTTCGATCCTTGCCCAGGAGGTGACCCACATGGTGTGACATACCTCTCCTGACCTGCCCACTGTGCCCCTAGGCAGTTTTCTTTGTCAGTCTGCCTGTTCTGCTCCCCACTCTCTGGTGAATCATTTCACCACCCCTGCAACTCTGGCCTGTACCCTTATTCTGTATGCATAAATAAATAAATCTTTAAAAAAAAAAAAAGGATGCGTCTGAACTGTAGGAGTAGTTATGTGCCGTGTAGTATAGGAACAATAAACAGAAAAGTTCCTTCTTTTTTAGGTACAGGGCTGGCTCTAGGCAGTGTTTTGAAATTGGTACATTTATCTTTGCTATTCCCCAGAACCCTTTCTATACCCCTTTCCCATGTAAGATTGTCCCATCCATGCAGGTGACATCCTCCGACTGTGACCCTGCCCTCCCAGATCTGCTCCTCAGTGTTCCAAAATTACTGATCTCGCGTTGGTGGTATAGTGGTGAGCATAGCTGCCTTCCAAAATTACTGATCTCTTCCCCCAAATTTCATGTCTCTGCTATAGTTTCTCTCTCCTAAGTATCAGAATGAGCTGATTTGTGCCATTGTTTCTGAAGATGCTATATTACTGGTATTTAAAAAAGATAATTAACATAACTTCATCACTTCATAAAATATCCAGAAATTAGCTGAGGAAAGTGAATAAAGTCAGATAGTGTAAGGAGATTGTTTGGGAACTTGTTCAAGTAATCATATAAACAGCTCCTTTTTAAGCTCTCATGGGAATAATAAGCTCTAAGCTATTTCTGCTTTTCTAGACTTGGCCTTTATTAACTTATGAGGCCAATGCTTTCAGAGCTTTTCACTTCATGATTGCTTCCATGGAAGCAGTAGAGGCTTCTAGAATTAAGGTAGGCAACTAGGTCAAGAAAGATGACTAACTCTGGGACTGCCAGTATAACCTTTTTAGTGAAGGGTATATTCCAAACTGATATAAGCAGTTCTTAACATAAAATCATTTCACATTTCTTACCTGAAAATGGTGGTATGCAGTTTCTAAGCTTAGATGATTTACTTGTTCATTGAGGCAAATAATGAATATCATTAAAAATATTGATTTCTAATAATTTATAAACTGCCTTCTTTTACTATCTGTTGCATTGTATGCTTACCAGAATTGGTTGTATTTGTTCCCTAACCTATGCCAGCTATCATTGCTATTTTGATGATATGATTTAATTAAACTTCATGAATGTGATGACATATAAATTTAAGAATAGTTTCTTCTATCAAAATTAAGTAGAAGTTTTTTGCATGAGTTGATACAGCAGTTAGAAAGATTGCTGTTGAACTAAGCATAGGTGAGACAACTGGAAGCCTAGGGAAAAATAGGAAATCTAGATAGATTTCTGACGGCTTTGCAGGTATCTGCAAGTTTTCTCTTCTAAAGAAAACATAAATAATAGGAAATTCATTAAGGATGTTGTTTATGAAAGGAAGACTGCTCTAAACTCCAGCTATAGAGGTTATATTAAAATAAAAAGCACTTAGCTATGCATCAAAGGATTGATAAATAGATATTTCTGTGTTGCAAGTTACAATAAAATACGGAAGATATTTTTATGTTAATGATTTTCTACTTAAACCAAATTTAGAAAGTAACCTCTTGCTGAACCGTGCCATGCCCGTACCTAGTAAGAGATCAACCTGCCTTCAAATTGTTTTTTGAGTCACCATGGTAGTCAAGCAGATTTTATTTCATGCTTTAAAACTTAGTAACCACAAATTAATTTATTGTAACTTCCTTTCAATGACAGATGAACACATTTATTGACTGTAGAAATTTTATTTTGTAGAAATGATGAAGTAGGGAATAATTTCAATATATAGTGACTGAGTCCTCATAATTACAGACATTTTCAACAATTTATTTTTTAGGTTACTGTCATTTATTTATGGATGAAAAGGCATCATGGGTTAACCAGTTGGAGATTACTTGGGGATAGGTGAGACAAGAGTAGCCTCAGTCACTATTGAATTCAGATCATGGATATATGGGGGTTTGTTACACTATTCTCTCTCCTTTTGCATATCTTGAATTTTTTCCAAATAAAAATTTCAGTCTGTGTACCACCATGATTTGGAGAAATTTTCCATTGAGTAGTTTATTCAGAAAAGGCTCATAGTCTTTTTTTTTTAATTGTATCTGTATTCCTCACATTTCTTCCAGTTTTCTCTTCATTCTGTGCTCATTTCTTACCATCATTTGAGCTCATCTTTCATAGTTTTCATTGACTTACAACTTTCTTAGGTGTTCATCTCTTTCTGCTTTGTGTTCTGTTTTCTTCAGAATAATCACTTCCCTGAGTGGCTTTATTCATTTATTATTTAATTCATGGCAAGTTGTTAAGGCAAGATTTTCATAGTATGTTAGTGTTCTCTACCACCTGTGTATCAGGGCTTTTTAAGACTTTTATTCAATTTTTTCCCAAATTATATTAATTGAGATAAAGTAGGTTAATGTCTTTATATCTGCTCTAAGGGTTATAGGTTTTAACTTCTACAAATAAATACTTAAACATCCTGCTGACCACTAGTGCTCCAATAATCTTCCACTGTGTTCCATTAGGCCCCTCCCTCTCCAGTTTTTCAATTATTTATAATTTCTGGAACATTTGTGGTCTTCTTAGGTTGACTTAAAGTTCTTGTATCTTTTGTGCCTTGCCTTGACATTTGTCTTAGTATTTCTCATTTTTAGTAAGAAGTAATTCTGGAATCATTCCCCTACTACAACAAATCTTTTCAAATGCAGATGAACTGTCATTCAACAACTAAGGCTTATACTCAGATCTGATTCAGTCATGAGGGTAGGATGAATAAAGGAATTTGCTGGATTGACTTTTTGTCCTTACTTCTTAGAAAAATAGCATACTTAGCCACTAATTTGCTGTGTCTTTTTAATATGTATAATAGCTAAGTATTTAGAATTCATATGGTGAGGGGTATACCATACCATATTTTCTTTTTTACTGCAGATTGCTGTTTCATTGTCTTTCCTTTTCATGATTTTGTTTAAGGGCAACCACAATGTGAAATGAGTTGGTACTTACGGTGACCAACGCAAGGAAAGTTACTTTGGGCTGGTCAACCATGTTAGGTGCCAAATTGCTACAGGGCAAAGCCAATGTGAAATGGGTTGACCTGGCTGTGGATCCTCACCTGTGTACTTAAAAGGGACTTATAATGACATTCAACTGCAGGCACACACAGAAGTTTAATAAAAGTTTTATTTACAAAAAGGGGACAATGAAGAAAGGAATGACTCAAGGAGAAAGAGAAATAAATTAGTATATGTGTCCTACCAGTTTTGCTGAGCTAGGACCCCAGTAGCATGCTGAATGGGGGTGGAAAACCAAGGACCTTGAAGGCCCACATGTCTAGTTAGATACCAAGCCTGGCTATTTAACTCCACCTTCAGTTTCCAGCAACTCTCTCTTCATTGGTGATAACATTATGGGATTTGTAGTGCTCAGTGGCTTGGATCTCTTTGGTCTAGGGCTGGGGTGGAGTACATAAAACCTATGTGAAGTTAATTTAGGGCATCCTTTCCCCCCAACAAATTCAGAATTGAGCTTGTTCTGTGCATTAGTGCTCTGGATTAGAGAGGCAGGTCTAGTCACTTTTGTATAGCATATGTAATGTCTCCCTTACCTTCTTTAAACTTTCTCTTTCCAATCACTATAGAATAAGGGGGGAAAAAGCAAATGATTAGAATAACAGTTTTAAAATTTGTTCATATAGTAAAAATTATGATGATACAAAATGCTTGTGTGTTTCTGTGCTCACTGGTTATTTAGAGAGAAATAATATCAGAAATGTATGGGAGTTAGAGGAGAACTAAGTCTCATTTCAATGATTTTCTAATTTTTATTCTTGATACTTTAAAAAATCACTTATTTTTATTTTAGTTTCCCTACAGCCATGTTAATCTAGATTAGTTTTAGATGCAACAATTATTCAAATACCAACATATTTGCTCGCATTTTCTGTTCTTTAGTATAACCAATGTACACTTTCTATAGAATACAATGATGCAGTAAAAACAAAATAAATTTTGAACCACTGTCAGAGTGCAAAAGAAAGTATCCTATACCTATTTGAGTTCTTCTAGGCTCACAAATAATCAAAGGGTATCAGACAAATTAGTGAGACAAGGAAACTTATAAGAGAAGTTAAATATTAGCAAGTATACCTCCTGCATACATGTGGCATTATAGCTTATTATAAGAGGCTTAGCTAAAATTCAAAGGTTTTGAGGGGTAGAAGAAATAGTAAAGTTAGCTTGCAGGTAACTGGGAGGACACAACAAAGGTATGCAGATTTAAATTCTGACTCTTCCATTGAAAAGAGATTAGGAGATTCTATCTTTCCAATGCAGTGAGGGAGACATACTTAAGAGACAGTTTCTCCTTTACACAGATACATGTTTTTCACAAAAGCATGCCCTCCACCTAGCCTTCAGAGTGTCTCCCATGAAATAAACCTTTTCTCAGAATGACACATCTTGAGGACTGGCAGGAGTGGAGACAGTTTTGCTTCTATATACCTCAAAACTCAAATGGAATGACATCCTTGACAAACTATCTTGCTACATATTGAACTCTTGGAATTTTGAATTCTGCTTTTAAAAAAAGCAAGCTTATTGCAAAAAGGTTGGAAAAATGGAAGAAATAGTTACAAATCTTGACTCATGTAATTTTGGCTACAAGACTCTAGTACTGTGATTCTCCTTTGTTTTCTATGTTGTCATTTTCTATAGAAATATTATATCAATATATTGCTTGTTGCAATTTTATTTTATTAGACTTCCTACCAACCATATAACTAAATTTGTTTTTCTCATGCTTGATTCTCTTTATTATTGCTTCTTTTGTGTATTTTATTTTTCTATCTTTTCTTTCTATAACTCTATAGGCTTGGTTTTTATATCATTTTTTCATATAAGGAATTTTATTTTTTGTCTATTTACCTGTCTCTCTCTCTTGATATATATATTTACAAAAATGGGACAATGAAGACAGGAATGACTCAGGGAAAAAGAGAGATGAATTGGTAAATGTGTTCTAAAATCAGTGCTACAGTAGGGCTTACAATAAATAGTAGTCATCTTATGTCACATCTCTTTGTACTCCTGGTGTTGTTCAATAGTGGCAAACCTTTTTAACTCTTTCAGTCTTTTTTTTGAGGGTAATATTTTCTCCTAAATTGTGTGCTCATACTACCTAAAACAATTTACAGATTTAATGCAAAGCCTATCAAAAATGTGTGTGTGTGTGTGTGTGTGTGTTTTTAAGAAAAAACTGTATTCCACACCAGGGTGACATATTTGTTACAAAAAACCCTACAGTTATATATCATTATTACCCAAAGTCTATAGACTACCTTAGTTTTATTTCTGGTGTTTTACATTCCATGTGTTTTTGACAAATGCATGACATGTTTCTATCATTATGGTATCATATAGAATACTTTCATTGCCCTCAAAGTCCTCTCTGTTCTGTATCAATTCATATCTCTCTCTCTCTATTTTTTTTTTAAAGATTTATCCATTTATGCATACAGAACTGGGGTACAGGCCAGAGGTGCAGGGGTGGCAAGAGGACTCACCAGAGACAGAGTGGGGAGCAGAATAGGCTGACTGATAAAGTACACTGCTGAGGGGAGCAGCAGGTGGGCCAGGAGTGGTCTACCGTGCCATGTAGGTCACCTCCGGGGCAGGAGATGGAACTCATGCTGAAAAGGCTTTAGCTTCCTAGTGCTGTGCTCCAACCTGCTGCACCACCAGGGAGGGCCCTCATATCTCTTCTTACCTTATCACCTGGAAACCACTGATCTTTTCACTGTCTCCATAGTTTTATCATTTCCAGAATATCATTGAGTTGAAAACATTTAATATATAGTCAAAGCTACCATGAACATCTCTGGGCAGGATTTTGTGTGGGCATAAGTTTCAGACCCTTTGGGTAGATAGATACCAAAGAATGGAAAGGATATATTTTGTTATATTTAGTTTTATAGAAAATTGCCTGGTAGTTTGATTAGGTGGCTATATGAAGTATTTTGCATAGGCTGTTCCTATGGTTCCATTAGTTTTTTTTTTTTTAAAGATTTATTATTTATTTGTACATACAGAACTGGGGTACAGGCCAGAGGCTCAGGGGTGGCGAGAGGCTTCACCAGAGACAGAGTGGGGAGCAGAACAGGCAGATTGACGAAGTACACAGCGGAGGGGAGCAGCGGGCGGGTCAGGAGAGGTCTGCCACGCCATGTGGTCACCTCCGGGGCAGGCGGGAATCGAACTCATGCGGAAGTGGCTTTAGCTTCTTAGTGCTGTGCTTTAACCCGCTGCGCCACCAGGGAGGGCCCATTAGTTTTTTTTTTTTTAATTAACTTCTATTTTTAGGATCTCAACTCAGTTACCTCACATTATTTCATTGACTCAGTAATTTACTCCCATTGCATGCTTTCATAGCAATGGATCACTCCATTATAAAATTTATATTACAAACTTATTATGTCTGTGATTATTTAATGTCTATCTTCTGATTAATTTCTAAGCTGTATGAACACATGGATCATGTTTTATTTTTGGTTCACTGATTTATTTCTAGTACTAACATAGTGTCTTGCATTTTAACAAATACTTATAGAATATATATTAATTTAATGAACAGAAGAATCAATGCATAAATTGCATTAATATTTTTATTTATGATGGATGATAATTATGTCCCAACATTGGAGGTTTATGTCCATAAAGAATTTTTACCTAGAAGACTGCAGAAAAGCTGGGAAAAACCACTTGAAACTTTATGACAGAAGAAATTCTATGTGTCTATGTGTATATATTCATACTTTGTGGGTCCTTGTATTTAAGCATTTTAAGTAGGTATTGTCAATTTTATTAGTCAATTAGTGATGGCTATTGACCTAGCAAAGAAAATATCAGGTAACTTTTTTTTTTGGTGAGATATTTATTTTATTTTATGCTATTTTATTGAGATAACATTTGTTTATAACATTGTATGTGATTCAGAGGCATAGGGTCAAACTTCCTACGATACATGTCACCATACCACACCCACTACCAAGGCACACATAGTCCTCCAACATAGTCCTTGTGCTGACTCCCCTTCTTTTTCAGACATCTTCCCCTCCTATTTTTGTAGCTTCAGTTCCACAGTCAGCTTTTATTTTAAAAAAATATTTATTTACTTATGCATAAAGAACTAAAGAACTGGGGTACAGTCCAGAGATGGGGGTGTGAGCAGATTCACCAGTGATAGAGTGGGGAGCAGAACAGGCAGATCGACTGAAATACACTGCTGAAGGGAGCAGCGGATGGGTCAGGAGAGGTCTGCCTCACCTTGTGAGTTACCTTTGTGATGGGGATCCACCTCCTGCTGAAGTGGCTTTTGCTACTTAGTGCTATGCTTTCACCAAACACTGCACCACCAGGGAGGGCCAGTCAGATCTTTTTAATTCAATGTATTTACATATGTATTTTTTACATCATTTTTCATTTTTGTAAAATGTTTGGTATTTCCTCTCAGGTGTAATCCCCATAAAATTTTCACCACTAAGTCACCTGTGAAGCATCACCATAGTCTCTTGTGCTTTTCCCTCACTGTTTTGAAACCCCCCCCCCCGCTGTATATCTCTGATTTACAGTTTGCTGCTAGTTTTGTCTTTTTTTTTTTCTTTTCCTACCTCTTGTTTGGTTTCCCTCTATACGAACTATAAGTGAAACCATTTGATATTTTTCTTTTTCTTTATGACTTATTTCACTGAGCATGATCCCTTCCAGCTCTATCTCATGTTTCTGTGAATGTCATGATTTTATCTTTATTGATTGATGAATAGTATTCCATTGTGTATATATACCAAATCTTCTTGACCCAGTTATCTATTTTTGGGCATTTGGGTATTGTAAATAGAGCTGCAATAAACATAGGAGTGCAGATATCCTTTTGAATAAATGCATTTTTGTCCTTTGGATCGATCCCTAGGCGTGGAACTACTGGGTCAGATGGATGCTTCATTTTTAGTAGTTTGAGGAACTTCCACATAGCTTTCCTTAGTGCTTAGACCAGTTTGCATTCCAGCCAGGAGTGTAAGAGAGTTCCTTTTTCTCCACATCTTCCCCAACATTTGTTGTTGTAGTTTGTTTGTTTTTTTGTTTGTTTTAGTAGGTGCCATTCTCACTGGTGAATGTGGTATATCATTGTGGTTTTGATTTGCATTTCCCTGATTATAAGTGATGTTCAACATTTTTTAATATACCTGCTGGCCATTTGCATTTCCTTTTTGGAGAAGTGTCTGTTTTGCTTTTCTATCTTTTTTTATGACTGAGTTGTTCACTTTGTTTCTGTTGAATCATGTGAGCTCTTTGTAGATATCTGTGATCATCAGTCCCTTATCATTTGTATGGAGTGCACAAATTTCCTCTCAACCAGTACTGTGTCTTTTTGCTTTGGTTAATGTCTCTTTTGCTGTACAGAGGATTTTTAGTTTGATGTAGTCCCAGTTGTTTATCTTTTCCTTGACTTTCTTTCCTTAGGGGGATGAGTCTTTAAAGATGTTACTGAGATGTATGTCATATAGTGTTTGACCTATATTTTCTTCTCTATATTTTATGGTTTTGGGTTGGGTTTTATGTTGAAATCTTTTATCCATTCTGAGGTTGGTTTTTTTTGTTTGTTTGTTTGTGTGTGTGTGTGTGTGTGTGTATGCATGGTTTGAAGTAGTAGTCTAATTTCATTCTTTTGCGTGTGGTAGTTCAGTCCCCAGGACCATTTATTGAACAGACCGTCCTTGTTCCATTGCATATTCTTTGCTTCTTTGTCAAAGATTAGTTGTCCATGTATGTGTGGTTTTATTTCTGGGTTTTCTGTTTGATTCCATTGGACTATATCTGTTTTTATTCTAGTGCCATATTGTTTTAGTTATTATGGCTTTTTAGCACAGCTTGAAGACTGGGAGTGTGATACCTCCATGCTCCTTTTCAGTCAGGAGACTTTTGGCTATTTTACTTTTTTTGTGTCTCCATATAAGTTTCATCAAGATTTGTTCTGTATCTTTGAAGAATGGCATTGAGATTTTTGTCAGGATTGTGTTGAAGCTATAAATTGGTTTCAGTAGAATGGCAATTAAAAAATATTTATTTATGCATACAGAACTGCGGTTCAGGCCAAGGTGCAGGGGCAGTGAGAGCATTCACCAGAGACAGAGTGGGGAGCAGAACAGGCAGGTTGATGAAATACACTGCTGAGGGGAGCAGCAGGTGAGACAGAAGAGGTCTGCTGTATCATGTGGATCACTTCTGGGGTCTGGGGATCGAACTAGCACTAGAGCTGCTGCAGCCAGCTTGCAGTGTTGTGCTCCAACCCGCTGTGCCACCTGAGGGCCCCTAAAATGGCAATTTTAATAATGTTATTTCTTCAAATCCATGAGCAAGGGATGCTTTACCATTTCTTTGTGTCTTCTTCTGTTTCTTTTAGCATGCTTTATAATTTTCTGTATGTAGGTCACTCAATCATTTGTTAGGTTTATTCCCATGTATTTGATTTATTTTGTTTCCATTATCAATGGAATTGGCTTTCTTAATTTCTTTTTCTTCAGATTGATTGTATACATATAAGAAGGCTACTGATTTTTGCCAATTTTGTATCCTGCCACTTTACTAAACTTTACTAAACTATTATTTTAATTAGTTTTCAGGACTCTGTATTATCATATCTTCTGTGAATAATGATAGTTTTACCTTTTCTTTGCTTATTTGGGATTCCTTGAATGTCTTCTCTTGTCTTATTGCTCTGGATAGGACTTCCAGTATTATATTGAAATGCAGTGGCAAGAGTGGATATTCTTGTCTTCTGCCTGATCTTAAAAGAAAGGTTTTTATCTTTTCACCTCAGAATAATAATGGTTGTTTTATATGGCTTTTATTAAGGTTATGTTCCTTCCATCCCAAGAATTTCAAAGGCCTTCATCATAAATAAATGTTGATCTTTGTCAAATGCTTTCTCAGCATCCATTGATATTATCATATGGTTTTTATTTGTTGTTGTTGTTGATGTGTTGAATTACAGTAATTGATTTTCAGATGGTGAACCATCCTTGTGTTCCTGGAATAAATCCCACTTTGTCATTGTGAATCCTTTTGATGCATTGTTTGATTGTGCTGGCAAGAATTTTATTGAGGGTATTTGCATCAGTGTTTATTAGAGAGATTGGCTTGTAATTTCCTTGTTCGGTTTTGGTACTAGTGTAATGTTGGCTTCATAAAACCTAGTTGGTAGTATTCCTTCTTTCTCAGTTTTTTGGAAAGAGTTTGTGTAGGATAGGCATTAGTTCATTTCTACACATTTGGTAGAATTCATTTGTGAAGCTGTCTGGTCCTTTTGTTTTGGGGAGGATTTTGATTACTATTTCAGTTTTAGTGCCTGTAACTGGTCTGTTTAGGAGTTCTATTTCTCCTTTATCTAGGCTTTGTATGATTATGTAGTTCTAGGAATTTGTTTATCCCTTCTATATTGTTTTACTTGTTTGCATTTAAATGTTCATAATAATTTCTGATTTTTTTTATATCTGCCGATTCTTGTAATTTTTCCTGTTTATGATCCTATTTATTTTTATTTTCTCCTGGTTTTTTTTTCTTTTTTTCTTTGTGAGCCTGGCTAAAGATTTATCTATTTTGTTTATGTTTTTGAAGAACCAACTTTTGGTTTCTTTGATCTTTGGGATTATTTTTTAATTTCTATTTTCTTTATTTCTATTTCAATATTTAACTTTTCCTTTCTTCTGGCTTTGATTTTTGTTGTTGTTGTTGCCCATTTTATAGTTCTTTGAGATGGGTTATTAGGTTTTTTTCTTTGGCTTCTTTCTTATATCTTGATGTGAACTGTTTTGCTATATACTTTCCTCTTATTACTGTTTATGCTGTGTCCCATACATTTTGGAAAGTTGTACCTTCAATGTCATTCATCTCAGAGTGCTTGTTTAATTTTCTTCTTTGATCATCTCATTAATCTGAGGTCTTCTAGTAGTGTGGATTTCAATCTCCATGAAGTGGGACTGTTCCTTGCTTTATTTTCATGGCTTATTTCTAGTTGGATGCCTTTATGATCAGAGAATATAGTTGGTATGATTTTGAGCTAATACATCTATTGATGTTTTTTTTGTGGCCCAATATTTGATCAATTCTGAATAAGGATCTGTGTGCACTCAAGAAAAACTTGTACTCAGATTTTTGGGGGTTCAATGTCCTATAGATCTCAGTTAAACCCATGAGGTCTAGATCCTTACATAGGGCTCTAGTGTTCTTGTCTATTTTTTATATCATTGATCTGTCCACTGGTGAGAGTGATGTGTTGAAGTCTCCTACTACATATGTATTTTCTCTGATGTCTGTTTTCAAAGAAGATAATAATTGTCTGATATATTCTGGTGCTCCTTCATTTGGTGAGTATTTGGTGATGATTGTTACAGTTTCCTGATGTATTGTCCACTTAATTATAATGTAGTGACCATCTATGTCTCTTTTTACACTTAAGTTATTTTACCTTTTAGAAATATAGTTGTTCTCGTCTTCTTTTTTGGTCCATTTGCTTGTTGGATTGTTTTCCAGCCTCTTACTTTCAGTCTAGTTTATCTTTTGCAGTTAAATGTGTTTCCTGGAGACTGCAGAAGGTTGTATTTATTAATTTTTTTTAAATCTAGGCTTACACTTCTGTCTTTTTATTGCTGAGTTTATTCCATTTACACTGAGGGTTAATATTGATTCATTGACATCTGTATTTGCCATTTTGCTTATCTTTTTGTGATTCTCTTCTCTACCTTGTTCTGATCTTCCTGTTCATTCTTCTGTTGATTTTGGCTTTAGGGCTTCTTGTAATGATTTTTGGAGTGGGGTTTTAGTAGTAATGAATTTCTGGAGATTATGTTTGTCTGAGCAAGTCCTAATTTTTCCTGTATAGAGGAAAGAGAGCTCCGAGGGACAAAGTTTTCTTGGTTAGCATTTGTTGACTTGGGGTTTGTTACATATATCACTCCATTCTCTTCTTGTCTGTAGTGTTTCTTTAGAGAAATCTGATATCTACCTGATGGGTTTTCCCTTATAGGTTATCTGTTTCTTCCCTGTTGTCAGCTTTATTATTTTTTTTCCTTGTCCTGGACTCTTGGAAGTT
This sequence comes from Condylura cristata, assembly GCF_000260355.1. Classification (NCBI taxonomy): domain Eukaryota; kingdom Metazoa; phylum Chordata; class Mammalia; order Eulipotyphla; family Talpidae; genus Condylura; species Condylura cristata. The sequence continues at coordinate 8,275,633 of NW_004567120.1, forward strand.
TTACTATTATGTGTCTTGCTGTAGTTTTCCTGTCATTGTGGTAATTGAGGGTTCTTCTAGCTTCCTTTATATCTGTATTTATCTCCTTCTTGATGTTTGGGAAGTTCTATTTGATTATCTACTTAAATAGTTTCTTGTTTCCTTTGTCTTTCTCCTCACCTTCTGGGATTCCTGTTACTCTTATTTTTCCTTTTCTCATGGTGTCAGATAATTCTTGGAATGCTTTTCATCCGTTTTTCTCTGTATTTCTCTTTTTTGCGTTATTTTTACACCTGTATCTTTGAGAGTACTGATAATTCCTCCATTTTCCAGAGTTCTTTAGCTTCTCCATTATTTTTTTAATACTCTACGTTTTCTTTATTTTCTTCTTTAAAGGCTCATTTTCATCCTTCAGCTCATTATATTTCTCACATCATTCTTTTCCTTTTCATCTTTCTTTATGTTTTTGATCATGGCAATTCTAAATTCTCTCTCTAAAGGCATGGAAGCACTTCCATGTCATTGTTGAGTTCTAGGGGCTGATTTTCTTTTTGTGGTGTGTCCTTCCCCAGAGGTCTTGCTTAGTTATTTGTATTTTTCCTTCTCCCTGTTGTTTGTTTTCAAATTTGTTCTATGTGGTTAACCATTATGCCACTGGTACCAGTAGGCATCTCTTTGGGGTGCTCCTACTGGGCTATCAGCGACTGGTGGCCAGACCAATTCTGGTGCTGACGTGCCAGACTTCATAAGGATAGCAATGCTGCAGGTGGGTTGATGGGCCCTGTCTATCTGTGAAGATGACTGAATCTCTGTATGTTGCTGCTCTCCTCCCCACATGTAAGTCTGAACCTACAATGCCAGTCATGTTTTGTGCATGTGGAAGGGCTTCATGCAGATTCTTAACACTGTGAGTGCCAGAAGGCTTTATCCCAAGCATTCACTGCTCTCTCAGTTGGCTAGTCCCTCCCTGCATCTTCTTGGCTTTACCTGCTGTTCTGGACAGTGTGTATAGATGCCTGGGGACCACTGGTTTCCCATGTCGTATGCTGGCCAGAGGCACTGTCCTGACTCTCATTGCTCACCTTTGTTAGCTGGGATCTCCCTCTGCCTTTAATTGATTCTAGAAGTGGTGCTTGGTGGTCGCTGGCGTCCCACAGTCTTGTGAGCCAGCAGGCACGTCCCTGAATCTGCCTGACTTTGTTTGAGGAGCCCTCCCTCTGATGTTACTCAGTTCTGAGTGATGGGTGTGGGAGTTTCAGCTTCCAAAGCCTTGCAGGCAGGCCCACGCTTTCCTGGAACTCACTGCTCACCTTTGTTTGTGGAGCCCACCATCTGTAATTTTTTTTTATCATTATATTTGTTATTCGTCAACCCCCTTTTCCTGCAGAAATTAAATTACACATAATTTGGTCAATTGAAATTGTTTTCCATTTACTAAAGCTCACTTCATTTTATTTGTTTTGTTTCCTTATCCACAGCTTCTACGACATTTGTTCCTAGGTACACTGATCTTTCCGTTTGCATTGTCTAATTTGCTTTTAATCCTATCCAGTGGATTTTTCTGCTCAGATATTCTAATTTTCATCTCTTAAATTTCAATTTGGGTCCTTTATAAATATCTTCCATATGTAGACTTTTTAAATATACAGAATGAAAGTTAAAAATAACTTTTTAATGCCTTTATCTGTTAATTTTAGCATCTGTGTCAGTTATGGGCCAGTTTGATTGATAAATTTTCTTTCTGTCTTCATTACATATTACATATGTTCCCATGCTTAGAAATATTTGATTGGATGCCAGATTTTTCAAATTTTACACTTGGGAAGGTGCAAAGGAAATCTCACTGTACCCCTCTGGGTTCTTCTAAGTTGATAAACTAAGCAAGCATCAACATATGTGAAGTATCAATAATAAATTACATAATAACATGCCTACAAACTGTATATATGGGAAACAACCAGCAAAATTGACTTACTCACCCTTGTAACATCAGAGGCCACCTTAAACAGCTAAACTAAGAGGAAGAAAAATGGGGAGGAAAAAAAGGGAATGTCAATTAGGGAGATTATGGGGGCTGGTACAGTAGACAAAGTGCTCCAGTGAAAGAGATAAGAAGGTTAGTTCTTTCTGGAACAGTGAGGGAAACAATCTTAAGGGAGCGAGCTACTCCTTTATACATGTTGAATACCTTGTTCCAAGGGCAGTTCCAACAGCCATCAGAGTCACTCCCATGAAATTAATCTTTTGCTAAAAAGACACTTTGGGGTGGCAAATTTTTACTCCCCTGTACCTTAGTTACTTGGGAAAAAATATGCTTTTGGTCTTTGCTTTTAAGATGTATTTGGCAAGACCAGTGCAAGATTTAGTCTAGGGCTAATAACCCTACCATGGAAGCAAGAACCTTCTAAAAGTTCTATCCATTGCCCCATTAATTATGAGATTTTCCAGTTTGGCTGGTAGAAACAGGTTTTAATTCCAGCTTTGTGTGAGTGCTAGGTAATGTCCTTTCTCTAAGTTTCTTCGGTGGTTCTGGCCCCATCCTTAGGGAGTTGCCTTACATCCATGTGCCAGTCAGCACTTCCACTCAACATGCAAGGTAGACCTCTGCAGGTGTCCTGAATTTTTTTATCTGTGTTGCTCTCTTTTCTGGTACTCCACTTTGTGAATTTCACCTGCCTGGTTCTGAATTTTCAAATCCTCAACTTCCTGAGATCCAGCTTGGACACTCTATCAATGTAGCATGCAGACACAACTGTTAGGACTTGTCTCACTTGTTTTCCATCTTGCAGGAATGACAGGATTTTGTTGATGTCCAGTGTTTGAGATATTTATATATTTTTTATTTTTTGGTTGTTTTGGGAAGGTTGGTAAATCTGGCTAGAAATCTAATACTCATTAAACAAAACTGGTTTTATATAACTAACTAAAGTGATTGGGATTTTTGTTCTTCTGTTTTGCCACCTGTTTCCCTCCCCCCAATTTTAGTCAATGTTGGCTGAATGTTAACCAACCCCTTGCAACATTAGTGCTTAGTCTCTAGGTATAAACTCTTGGATTTAGATCAAAATTGCCTAGTCAACAGTGAACACCCTTTAATTTGGTCAGTAGTATTTGACAATTCCTTCCTCTACTGAACTTGATTATTTCATAAAAACTGCACACATAAATCTTCTCCTGGTTTCCACTTTCTTCTCCTACTGTTTTCCCCTGCTTATGTTATGAACATTTATTTCTTTCCATTTGTTTATTACAAAATCCTTGGTCAAAATTCCAGTCTTGATTAACATTACATACTTTTGGTTTCACATATCAATCTCCAACTAAAGCACATATATTATTTTTACTTGAATATAACACAGAAATAGAATATTATTGCTAATGAGGACCTTACAGTTTGTCACTTAACGCTTGAAAACATTGAGGGCATATATCTTAGTCTTTCTACATTAAGCAGCCATCTAGGTTTTACCTTGTCATATAATGTTTCGGTCATTCATTTTGATTATTGTTAAAATTCAGATAAATATTTGTAGATTATTATGAATATATAATATGATTTGGAGATCATTTTATCATATGTTTTTGTATTAGAACATTTTCATCTGTCATGTTGCCAAAGAGAGGAGAATGCGGAAAAATATTAAGTCATTGTTTACTAAGAACAAATGCTAGATTTGTGTTATATGGTCATATCAACAGGGATTTTAGCAGCAAACTTCCCATCAATTTGGCAGATTTTACTCTTAATAAATGTGCTTCTAGAAGGCTTCCAAAAAGTCTCTCAGTTTTAAATGGTTATTTCTGGACTAAACCGTTATGTTTGTTTTCAGTTAGTTCGAGGGTGGTATTTTTTTTTGAGGGAGGTGGCTCCTTGAACTATACCCTATAATGATATAATTAAGACATGTTAGGTGTAAGATCTTGTATCATATTGTACATATGACTTCATTCTATACTGGTTTTCCCCTCCTGATTCCATTTTTAGAAAATCAATGAAGTTTGTTGTTCTACCTTAACACGAGACTATAAGACAAACTTCTGTTTGACAAAGCTAGGTCAGAAAGGATGGATTCCGCATTGTTGGCTCCCTCCAGAGTTTTTGTGGAAATCCCCAAGTCCTTGAGGGATTAAATTAATATACTCATTTTTGTGTGCTTCTGGAACTAAGGTAGATGAAAACATAAAATGGGAAGGTTTTTAATCTTTTTTTTTTAGGATTTATTATGTAAGTTAGTACCGATATTTTTCATATAATTTAAATAGAATACATTTTTACAGATAATATAAATGGATAATTCATCTTATAGCGATCATAAGCATTGATTTCATTATATCTTCCTCGTATTTTTTAAAAGTACATTTAATTTTACAATGGGAGAATCTTTAAGTATATGCTCATGCAAGTGCATTTTGTTGTTTACTCTTTTGTATGTTACAATTAGTCAGTCAAATGTTGACTAATGTATTCCTGTAAAGGTGTGTTTGTTATTGTTGTCTGAAAATGAGTTCCATGGCTTTTTATGCAGGCTAACTCATACAAAGTGAGTTCACATGAGTGATCTGGAAGGCATGTGTCTATAGCTATAGCTTATATTCTCAAAGTAAACTCTTTAAATGATCTAATATGCCATTTTAAAAACTTTTGTTGATTTTCTGCTAAAAGAAATATAGAATATGTAGAGATATCTATACCAGTAATATAATATATGTCAATAGTAAATAATACAGACATATAGTAAGTATTATGTTTGCTAGCTACTTTGTGAAGGCGTACTATTAGCTGGCATGCTGATACTGTATACAGGTCAGAGAATATTATGAAATGATTTTGTTTAACCTCACTTCATCTTGGTTTTCTAATCAATAAAGTGGATATAATACTACCGATATGCAGGTTTGTTATGGGATTAATCGATTCAACAAAAGCATGCAAAACAGTGCCTGATACATAGTAGGTTCTCAGTGAATCTTGCTTAGTCATGCTAAAAGTAGCGATGATCTTTCTGTTTTTTGTTTGGTTGGTTGTTTGCTTGCTTTTATGATATGGAGCATTAATTAATACCATTTCTTGTCAGGTATTCACTTCTACAATTTGGTAACTGAAGAGGTTCTGTTTCATTCACTGATCCCCTCCCTTACTACCTCTCTTCCTCCATTTTAATTTGTTGCTCTCTAGCTGGAGCAATAATAGGTTCAGAATGTAAATACTGCTCTATGAACTGTGTCAGATTAGAAGATAAAATTTGGAGTTATATATTATGGAAGAGGAAAAGAAACACAGATGTTTATTTGTTTTAATTGTAATTTGTATTTTTTTCTAAATTTACATTAAATGTAGTTCAGATGTATTTAAGCATTAATTTAAAAATAAACATCCAATTTTTTCTTATTATTTATTCCCTTAGCTAATAAGCAGCCTTGCAGGTGAAGCAAAGGGAGTAGTGGGAGTTTACTTTCTAAGCAAAACCCTATGACCTCTAAATATTTAAGTTCTAGAGATATGTATGTATAATGATTCTTTTCTGTAATTGTTATTTTCTGTACATTGTGCACAACATGTATGTGCATATGTACAGACACAATTACACACTTTTTGCTGGCCTTACAGGTAGGGATAAAGGTAAAACTAATCAACTAATCTGATAGCCAGAGAGTATTATACAGGCTATATATAATATGCTTAACTAAATCTTTTTACTAGCTTTTAAAGGTTGACTGTTAATTGGGTAGGGTGTTAGGGTGATGTTGATTCTTTGCTAATCTGGATTATTCCTATAGATTAATTTTCTTGGTTTTAAAATTATCTTACATTTTCCCCCTTTATTACTAACTTCCTAACCCCATCCCTTCTACCTCTACCTAAGTTGGTTGTGGTGCTCCTGAGTGCCTATTAGATGTTCTAAGATACTAGAATCCTAAAATATCTCTATTCTGAATCCCATTTTCTTTTTTTTCACTTTGCTAGTGATATTTCTTGAATTGTCATTTAGCTCTTAGTTACTCTATGATGTGAGATATCCTTTAAGAATTGATTTTAGAGAGTAACAGATCTGGGTTATAGTGCTTCTATCTTTTAACAAGTATAAGTTATGATTAAGTTGCTATATATATCTTTGAGCCTAATGTTCCCCATCAGTAAAATGGGGATAAATAATGGAATACATCTCAAGGATTGTTGCATAAGTTAAATTTTAAAGTATATGTAAAAGCTCTAATTCTGGTACCTGGAAGACAGTTAATCCCAGTAAATAATCATTATAATTATACTTTTATTGTTGAAATCCAGATTATGGCTAATTACATCTTTTCAACTTTTTGTCCACCATAGTTCTTTGGAGGTTCTTTATATGATGGATAGATTCAGTGGTGGGACGAACTGCTACTAAACCTTAAAGAGATCCTTATTTAAATTGAGAGATTACCAGTTTCCAGTAATTCGCTCAATAAATATGGGTTGCTTCAAGGCCATTAGCCAGGTATCCCATAATGAATTTGAAGGATTTGGGAGACTGATCAAGGAAAAAAATATGTGGTCACTAGGTGGCAGTATTACACAGTGAGCTTCATTTGGGCAACCTTTGACAAATGTTTGCAAATGAGAGAGAAACCCCTCCATGTGAGACCCTCCAAAGAAGATAGCAAGAGTCCACTAGCCAGAAAGGGTGGAAGCTAAGAGAACTGCTGGAGAGGAGGAGGAGAAGAGAGCGAGTATCTGTCTAGATGGTATTGCTCAGTAGCATAATGGGGAGTTTGGGTAAAAGAACACTTCAAAGGCCATCAACAATGTGGTCTTCTGTAGCTGTAGTGTTTATTTTATAACTGACTAGTAAATGTCGGATATAGTTTCATAGTGTATGGAAACCAGACATGTTCTAAGTACCTGAAAATCTGCTTATTTAGGCTATATTTAGAACACTTGGAGTGTGGAAATTTGATTTTGGAAAGTGTGGGCTTTTTAAATGGGTTTCAGATGCTGTAAAGGAGTCAACAATTTAGGGTTAATGTATACATGTCATCTCCTTCCCATTTATGTAACTGCCCCAAACTGCTTAATTCCCAGTCCCTGCCTCAGGAAATTAAGACTCTTGAGGAAAAATTATATACCATGATAAATGTTATAATCAAGCTTTAAGACCTTGACGGTGACATGAAGAAAGAAACACTCTAGGAACAACAACAACAACAACAAAAATGTGGAGTTTCTGTATTTATCAAAGCATACTCTAGCTCAGAAAAGGAAACAGTGCATTGTTGGCTGCTGGTCACTAAACAACATGCTTTATAACTTTTTGAGTTTAAAAATTTTCTACCTGTGCCTTTGATATTTCTATGTAGATGTTTAGTCAGTGTGTGTAACTTTGACTATCATATTCTCCTTATCTTACTTCATATGAAAAAAAGTTACCTCTCTTAGCACTGTGTATTATGGTATTAACAGAGAAGGAAGAAGTCATTCTGTTACCTTTCTAAAGTAAATGGTTATTATTTAAAAATTCCATGACTATATTAATTGTGTATAGTTTGTGACTTTGAAATAGTCATATACTAGTGAGTATCTCAAAACGAAGAAAATTTCAACTCGGTAGATCAAGTTTATACTTAAATTCTTGAATACATTCACTGCAAGTACTCTAGAAGCAGTCTTATATGATGTTATTAGATCCTAGGACATTTTTATTAATGGAAGGAATAATTTGCCCTCTGTTTTCCCGTTAAGACACCTCACGGCCATGATTGCCTGTGTTACTCTCTGAACTCTTATCTGAAATTAACTGACCAGTTGCCTCACTTCTGTCCACTTATATATCATTACTAGTGCAGCCAGCCCTGTCTCCAGAAAGGAAAAAACAGATTTTGTACAATCTGATTTAGAGTGTATATTTTTTTATAGGAAGTGTTACAAAGAACCATGCAGTTGGAATACTACTAGTATTTCTAACCTGGTGGTATGTGATAGATTAAATAATAATTTATAAACTCACTTGAGAATTCAATCATCATTGAGTACTTTATGTCTGTAGCAAAATATAGTAGCAGAAGTCAGTCTTTGTTGCATGAAGGCTACAAAGGGCTTTTGTGCATTAAAAACTCCAATAGTATTGGGTAGGCCCATTGAATCAGTAATTTCATTTAAAATAAGTATAACATTAGCAAGCAGAATAGTACTTGAAAAGAATTCAATTTAGGGATTTTGTGAAAAATCTGACTGTGATTCTGGTGCTGGCTCATTAATTTGGGGTTAGAACTCATGACAACACAGTAACAAAAATTCTATAAATGTTTAAGCACGTCTATATTTGTGTTTCACTGATCTACTGATTATAAATCTCTCTGTCAGTTGCATGGCAACATTTTTCAACCTTCCTAATCCTTAATTGGCTAAACTATTATAAAACCAAATTAGCAGTGAGAGCAGTAGAAATTTGAACAAATGCTACTGAAATAAGTCCAGAACTTCTTAAATTTAGCCTTCATAACTTAGACTTTCTGTTTTAGGAGCATTTCTCATACAGTTGCTGAGTGTTACTGGCATGTTTAATATATGCCGAGGTATACATATACTTCATTAGTATATGTGCAGGGGTATGTATATATGCTACCTCTCATTAGTTTTTAGGTGCCTTCATGAAAGAACCAAATTCAGCTGGTCAGAAGACTTTGTTGGCATCAAGAAAGTCAAAGAATTGCAGAAGAAATTAATAGTCCCTTTGTATTTTCCAGCTTTATGCAAAGGGTGATCTATATACTGATATATAGAAGGCATCACTTTTCTTTTAAAGGTTAAGTGAAAAGGAGGGGAAAGTATGTTTTCTACATCCAACTCTTTTGACTGCAAAGTTCTGTGATTTTTCCAGTATTTTAAAATAAGAAGAATGAATCCATCTTCTGCTTTGACCTGTATATATGTAAGGGACATAATAGTAGTTCTTGAGTTGCCTGTAATTGTTTAGGCAAAGGGGCATATAGTTCTTTTTTTTTTTTTTTATATTGTAACTGATGTAGTAGTGATTACATAGTACATATGAGCCTTTAAGAGCTAAATATAATTATTATTTGTAGTCCTTCTCTACCTTATTTACTTAAAATACATGAAGAATCCATTGTGAAAAATACAACAGTAGAGTAGAAGAAACTGGTTTATAAGAATGAATATTTTTTTTGCTTTGGTTAGAATCATAAAACAGTCAAAAATTTAAAAATGTTAATTTGTTATGATAGTGTTTGAAAAAGACAGTGACATAAATGATTTTTTTCTGTAATGTACTTTTATTTTCTTTTAATAAAATTCTGTCACTATCCTAAGATAGAATCCCTTATTCAAATTAAACAAGGGAAAAAACATTTTAAGGAACAAAACTTAAAATGGAGTGCCATTACACATTATAGAATATGAATCTAGTATGGGAAAATGAAGGTTGCAAAATTTAATAATTTTTTTATCAACACTAAATTTTTTCAAAGATCCTTTTTTCAGACTGTCAGGTAATTTAAATCTTTTTTTTTTTTGCTTACCAGAAATCATGCTTTACTTTAAGTTTTAAACTTTTTATCATGAATATTTCTAATGATACATTTATTTTAAAAGATCTTCCTGTATGAGTCCAAATAAATTATTTTTTGTTTTCCTTGGAGAGATAGTTGTCTACTTTCACTTTGGAAACCATTTGTACTATTCAATAGTTGCACCTTTGGAAGCCTGTGTTCCTAACTGCCATAAAGATGAACTTTTAGACTATAACCTGTACCTGATTTAGAAATTGCTTGCAAATTTAAGGATATCAGTTAAAAGTACTGATAATGAAATTGACTTAAGTCATTGATTGACTTTTATTTATCTTTTCCTACAAAAGCTATGTGAATAATAATACCTTTTTTCAAAACTCAGGTATAATTTTCAGTTTTAGGCCAATTTATACTCTTGAATTTTTAAAGGAGTGAATCATTTTGTTCTGTCAGATTAATTTTGCATCAGAAAACTAAATAATGTGGTTACTTATAAAAACTACTTGAAATATACACATAGCAAGTCATTGTGAATTGAAGAATCTCTAGAGCGATAATCACAATCATTTACAGGTTATTTGTGTTTCAAAGATAATCACAGCAACAGATATTACATTACTCCATTCAATACAAACAGCAATCATATTTCTGAGTCCATTGCTTCAAAAACCAGCATGATTTTAAATCAAATTATACACACTAATGGCCTCTTTATTCCTATTGCCACCATCCTTGTATAAGCTTTTACCACTTCATAACTGGAACTTTCTGTTTCCTTCCGTCCCCTCTCCAGCTCAATCATGACAGGTTTCAGTGTCGACCGTGTGCTAGAAACAGTGCAAAAAACTGAGGACACAATAGGAACCGAGAGACCTAGAGACCTAATCCTCACAACACAGAGTTTACAAAGACCACCATTGAAAGACAATGATAATTTAGTAAGTGGAAAAGTTACAAGTAGAGAAGTCAGAACTCATGGGAAACTATGAAAGAACCAACTATAACCTTGGCTGAGACTAGAAAGAGTGAGGAGATGACTAAATCTCCTGCTTGTCTAATCTCTTATCACTTCACATTGATATAGGATACCTATATAATGTATCACAAAATACACCAGCAGGATATGTGGTTATCACCTTAAAATAAATGTACTTAAAGTTAGCATTAAAGCATGAATATTCTACAAAATGTCTTATCCATTTTCTAAGCCACTTAAACCAAACAAAGTGTGTAGAAAGGCTAAGATTTAAAAAGAGCTTGGACTCTAACCACTATTGTTTTATTGATGAAGACTTGCAGAAGGATTTCAGAATGTACATAGAGGCTTTAAACTTTGGATTTTACTCAGACCTAAATGCTAACCCCAACTGAGTAAATTATTATCTTTGTGAATTTAGGCAAATTATGTCATGCCTGCAAACCTGGGTTTCCTAGCCTAAAAAAAATGACTATAAATTTCTCTAGGGTTATTATAAGGATTTAAATTACACTGGCACACAACAAACAAATGCTCAGCAAAATGTAGTTAATATTAATTATATGATATAGATCAAATTTGCTCATTTCTAAAGTTACCTTTTTAGCCTTTGACGTCTTCTCCAGTTTATTCTGAATATTATAATTCACAGCCCTTTTCTATCATTCCAAAATCTGAAAGCTCTGGAAACAGAATTTTAACATTTGATAAAAATATAAAACCTAACCTGGTTTGTAGTCTTTACTCCATTTTGTAAAATATTTATGTTTTAATGCTAACTTTGATTATATTTGTTCTAAGATGGTTCTACAGATCCTGCTGGGTGTATTTTGTAATATATGATATTCATATCATATTACTTTCTAAAATATGAGATACTTAGAATTCCAGAACATTTGCATTCAAGGGTTTCATATCAGAGATTGTGGACCTATACTACTCCAAATCATTTTTAACCACCATCTCCATATATTTTTCTGTATCAGGAAATTATATAGACTCTCAGTGGTCACAAGATTTAATGTAGACTGCTCCTTGTTGTTTTTCAAGACTGTTTCCAATATCTCCCCAAATTACATATTCAAAATTTAATACCTTTCAATTTGAATCCTTTGTTTTCATAAGGTTGCTTTTCTGAAGTAAAATGTTATTGCTCCTTTAATCTGACTTCCTTCTTGTCTTCTCTTTCTGGCTTTTCAAACTCTACCCAGTAATTAGGGAACAATTCTTTGTAATTTCTAAGTGAAGCTATACTTATCTATTTCTTCTCTTAATTCTTATTGTATTTAATTTATTCACCAAATATTTGAGCAGGTATTATTCTCCAATTACTATTCTATGTGTTAGAGTGAATAAAACACGTAAGTTAGGCCACTACTATTAGGGAACTGATTTTCTAGAAAATAGAATACAAATAAGTAAATAAATTAGTGAACATGATAATTTCAGATAGTTCTTAAATGCTGTGAAATAAGGTAGAAATAAGTGCCTAGTATTTCACAATTTAACTTTTAATTATATTTATTTTCTGTTGTTGTTAGTGTTCTTGGTTAGATTATAAATGCCTTAATTGTAGAATCATATCTAAAACTTCTTTGTGTGATAACGTTTTGGAAATTTGCCAGTTGGTTGAATTATTGGTATTAACAAATAATTTATTAAATATTGAGCTCCAGTTGGCTACCTTAATGATCTATGAATATCTTATGTGCAAATATAGATTTGTATTTGTCTAAAGCTGTTTTTTTCATTTATGTTGCATTTCATTCTAGACTAAGATAAAAGAACTTTACTTGCCAAACAATTTTCTAATTTGAAATGTTTTAATAGGAATCAAACATTGTTTCTATATGTTCAGAGGAGTTATTACTTTTAAATGCTTGAATTGATTCTGTGTTGTTTCTTATAAATTTATGTACCAAGTGATTTCCTCCAACTCATTAGTATGAAGCAAGACCTAAGCAGCAAATACACATTTTTTGAGTGCCTCACCCTTAGTCATGAAACTGAGCATGCATCATACACAGAAGAGACTGGTGGATTTCTGTGTCAGTCACCACTCTTTACAGATAAAGATTGAATTTTATGGCAAGACAATTAATTCAAGATTGGATATGTCTCAGCATTATTTACAATAGTCAAGATATGACTTGACTATTGAAAATAATTCAATAGTGCCCTATGACAGATGAATGAACAAAGAAGATGTGGTATAAATACACACGGGAATACTACTAAACCATGAAAATGATGGAGTCTTGACATTTTCAACAGCATGGATTGGCCTTGAGGAAATTATATTAGGTGAAATAAGTGAAAAAGTGAAAGAAAAAATACTATATAGTTTTACTCATTTGTGGAGTATACAGAGAAGCAAAAACAATCTAACAAACACAGCAAAACCAAACACAAATCCTTAGACACTGACAACAAATGTTAGTTACCGGAGGGGGAGAAGGGGAGATGGGGAAAGAAAAGAAGGAGGTATCAAAGAACTGGTGGTGGATGATTGGACATTTGTTGCTTGCTGTGATGTGAAATATACAGTTCCTGAGGTGAGAGACTGTACACCTGAGGCCATTATGGTGTTGCAAACTAATGGTACCTCAGTAAAAAAGAGCAAAAAAGATTAAACATATCTTATTATGACAGTTGAAGTTTATGAAGTGAAGCAATGAAGTAGCATAGTCTTTGCTTCATGAAGAAAACTGAAGGCCTAGCCATTGATTACATATTTTATTTCTAGCATACATGCATTTTGATCTTCACAAAATGAAAGAGAATCTTAAGAAAATCCCAACAACAATTTTTTTCTTATCATAAAAATGATGGAAATAATTTGATTTGTAATATCCAAGGACTCTGGTGGGTTAAAATTTGAGACTCTCAGTAGTACTACTGAGAGGTATTTTTATGGTTGCAAAAATATGAAAGTATTGCTGCATTAGAATGATGAAATGGATAGTTTGAGATGCTAGCAACTACAAAGTCAGGTGGAGAATAAGAGATTAATGCCTATAACTTAATCTGCTCCACTACTATCTTTTGTCCTTCAAGGAAAGGGTTATGTAACCTTAATTTCCAATACCCAGAACACTTTCAATTGACCTACACATAAGTGCTAATTATAATGGGAAAGTAAAGTGCCTAGAAGATATGGGTGTCTAAAATGACTTTCCACTGTTAGAAGTAGATGAAAGAATACTTTAGACTAATTTTAAATGCAGGCAGTAATAGTTCAATGATTTTGAAATATTTATGATAAAATAGAATAAACTTTTCAGTCTGGTTACCAGGTAAGTAAATAGTGTTTTGTTGTCTTATCAGTTTTTACATTCAGGGTGAATATCAGATCTTAAAAGTTGGAGGCAGACCCTTGAAGAGATAACTACTTCCTTCTGTTATTGCTATTGGTCTGGATGGTAATTGGCACAGATGTTGCCCAGAGATTTTCATCCTGAATTGGAAGTTTATATGGGTGGCCTTACTTAAGAGCCCTTCTAGTATGGAAAGTATATGGAAGTTATAATAGGATACTACTGTAGCAAAAGTGTCAGAATTTCTCTATCGTGATTGAATGTTTTTTCATTTATCTGGTCTTTGTGACCACAGCCTCCAAAAAGGAATATATATATATATATATGCTTACTTTTGTTCTAATTGTAATCCTAGTGCCCAGCACTGAACAAGTATATGGCAGGTGCTCAAATATTTGTTCAATTGACTTTAACATGGATTTTCTGTTCCATATTTCCCCTGACCTTGTTAGAGAGCTTAAAATTTAAAGCTGGGTAAATAACTGATGCTTCATGTTTATTGTGATGGCTGACCTTATTTTGTAAAAAGAAAATAGTCAAATTATGTGGCTAAATTTTTTAGTTGGTGATAAGACTTTCAAATAACATGCAATTTAGTTGTCCAATTTAAGTGATACTAGAGTAATTGAATAATGTTTATAAAACATTGTATTACCATTAGCCATAAGAGAGTTGAATCTTTACATCTTGCTGTTTTTGTTAATTTCTGTCTGATTGGAAAAATTAAAACTTAATTTTCTTGGCAATAATGACTCTTACAATTCAATCAGAACTTTAACATTAGAGTTTACAAGTAAATCAGCTGTTTCTCTTATTCTTAAGAGGTTGAAACTCTGGAGTGATACTTTTGTAATTATATACTACTCATATAACACTGTACTACTTTATATTTAATATAATTAATCATAAATGAAGTGTAATAAACTGCTTGACTAATGCACAAGCTTATTGCTTTTCAGTGTTGATTTTAATGAAAATGTGTGGTCACTATACTTATTGGTGCAATATGCCCTTATCCTAATGACCATTATCATTACATTTGCACAATAGAAACGACTGAAATGACTTTAATCAGTGTTTGAATTGAGGAGTTTGACTCTAACAAAGATTTTTATTTTTTTTGGTTTTTAATTTTTTTAACTGTACAGTACCCTAATTCGTACACAGGAGTAAAATCCATGTCTGCTTGCATGTAATGGGAGAGAAAAATGCATGCACCTATATAAATTGTATCAGGTAATGTAGAATACCATTCTGAATGAGAATGTGTTTAACATAACCATTTAAAAATATGCTGTGAAGTTCATTTCACAAAAGATAACTAATTTAATTCTATCAAAGAATCATTGTGTTGTTTTCTCAACTGTTTTTGAGGTTTTATTTATTTTTTTTTGTTATTCTTCTCAATGTCTTTTGTGCTCCTTTGACCAATAGATAAAAACACGTGTGACAGAAGTCATTTGTTTTCTATTGAAGATTATTTAATTGACACTCATATAGCAATTTTAATTTATTTTTAATGTAAAATGGTCAAGAACACCCCTTCTGAAACTCAAACTATTCAATTCTGTTCAAATATTTTCCTTTTTTAACAGACCAGATTTGTATCTTTTCTTATGAACAATTAGAAATATGAATTATAGGTAACAGTATGAAGACTATATTTATGAAAGATTTTTACATGTTGGACATTTATGAGAGAATATCCATATAAATGAAATGTTTATAGATATACAGACACATTAGATCTAATGTCTAATATATACATGACATATACACATTATACATATTATACACACACACACACACACACACATTGGATATAATGTGTATAGGTATACATTATAGTTGAACAAAACTTAAAAATCAAGAAATTAGAAGCAGGATGTTTTTCTTTATGGTTTTCTGTTATATGTAATTGGGGTAAATTTTACATGTGTACAAGACTTTATTTGCTTTAAGGTGTCCTGTCATCCTTGAAGATGCCTATTTGGGAAAAAAAAAATCTTTAAGGAAACACTAAGCAAAACATGTTTCTCCTCCAGTATTATTTTTAATCAAGGATCCACATTTGGTTTACCAATAACCAAACTTTAAATTCAAGGGAAACTGTGGAAGTAGAAGTGTGACTAGCATAACACAGGTTAATATTCAGGGTCCAGCAAAGTGTGAGTGCACAAACAGGACATAATAGGGAATATTCTGGGAAAAGGTTTTCTATTTTTGTTTTCTGTAGAATATGTGGATCATGGTGGATGAAGTAGAAGATACTCTAAGACTGAATAATACAGAGCTTTGAATGCCATGTTAAATTATTGGTGTTCTTTATGTCATTGGGGCATTGAATATGAATGGGGGTGTGAGTGTCACCATTTTTATTGAACCTCTTTGTGCCAAGTACTGATGTAGGCATGAGGGGTATGTCTCTGAATCAAACAGCCAAAAATCCCTATTCTCGTGGAGTTCACATTTTTAGCAGGAGAAACAAAATGAAGGTGATGGTCACAATTATAATCATAATAAAAGTTATGTATTATGTTAGAAAGTGAATAATCCTATTGAAAAAAGTAGAGTATGGGAAATTAGGTTAGGAGTACTGGAAATAGGAGGAGGTGGATATTTCTTTTCTGGCAGGATAGATAGAGCCTCAGAGAGCAAAATCTCAGAATGGGGGGTGGGGGATTGATGGAATAAACCATATGGATGGAAGAGAACATTTTGATTTTTAAAAAAGATTTATTTATTATGCATACAGAACTGGGTTACAGGCCAGATGTGCTGGGGGGCAGAGGGAGGTGAGAGGATTCACCAGAGACAGTGTGGAGCAAACTGACCGATTACACTGCTGAGGGGAGCAGCAGGGGACACAGGAGAGGTCTGCTGTGCCATGTGGGTCACGTCACTGACCGGGGATCAAACTCATGCTGAAGCGGCTGCACCTAGTTTCCTAGTGCTGTACTTTAACCCGGTACACCCCCAGGGAGGACCCTGGAAAAGAACATTTCAGAGAGCAGCAAGTGTCAGTATATGTAGCTTATTGCCTTACTCTGGACCCCTAAGCTGGTCAGTGTGACCGGATCTGAGTAAACAAAAGGGGGAGTAATGGGAGATGGTGTCAGAAGGCTATAGAAAGTGTATGGATCTAGAGCATGAGGAAGACTTGTAAGGATTTTGATTTTCACTTGGAGTAAAAAATAACCGTTGGGAAGTTTTCAGTTTAGGAATGTCATGATATGACTTCAGTTCTAACACTATCACTCTGGTGTTTTGGAAATTAGGAGGGTAAAGGTAGAAGCAAGGAGTAGCTTAGGAAGTTACTACAGAGGTTATGTTGGCTTGAATAAAATCTTGCTTTATGGTAATTTGGCAATGAGGAGAGCATAGAAGTAGAAGTAATTACTAGTTGGCTATTGTATTCTGTTAGAATTTAAACCGGGATGATTTGTGTGGGAATGAATAGAGAACTTCAGAAAGTTACGGTGGGTCCTGGCAACTGTTTGGCTGTAGGAAATGAAGGAGAAGGAGGAGACTAGGTGATATGGAAGACTTAAACTTGGATAAGCTGAATGCAGATAGTGTGATTAACATAAATGTTATTCTATTTAAAAGTCTGCCTGGCTCTCTGGGAAAGCATTTTTCCCTCTTTGTGGTCATAAAGTGTTTCTGTTGGGTTATAAATTGTATCCCCATTTTTTCCCTCCTGGCCCAAAACCAGAAAGCTGAAAGACATGATCTGAATCTTAGATGTGTGTCAGTATTAAGTTATAATTAGGAAGGTAAAAATCTAAGAATTATGAAAGACTTAAGAATCTAATTTTATATATGGTTGGTATATGGAGAATAACAAACTAATTAGCCACTGGGAAAACAGAATATATTGGCCAGGGTGAGTTCAGTAGATGCCATGTAAAAATGTATTGAGGAATTACTATGGGTGTCAAAGGAATGTGTTTTTGGGATAATGCTTGATGCTTGATCCTCTCTATAATGATGGTAAAAGAAGTTACCCACCCATAGGGGTATCTGTGATTTTGAATATTCCAGAAAGGGATGTAAATATTGCTAGCAATTTATTTTGTTGTTTCTCTCCTCCTGTGATTACCCTGTAGACATAGATTCAGTTGAGTTACAGATGCAAATCACTTCAGGCATATGTTAATTTAATTTAGAAAACTTGACTAAACCAAATCATAATTTTCCCCCAACTAATAATCTTACTTTAGAAATAATCAATGTTTCCTACCTTGAGTTTATAATCCCAAAGGATGTGAAGAAAAGCAGGAGGTGCTTGAAGGACTATATAATTTGCCTAATAAGCACATAGGTGGACAGGCACATATTTGGATTGTAGCAGGTTTTAACTTTTAAGGCTTTAACATTTCTCATTTTACGTTACAAGAAGTCAGTAAACTCTTCATTGTATGTAAGACAGTTTTTTATAACCCACAGGGAAAATTGAGAGAAAATACCTGCCAAAGATAGTTCTGTGGTGAATTGATTCTCCTAAAATGGCTTCATTACTGATGTAAACAACCCTCTCTTCTTTTAATTTTCCTGAATAGTAAAGATTGACTGGTGGTTGTGTTAGTAGGATGTCATGAGGGTATAGGGTAATCATGTAGAAGTGTAGATTCCTGAGGAAATTAGAATAAGAGTAGAAAAAGAGCTATACCTATGATAATGAATTTACTCCCAGCTGATCCAGATGAGATTGATCTTTAACAAAATTTGGCTGGTGGTATTTGAAAACAATTTCATGAAATCATGAGATAAAATAATTCTCACTTAAAATTTATGTATTTCTCCACACCAATGAGATGGTTATATTTTGAATATTCATGGCTAAGTAGATGTGCAGCAGTTTCTGTTATAAAAAAAAGATGGATTTCACAGCATGTGGTTGCAAGGGTTAATTTAAGTTTCAAACGTGATTTTTAAAACTATTGTTCTTAAATCACATTGCTGAATTGGCACTTGAACACAATTAACTGCCTTTCATGTTCATCGTATGTTCTTGTAAGGTGACGAAGTACAGAATCATTGAATATTTATCTAAATGTTTAGATATTTGCTTACTTTATTTTCACATTGCTCTACTACTTTAGTTTTGCTGTATTCTTGTTCAAATTGTGATGTCCATCTGTGTCACATAATAGTTATTAAACATTATATTCTGTTAAGAATATACCATTACCAATAATTTTTCAGCATTAGAAGTAGAAAACCAGGTACAAAAAAGTGTTGGGAGGTTTTCAAAATGAGCATATATTAACAGAACCCATACTTATATTTAGAATATCTATAAAGGTGTCATTTCCATCTATCAGATATAACTCTTAAGTTCTGAGACTGAGCTATGTAATTACTATTAAATGATACTTGTTCTATTCTTCACTTAAAAAATATATATCTTAAAATCATTTTTCATTCTAAAACTTTGAAATATAATTTTTCATTCTGAAACTTTGACAGAGCTTATGAAGATGCTATATTGATCCAAATATGACTTTGGGACCTTGGGAATCATCTTATAAAAAAATCTCCTTGCCTTCATTTTTAATCCTGAGGAAGTAGATTTTTTTTTGTTTGTAAAGAATGTGCATGTTCATACATCTACAAACTTTTTAATTCTTTTTTACTATAGTTGATAAAATAAAAGATGAAAATCATTCAGTTGTTGTTTTCTTGTTTTCTGTATAAAATTCTCTTATCTGACAAGTTTTTTTCCCCCTTTTTGATTTAATAGAACATTCAAATAAAAACTTTGGCAGATGATGTGGTAAGGTGGTCATCTTAGTAGCATGTTATTATATTACTTTTGCATGTTGCCTTTTTATTAAAGTGGGTGGACATTAAAGCATTGTATATGTAAGATATAAAATGTCTGGATATTTATGAAACACATTGTAAATAGAATTTTTCAATGGAGTGACTTTTATTTTTTGAATATTGTATAAGATCTCAGAAAATTTTGAAATTATATCATACAGATATATTTAGTTACCTTAATCAAAAATTTTAAATTCTCTCTTGTAAATCTAACTCTGGAAGACACAAAAGTTTCCTTTTTTGATATCAAAGAAAATTGACTATGAATATGTTAAAACTTAATATTAACATAGTTCAGTATGTTCTAATTTATTACAATCCAGTAATATAATATTGGAATAAAATAATTTAAATAGAAAGAAAGATAAGATCATTGTTTTAATAGCATATATGATACTAAATTTTAAATCCTTAATTATTTGTGAGCCAAGTAAAACTTATTAATAGTTAGGGGCTCAAAAAATGATGGGCTCAAAATTTAAATATGCCATTTTTATAGATTAAACTTAAAAACATAGTATTTTGGGTCCGTGCCAATTTTTTTTCTTTGTGAAATTTCCTATTTACAAATAATGGAAAATATTGTTGGTGATTTAATGAACTGAAAGTATATGGTTAGCCTCATCTTCTTACCAAGATATATCTAAGAGCAAAAGCCAATTTTCTAAATAGTGGTAATATATATATAAATAACTCAGTAAACTATAGCTAACAGTATGAAAATAATTATTAATTATATATATAATTAATTATCATACAGGGAAAGGAGCAGGGATGTATTAATTTAATGGTTGATTGCATATTTAAATGCTTTTATGTCCACTAAATATTTTAGGGAAATTTAACTCTCAGATGTATATTCACCTTATTTGGGATTACTTGATTTTTTTTCTTGAATTGTTCAAAAATATACTACATATCTAAATGAGCTTTATTTTCCTCCAAGAGTTTAGAGTAAATTTAAAAATGTAACCCAAGATGATTGAAAAAATGAACCTTAAATTAATGTGAACAGTGAGATAGGAAACAAAGGATTGTTAATTTAGTGAGTCATTTTTTTCTGTGCAATGAGAAAGGTGATTTGGATGAGTCTTTATGTTTCTCCCCAAATCTAAAATATTATGAATTATATAATATCTTTGTAAACAATTGTACAAAAATGAATTGTAATCCTAAATAAGTTGATTAAAATGTCTCATATTTCCTTCAAAGTAAAACTTTTAATAAATAAGTGTTCTATGAATCAAAATGTCTTTTAATGGAGCATTAGTGGAATTTAATGTGCTATGGTAAAAACTTCAATGATGCTTTTTGTATTGTTGAAGTGATTTATAGGGACTCAATAACATGGTAGTGAAGATATACTTTCTTCATAGCTAACATGTCTGCATGTTTAATGTGAGCTAATAGTATGCATGTGTTTGCTAACCAAACCAAAAATAAAACAGTTGTATTCAGTTTTATGGTTATTACTAATTTTTGAAGTCTATTATTTGTAGTTTAAAAGTGAATGGCCTGCTTACACATAAGTGGGGTCATTAACTCACTATATGAAATGTCAAGCTAATAGTTAGAGATTGTACATGGAATTAATGGTTCACTGTCAATATCTATGAAATAGCAGATATTTCATAATAGTAGTTATGGGAATAAGATATTTCTTTTTATGGTATGTTTCCATGCTCCCTGTTGGCTCCCTTTTTAGAGGAGAAAAAACGTGGGGGGAACTAATAGTTCTTGTAGCAGCAAATAGCAATAAGGAGCAAATAAGTACACTGCACATACCAACTTATTTAAACCTCACAATAGTACATTTAATTTAATTATATCCTATAATTTAGCCCCATTTTAGAGATGAGGAAATAGTCATGCAGAGGCCAAGTAATTTGTACAGTGTGATTTAGCTAGTGAGTGGCAGATTCAGTCTCAGGTAGCCTGGTTCCAGGATCCATGCTTTCAGCCATTTTACTCTAGTGCTTCACTAACAGTTTTTCATAGATATTTGTCACAAATTTGGCCACTGTAAAAAAGATTAACATAACAATAATTTCCCCCTTTAGAATTGTATATCAGAACTCTTTATTTTCTGTCTCATTTTTTCCTAGTTGTCACCAGACACATTTTCCCTCAGACAACCATCCAACTTTGATGCAGGACATTTTTTCACCTACTTACTGTGCAAAATAAAACAGCAAGGGGCAGAGTTTCACTTTTGAGGAGTACTTTTCACTCCCCAGGCTTCTGAGACTGAAGGGCTACTTTTTGCCACCTTCTGAGGGTTTCAAATGAGTACAATCTCTAACTGAAGCTTGCTGCTTAAAATATAGTTTTGTATTGTATTGTCAAAAGACAGTAATGATATATATTATACTAAGTGCCATTTTGATGTTTCAGTTCTTCTTGTGTATGGCTCTTGATTTCTTTCTTTCTTTCTTTCTTTCTTTTTTTTTTTTCTGTTTGCAGCGTGACCGAATTACAAGTTTTAGGAAATCTACTGTCAAAAAAGAAAAACCTCTTATTCAACATCCTATTGATTCTCAAGCTGTGATGAGTGAGTTTCCAGCAGCTCAGCCATTATATGATGAACGATCTTTGAATTTGTCAGAAAAGGAAGTACTGGATCTTTTTGAAAAAATGATGGTAAGTTAGACTCCTAATTTATTGTCATTTTTAAATACTTGTGCCCAGAATAGCAGTGGGTTTTAAGTAGATGTGTTTTGTATGGACTGTGTTTATAACACATAAAGGAGAGAGCAGAAACTTTTTGATATAACACTGCTATTTTCAAAACTGTTTTTTGAGCTAAAACATCCTCACCTATCTATAACTGTCACTTTGCACTTCTAATAGCCCAGGCTATTTTATTTATTTTTGTTCTCCTGTATTTACTAGTATCTGGTACATTGGATCAATTTTTAATTAACCCATTTGTGTTTCTATTTCTATAAAGCAAAATAGACCTAAGTTTACCTTTCTGAAAACAGCACAAGGTATCTTGTTGGATATGTGAAATAGAGTTGGCAGGACAGAGGGTAAAAAAATAGAGAGGACACAAACTGCTAAACATGGAGCTTCCATATGACCTAGCAATCCCACCCCTAGGTATCTACCCAAAAGACACAAATACACTGATTCAAAAGATACCTGCACCCCCATGTTTACTTCTGCTTTATTTAAAATTGGAAAGACATGGAAACAGCCCAAATGCCCAAAAGTAGATTACTGGATTAAAAAGATGTGGTACATATACACAATGGAATATTACTCAGCAACCAAAAATAATACACACATGCCTTTTGCAGCAACATGGATGGAGCTGGAAAAGATCATGCTTAGTGAAATAAGCCAGAAAGAGAAAAAAAAATACCGGATGGTTTCACTCATAGAAGGAGTATAAAGGACCAGGGGAGAAAATGATAATAATAATAATAATAATGAACAACTATATACCAGAGACATTTTATGGGGGTGGAGTGGGGGATGGGATCAAAAACAGTGGGGGGAGGGAGTGCACTGGACTATGGTGATGGGACATGGGTGATTTGGTGATGGGAAGCCCAAGGGGATTACAACTGAGATGGAAAAATCCACAAAATGATGTAAAAATAAACTATTATATATAATATATGTTATATAATAATATATATTATGTATATATATAATATATATAATATTGTATATATATAATATATATATATATATAGAAAGAGAGAGAGAGAGGCAGAGAGGACAGAGAAATTAGTCCATTAATCTATTTAACATGTTCTACTGACAATGATCTTTACAGCCAATGATTCCTACCATATTTCTTATAGCTTACAACTTGTGTTGCAGATTATTTCTTAGATAATAAATATAACATTTTGACTATCCACCAGTTTAATATAGGAAGAAGAGATGAGGCATTCAAAGGTCTTTTTAGCTACACCAAAATAAAAGGTTATCAAATAAATTTCTGTTCTTTCTTCAGTTGTCAATATTTCCTGATCACTATGCTGCCTGTCAATTTCCTACATGGTTACCTTAATCGTTCTCAAAAGATAAAATAACAAAAGGAGCAGAAACATTCCTTGATACCATTAAAACTCTTAATCTTTTGAAATTTTCTTCTCTTCAACTTAAACTTCACTCAGATTATATTCACTGCTTTAATCTACTGGCCAATTGGTTACTAATTTTATAGTATGAAACAGTTCTTTGAGTGCACCAGTGGCATCAAAAATCTCAGCACTACAGGCCCTCTTTCCTTGCCCAGTTCCATTGGTTCTGCTTTCGTAGTGACTTTTACATCTTTTTCCACAGTTTTCCTCCAACTATTCTTGCCCTTGTTTGGATAATGTTGTTCTCTATTTGTTTTTGTGGTCTGCAAAAATAACCTCCTAATGGATCATCTTCCTGCCCAGTTAGCAGGTTACTGAGCAGTCAGAAGGCTACTGAAATAAAGCTTAGAGAGAGGCTAAATAAATTGATTCTCTAACTTGCCAACTATAATAAGATAGTGAGCTGGAACTTAATTTAGGACATTTTTATGTACATCTATCTTTAATAAAATTGTACTAATCTCCAAATAAAATTAATGTCTTCCGAGCATGTATGCTGAGTGGAAGTAGAAGGAAACTTAGAGGTTCATCTGGTACTAAGTAAAGCTAGCCTGGGGTGCCTTATTCCCTAATGATGATGGGAAGTTGTCTGTAATCACTTTTTATAGAGTACTACTTGAAAAGATAGAAGACAATGATTTAGTTAAAATGCCATTATCAAAGTTGATTGGAATAAGACACCAAATTTATTCTGATTCTGAAATACAGAAATAGATTTCCAGATATGTGATTTCCCTTTTTTATTTCACTTCTTGTGGCTCTTTCTTGTACAGATAATGTAATAGGTGTTGTCCTACTTGATGACTATTATGATAATCTTGATTTTTTTAAAAATTTTTACTTTTTATAGTGCTATTTCTTGATCACTTTCTAAACTTTAGAACACTACAAATATTTAGGTCATTTGGCTTAAGCACTATAGATATGTTTTAGAACAACATATCCTCAAGTGTAAGACATTTCAAATAGTCGCATAAACTTGTATCATGTTACAAATAGGAAAAGTGTATGAGATGCTTGACAAGAAATAAATGACCTTAAAATAGCTAATACAGTTAAACAATTTATTATATGGAATTTCTGGGTAATGTTATATTTTGTTGAGTCTCTTGGTGAAATATTTAAATAATAAAAGGCAATATTAAAAAATAATCCCATTTTACTCTGATAATTGAAACTGCTGTTATGCCTCAAGATCATATCTGTCATCAGCTGTTCTCACTATATAGGCTTGTAGTTGTAGATAATAAGGGATATTGGACTAAATCTGAAATTACTGTAGGACATGCTTTTTTTAAAAAAAAGTTATTAACTCTTTTATTATATTACTATAACTCTTATTTAATTACTAAAAGGTCATTTTAAAAATCACTTGACTATATCTAAGTAAAATCTTGGGATGAGTCCAGTTATCTGAAAGATTTGAATGGTTAGGCTTTACTGCACTGGCGTATTGGTAGATTACTAATGTTCATTGACTCTGACATCTAGTTTATGCTTTGGTATGTCATTTTTCATATTGTAGATAATAAATGAAGCAATTATAGACAGATCTTTTAATGGTAATGTTCTTAGTGGCTATCATTGACAGATTTAAAGACCACATTTGAAACATTAGATAACTGTTTACTTTTATGGAGCACATGCTATTGAATACTAACATGTCTTATATGGTTTGCAAACTTAATTTTGTTCTTAGAATATGGTCACAGCCTACTTCTTTTTATGTGATTTTTATAATTACCTGCATGTTGTAAATTATACTTGCCCTTTAAGAGTCTTATTCCCAACTACAACACCAAGAAACGATTCCTGTTCCCCTCCCTTATTCAGAGTCATGGTTTCAAATCTTTGACAAACAGGTAAAAGGTAGCAGGATGAAAACAACAATGCAACTCTTATTTTTTGTTGTTAACTTTAAAAGGTAACTGAACTACAGAAGTGTATTATATATTATCTTTAATTTGAAATTTGAAAGAGGTTCATATTTTTAACCTTTCGCATTTTTATCAGAGACATTTTATACTGCCTCTTAATAGGATCGGTGAAATATCTTCTTCCTACTTTAATAATTATTCTATAATTGAATAACTTCAACATTTTAAGTTTCAAAGCTTTTTAGCTTATTGAGAATAGCTGAACATATTTTTGACATTTTGTATAACATTTAGGGGCTATTATTTAATCATTTTAATTTGTTTTTATCCAAACTGAATTAATTATAGCAAGAATGTCTGGACACTTGTGTTTTCTTTTGTATATTATTGATGTCTGTATGCAAATTTTCTTTAGTAAATGGTGGGAGAGGGAATTTCTATTTTAAGCTTAAAACAGATACAATAAACGCTTCTTATAAATTCAATTTGGAATTTAATTTTTATTAAGTTGCACAGGTCTATTGAATATAGGCCCATCTTGCATTGATGGCATTGTATTTATATTGATAAGTCAGTAAGGACTGTGTTCTAATATTGGCAATTAATGTGCCAAAGATGAGACTAGTTATGACTTATGATTGAAATTTAAATACACTTTATTTGAACCTTATTTATTAAAGGCCATATTTACTATATGATTGCATATGCAAATATGTTTTAATATGGTGTTTCTATTCAGCAATTTATATAAATATATTTTGCAAATTTAGCATAATTTAATAATAGTGTAGTGATATAAAATGGATACTGAATTATCTATCCTATATTCCATCTGCTAGAACTCTCATAAATAATCCCAAGATTTCTAATTTTTGTTTTCCCACTTTCATCAATTTAGAGAGAATATTTGACTTTCAGCCCCAGGGTTATACTTTAACCCAAACATATTTGCTCTTCCTAACTGCAATAATGAGTTTCTTTTTCACCCAAACCCAATCTTTTAAGAGTTGATTATCTTGGGTGAGAATATTTTAGTGTACTCAGTATAAGTAATTTTAATTAATATTTAAGTTACTATCCAATAAATTATTTGTAAAATAGATTTTAAAGCCATAATTAATAGTGGAAATATTTTTTTTTCTCAGAGATGAGTAGAACCTTAGAAAATTTCTAGAGAGCATGATTTCTACTGTATAGACTTCTAACATTAACAATATCCTTACTCCATATCATTAGATTGAGAATGCCAGCATCATTTCTAGAGAATATATATCATTTTCTTATGTAGACTCTTAGGAAAAGGCATATAAAGGAGGAATAAAACTTATCCAGATGTCTGAATGGTAATTGCTAAACATAATTCACACAGAATATTCACAACTGAGGGAGTATAGTATAGAAATCTCAGGAAGAGGAATCAAACCATCTAAGCTTGCTAATTGAAGCTGGTAAACTTACAGTTCACTGCCTGTGTTCTTGGTTTATATATGTATATATACACACATATACATAAATATATAAACATATATGGTTATATATTTATATATAAATAAACACATATGTTATATACAGCATATATATAACATATATGCACACACATATATAAATATATAAACATATGTTTATATATTTATATATAAAGGGTATTTCCAAAATATCCTTTTTCTACTAGCATTGTCATGAATGTATTTTCACAACCAATTATTGATATGTGTAATGTGCCATATGATATATTACATACTGGTGGAACAAAGATGAATGTAACACCTAGAGGTTGGTTAGGGAGACATCTGAGCAAAACAAATGATTAATTTGTTACTAGGACAGCTGTAAGTGGGACACTGTGGGTATTTATCCCAGTGCAGAGCTCAGGGGGGAAATGGGAAAGACCTGTATATGCTGTGAAACCGAGTGCTGTTTCTGAATTTTGGTCTTTGTTTATTAACATTAAAACATTCTTGAAATTTGAACTACTTAATTCATCAAGGTCCAGTGCATTTCATATGCTACATACTATTCTAAGCTTTTAGGGGGAGATAGCAGAGATCAATGCAACAAAAATCTCTGCTGTAGAAGATAATGTTTTGATAGGGTTGATACTCAGAACATAGGAGTAATTATAGAAAAGAAAATCAAAGAAAATTCCTTTGTCACAGAGTTTATTTGACTACTCTCCACTGAGTGACAGATCTTTCTAGGTGTAGGGGAAATAAAGATAAGGCCCTATCCCTGCCTCTACAATTTTATTTTGTATAGTTCATGAAGTAAAAATTATTTGTGTATTTTTAAATGGCTAAAAAATTAAGACTGTTTCAGAGCACATGAAAATTATATAAAATTCAGTGTTCATAAATAAAGTTTTGTGCAATGCAGACATGACCATTTGTTGATAAAATGTTACTATAATATGTAAACAAATGTGCTACAACTGCTGGATTGAGTAATTGACACTAAGACTGTGACCCACAAAGCCTAAACATTTACTGTCTGGTCCATAAGAAAAAGTTTATAAACCTCTAGACTGATGTAGTGGTCTCTAAACCTTATGACTTCTTATCTTGTTGGAAGAAATGTATTTGTACAAAGTAACCCCACTATATGTCATTTTAAAATGATACCTATATGTACATAGATATATATATCTATTCTAATACTATGAAACATTATAAAATACAGACATAGTAAAATATGAGAAAAAACATGAAAATAAATTTAATGATTTAAGTTCACTTTATTTATTAATGGTACAAATGTTTACTGTCATGATTAATAACTTTTTAGTGAGGGCAATGTCAACGTGTCACTATATTTTATGCCATGTTAAAAATATAGAAATGAGGTTTAGTTCCAAGTTCATTTTATTTTTTAAAATAATAAGCTATTCTTTTAATTGTGGTAACATTTGGATTCTCCCCATCAGGTATTGCCATCAGAGGGTGCCCTCTATCTAATCACCCATAGTCCACCATTATAGTCCATTATGCTTTCTTCCCCTTTGGTCTAATCTTTTATGGTTAGAACTTAAAATTGACAAAGATATGCAGGTCCTAGTGGAAAAATAACACCATTAGCAATGCTTATTAAATCACTCTTTTAACTTTATTTCCCACTTTGAATTCCTTTTTATGTCTTTCTCTTGTCTAATTTCTCTAGCTAGATTTTCCATTTCTATTTTGAATAGTAGTATTAAATGTGAACATCTTCGTCTTGTACCAAATCTTGGAGGGTAACCTTTTAATCAGTCAACATTGAGTATGTTGTTAGCTATGGATTTGTTATATATGACCTTTGTTATGGGGTGGGATGTTTTATCTACCTTAATTTTTTGAGGGTTTTCATCATAAATGGATGTGGTATCTTATCAAATACTTTCTCAACACTGATGTGATTTTCATCTTCTTTTGTTGATGTAGTGAATAACATTAGTCATGTTTTGGAACTTGAACCACTGTTGCATCCCTGGAATTAATTCCATTTTGTCATGGTGTATAATCTTTTGATTATACACTTTGCTGAGACTTTAATAAGAATTTTTGCATCTGTTTTCATCAGCGATGTTGATCTGTTATCTTTTATATTTTTAAGATTTATTTATTTATGTGTACAGAGTTGGGATGCAGGCCAGAGGTGTGAGGGGTGAGAAAATTCTCCAGAGACAGAGTGGGGACCAGAATAGACAGATTGGTGAAGTACACTGCTGAGGGAAGTACCAGGTGAAACTGGAGAGGTCTGCTGTGCCATGTGGGTCACCTCTGGGCCAAAGATCAAACTCACACTGAAGTGGCTGCGGCTAGCTTTGTAGTGTTGAGCTTTAACCCATTGCGCCACCAGGAAGGGCCCTGTTTTTGTCTTTTATTTTGAAGTTTGTCTTATTTTTGGTGTAAGAGTGGTGTTGGTCTCATTAAATGTATTTGGAAATATTTTTTCTCAATTTTCAGAAGAGTTTTAGAAGTATAGTCATTTGTTTGTGTTTGAAAGTTTTTAGAATTCATTAGTAAAACCAGTTGGCCCCAAGGCTTTTGGTATTTTGGAAAAATTTGGTAAGTATTACAATTTCCTTTCTTGTGATCAGTCTGTTAATATTTTCTATTTCTTCCTGATTCATGCTCAGGAGGTTATATATTTCTAGGAATTTGTCCATTTCTTCTAGGTTATTGAATTTACTGGCATAGAGATGCTCAAATTAATCTCTTATGCTTCTTTGCATTACTGAGTTGTCTGTTGTAACTACTCTTGTTTCATTTCTAATATATTGCTTTGAGTTTTCTTTTCTTTTTTTTTTTTGTGTGTGTGTAAGTCTAGATAGGGGTTTGTCTATTTTTTTTGTTTTTACAAAGAACCAGCTTTTGGTCTCATTAGTCTTTTGGACTGTTTTTACTTCTGTTTCACTTATTTCTGCTCAAAAACAACCCCCTCCTTCTATCTTCTTGTTGAACTCTTTAATCTCTGTTTTACATTTATTAAATTTATTTCTCTTGACATTCATTTCCTGAATTTTCTTCCATTTCTTTTAATTTTTTAATCATGGCAATTTTGAGCTCTCTTTCATATAGCAAGATAAGATATTCCATATCTTTCTGTTGGATTCCAAAAGGTCATTCTCTTCTTGTTGGGGTCATGTGCCCTGGAGGTCTCAAGTTACAATGAACAGTGAATTTTCTGCTATTTCATTTTGTTAGTTTAGGTTTTCTCCCTAGGATTCCTGTACCTCTAGCAGTATCATTTTGGGAGCTTCCAAGAAACCCTGAGAGAATACTCTAGTGAGAGCAGGTGCAACTGCTGTTTCCACACACTAGCCACAACCAACAAGGATGCCATTTGTTCACAAGGTTGAGCTCACTGGGGCTACTTTCAGTCTTTGGCTACATATGCTAGTCATCATACATATGCTAGCCTTTCAGGACTTCCAAAATCAGTTTAAGGGGCTAGGATGTGGGTAGGAACTATTCCCTACTCCCTGAGGCAGGGTCCTACAATCTCTGCTCACAGAGTTTACATGCTGTTTCTGGCTACCCAAGCCAGGTTCTGGCCTGGAGGTTGAGTCGGGGAGAGGAAGTAAGAGGTGATGTGGATGGGGAGATGGCTACAACAGGCTTTCTGAAGCAGTCCGTGACACCCCTCAGAGAAGGTTATTAGCTATATATCCAGGAGACCAGCCATCTTGGGCTACAACAGCGAAGAGATGGAGAGCATATTGGGTACAAGTGGGAGTCTCTCCTAAATGCCTTTGTTTTATTTTAAAAAAGAATAGTTACACATCTTTAAAGATACAGTACCCAATGCAATGATAGTGAAGGAAAGGATGAATAGATAGGACTACATGAAGTTAAAAAGTTTCTGTACAGGGGCCCTCCCTGGTGGCGCAGCGGGTTAAAGCACAGCACTGAGAAGCTAAAGTCACTTCCGCATGAGTTCGATTCCCGCCTGCCCCGGAGGTGACCACATGGCGTGGCAGACCTCTCCTGACCCACCCGCTGCTCCCCTCAGCAGTGTACTTCCTCAATCTGCCTGTTCTGCTCCCCACTCTGTCTCTGGTGAAGCCTCTTGCCGCCCCTGAGCCTCTGGCCTGTATCCCAGTTCTGTATGTACAAAGAAATAAATCTTTAAAAAAAAAAGTTTCTGTACAGGAAGAGACATTACAAAAACAGTCATCCCACTGATTGAGAAAAAAATTTTTCATGCAATACTAGCAATATAGGATTGATCACAAAGATATACAAAGAAATGATGAAACTCACCAAAAATAAACGAACCCATCAAAAAATGGGCATATGAACTAAAAAGACATTTCTCCAAAGAGGAAATACAGACAGCCAACCAGCATATGAAAACATATTCACTATCAGTGTAATAAGGGAGATGCAAATTTTTTTTAAGGAGATACCACCTCACCAGTGA
Organism: Condylura cristata; assembly: GCF_000260355.1. NCBI lineage: Eukaryota > Metazoa > Chordata > Mammalia > Eulipotyphla > Talpidae > Condylura > Condylura cristata. Next base: position 8,307,113 of record NW_004567120.1, read on the forward strand.
GAATGGCACATCTTAAAACGACTATCAACAACAAATGTTGGTGAGGATGTGGAGAAAAAGAAACTCTCCTGCACTTCTGGTGGGAGTGCAAACTGTACCACCACTATGGAAAACTGTCTGGAGGTTTCTCAAACTGCTAAACATGGAGCTTCCCTACGACCCAGCAATCCCACTCCTAGGTATCTACCCAAAAGAAACAAAAACACTGATTCAAAAAGACACCTGTACCCCATGTTTATTGCTGCTTTATTTACAATAGGAAAGACATGGAATCAACCCTAATGGCCAAAAGTAGATGACTGGATTAAAAAGATGTGGTATATATACACAGTGGAATATTACCCAGTGATCAAAAAAGATAAGCTCATGACTTTTGCTGCAACATGGATGGAGTTGGAAGGGATCATGATTGGTAAAATAAGCCTGAGAGCATGATTTAACTCATAGCTGGAGCATAAAGGACCAGGGTGGGGGATAATAATAATGAACAACTACATACCAGAGACATTTTACGGGGGAGTAGTGGGGAATGAGATAAAAAATGGGGGAGGGAAAGTGCACGGGACTGTGGTGATGGCACACAGGTGAATTGGTGATGGGAAGCCCAAGGGGTTTACAACTGAGATGGAAAAAGGCACAAAATGATGTCAAAATAAAAAAGTTACATTCTTAACTCTGTATCACTCTCTGCAATTTAACTTCTATCTTGCAATAGATTGACTTTTACATGTGATTAACTTTACTCAGAAATCCTTCTCACTTTAAGATTTATATAAACATCTTCCTATTAAATGAATATTTTTGGTAATTTCATATCTGTTAGATAATTCCCTTAGTTACTCAAAGTAAAATATTTTCTAGATTTCATTATTGATACAATGTAGCAAGTGGTATAAATTAAGGTGTTGCCAAAAAGCATCTGTATTTTCATTTAATTTAGATAAACCTCCCATAGTGAGTCATTTTTCTAATACTTGTTTCAACAAATTTTCAGAAGTCATTTTTGTGATCTGTCAGTATTTGCTGACAAATGAACATGTTTTAACTTATTGTTATATTGTTTTGCATGTATTATTTTAACTGCCTCTCCCAAGTGTTTCCCCAATGTCACAGGATCGTTCATGTTTTGCTGTTAAAGAAAAAATTCTAAGAGGCTTCAAAAGATGTGCAATTACATGTACAAAATTTCACTAAGATACTGATTGAATATCACATTATTCTAACTAATGCTGGACAGACTGGGAAGGTTTCTTCATGCTCTGGACACTCAGAATTAAATAATCTGCTAATTTGAGAGGACTTTAGCCTCATCATTAGTTAACATTTTAAGGTATAATATACACATTAAGTGAGATTCATTATTGATAATGATATCCATCCATATTTAAAACAGTTATTTAACAGGAGCTAAGCACCTTGTGGTACCGGGTTATTATTAGTCTTAGATTTTTGTTATTTTTTTTTACCGTATGATATGACTGATGAAAATCTTAGATTTTTATGTAGGAGATTTAACAGTCTAGCATTTTCTTGTTCTCTTATGCTTGTATTATTGATATTATCCTTTCATCCCCAATGTATTATGTTTGCAGGGATCTTTTAAATTCACTTTTACACTCATTTGAGGATTGACTTAGTTAAAACTATATAAATAACCTATAAATCTACTTAAGTGTGCACATGTAAACTTCAGTATATTGCAGCACACTGACAGTGAACAAATATGCATTATAAATACCCTGTATTCTCCTTAAGGTATCTCATCTAACACTTGGTTCTATAGGTCCAGTGAGGATTCCAGTGTTAAATATGAACAATTTTTTAAATTGTATTTTTAAATAAAAAAATATTTCACATCTTAGTGAAATATTTATGAGATCTCTTCCTAACCTTTATGAAATGTCTGGACTTGGGAAGCCATTGGCTCAGTGCAGAGCTCAGGATTAAGGATTATGGGAAAGTGAAAATCATATTTGAGTTTTCTAATATATGTATATGTGATTTGAATTTCCCCTCTATATGCTAAAGTGGCGTATGTAGGTATTCAAAAGTGGATTCTCCAACAAGACCTGAAAGCAGAAACAGATGGAATTTGTGCTATATCCACTAACTTTCCCACGATACATGTTTTTACAGACCCTTGCTTTTGGCTCCATATTATTGATAGAGACATTATACTTAGATGATATTTCCTTTCAATTTTGTTTTCTGTATTTTATGTGACTAGTTCATGTAAGTAAAGTTAATTCTATATTTTGAAAACATAAGGTAAATAATTACAGTCAGTTAGAATTGACCAGTTACTTAATTGTATAGAAAAATCACTGATACTTTCATTAGAATTCAAAAGGAAACGTTGTATCCTTATTATTCACAGAGTCTAGAAAAATCCTGAAACATAACTTTAGAAAAGAATAAATGTCTTTAAAAATCAATATATTTAGGTTCCTCCCTGGTGGTGCAGCGGGTTAAAGCACAGCACTAAGAAGTTTAAGCCACTTCTGCATGAGTTCGATTCCCGCCTGCCCTGGAGGTGACCGCATGGCGAGGCAGACCTCTCCTGACCCACCCGCTGCTCCCCTCAGCAGTGTACTTTGTTGATCTGCCTGTTCTGCTCCCCACTCTGTCTCTGGTGGGTCCTCTCACCCTCCGCATCTCTGGCCTGTACCCCAGTTCTGTATGAATAAATAATAAAAAAATCAATATATTTATAACCTTCAAATAACTATAAACTATAATCACTGTTAATGCTAGAGTGTTTTAAAATTATTATACCATTGGTTCACTAACTTCAGGGTACAGGTCCCCTCAAAATAGAAGGTAAAAAAAATGGTTGAGTAATTTAATATTGAGAAGCAAAAAGACAAGGGCGTGGTTTTTTAAAAAATTATATCCTATTTCTTATATTTTTGAAAATATTAGTTTTTATTGTGTTAATGTTGGTTTGCAACACTATGTATGATTTAAGAGTATAGGTGCACACCTCGTCAGCTGTAACCACACCATACCGGTAACTAAAGCGTGGTATCCTCCACCATAGTCCACAGTGTACCCTCCCCTCTTTGCTGCCCACACTTACACTTCTCCTCTGGTAATTTCAATTGCCCTGTCAGAATTCTAGTGTTTATTTTGACTTAGTTTTACTTGTATCTTTTTCTCCCTTTTATTCTAAATGAGTGAAATCATTGTCTTTCACCATCTCACTTATTTTGTTTAGCATAATTAAAAACAGCTCATCTTTTTAATAGGTGAGTATTATTCCATTGTTTATAGGTATCACTTTTGTGCACTCATTAGTCATTGTTCATGTAGGCTGTTTCCAAATCATGGCAATTGTGAACAGTGCTGGAATGAGCATATGACTGCATCTGTCCTCCCAGTTAATTTTCTTTTTGCATTCTTTGGGTCCATAACTAGGAGTGGAATTACTGGATCATATGGCAGATCTATTTTGGGTCTATAGTTAGCAATTTAATTGCTTGGTCATATGGCAGATCTATTTTTTTTTTTTAAGATTTATTTATTTTTGCATACAGAACTGGGATACAGGCCAGAGACTCAGGGGCAGTGAGAGGCTTCACCAGAGACAGAGTGGGGATCAGAATAGGCAGATCGATGAAGTACACTGCTGAGGGGAGCAGCGGGTGGGTCAGGAGAGCTCTGCCACACCATGTGGTCACCTGAGCAGGCGGGAATCGAACTCATGAGGAAGTGGCTTTAGATTCTCAGTGCTGTGCTTTAACCTGCTGCGCCACCAGGGAGGGCCCGGCAGATCTATTTTTAATGTTCTAAGAAACCTCTATATGCTTTTCACAGCAGTTGAATTAGTCTATAGTCCCACTAGCAGTGTACAAGAGTTCCTTTTTCTCCACATCCTTATTAACAGTTGTTTTTTTTTTATCAGGTTTAAGGTGATATCTCATTATGGTTTTGACTTACATTTACCTGATGATCAATTATGATGAATATTTATTCATAAGCTTGTTAGTCATCTGTATATCTTTTTTGGAGTAGTATCTACTTATCACATCTGTCCACTTTTTGACTGGGTTATGTGTTTTCTTGTTGAGTTGTATGTGTTCTTTGTTAATCTTGAATATTATTAGTCTCTTATCATATGTATGAAGTACAAATATTTTCTTCCACTTGGTAGAATATCTGTGTGTTTGAATAATAGTTTCTTTCACTGTGCAGAAGCTTTTTAGCTTGATTATATTTTAATTTGCTTCCCTTGCCTTTCTAGTTGAATAACCAAATATGTCACTGAACTCAAAGTTTTGGAGTGTTTTTTTTTTCACTGTTTTCCTCTATATATTCTAGTTTCAGGTCTTATATTAAAAGCTTCAATTCACTCTGCATTTATTTTTTTCCACATAGTGTGAGATACTGGTTTAGTTTCATTTTTTTGAATGTGTCTTTTCCACTTTCCTAACAACATTTGCTGAGGACACTTTTCTTTCTCCACTGTATTTTCTTGACTCTATTGGCATAAACTAACTGTGATATAAGTGTGAATTTATTTCTGGATTCTTAATTATATTCAATTGGTTTGCATGTCTGTTTTTATTCTGCTACCATACTATTTTATTGCTATAGATTTGTAGTAAGTTTAAAGTCTGAAAGTGTGAAGCTTCCATTCTTTTTTTCAAGATTACTTTGGCCATTTGGTGCTTCTTTCAGTTCCATGCAAATTTGAGTAATGTTTGTTCTGTTTTGTTGAAGAATATAATTCTTTTTCTTTTTTTGTCAAGATTACTTTGCCTATTCAGTGCTATATAAATTTAAGTAATTTGTTTTATTTTAAGAATGCCATTGAAACTTTATAGGGTTGAACTCAATCTATGTATTTCATTGGGGAAAATGATCATTTTAAAAAATATTTTTAATTTTTCCAGTTATGATGGAATATATTTACTGTTTATGTGTTATTCCTCTTTTTTTTTTATACTGTCCTACAATTTTCATTGTATAGGTATTTTTACCTCCTTTGTTAGGTTTACCCCTAGATATTTAATTCTTTTTATGGTGCTGTAAATTGAATTGTGTTTTTCTTGCTATTCTAGTTTTTTGTTTGCATATAGGAGTGCAACAGATTTTTTGTATGTTGTTTTTGTAACCTGCCACTTTACTGTACTGAGTTACTGTTCATAGTAGATTTTAATGGAGTTGTTAATGTTCTCTATGTACATATTATTCACAAATAATTAGAGTTTATTTCTTCTTTCCCAGTGTAGATTTCTTTTATATCATTCTATTGCTTGATTGCACTAGCTAAAACTTCTAACACTATCTTAATAATATTGCTTGTATTTGATCTTAGAGAAAAAGTTTTCAATTTTTCATCATTGAGTATGATATTAGTTGAGCTTGTCATATATTGAATTTTATTATATTCAGGTATATTTCTTCTGTTACCCATTTCTGAGAATTTTTATCATAAATGGATATTGAATCTTATCAAATATTTTCTCTGCATATAGTGATATATGTTCATTCCTTTTGTTGATGTGGTACATTACATTGATTTATTTGTTTATATTGAATCAGCCTTGCATCCCTGAAATAAATTCCACTAAGTCATGATTCTTGGTCCTTTTAATACATTGTTGAACCTGATTTGCTAAGATTTTATTGTAGTATTTTATATTTATGTTCATCAGTTTTATGGGCCTGTATTTTCCTTTTTTTGTGCTATCCATATGCACTTTTGTTATAAGAGAAAGGTTGGGCTCATAAAAATCATTCATTCTTCTACAGTTTTTTCGGGGAGGTGTGAGTTTGGGAAGCTTAAATATTATTTAGTCAATTAAAAGTTTTGTAGTGAAAACCTTAGTGGGATTCTGTTTATGTGGAATCTTTTTCATTAATATTTCAATTTCCTCCTTATAATTGTACTGTTTAGGTTTTCAGTATTTCCTGATTCAGTCTTGGAAAGTGGTATACTTCTAAATAATGTTCCCATTCCTTCTAGAGTACTCCATTCATTAGCATAACTATATTCATCATACTCTCTTCTGAGCCTTTGTATTTCTAAGATGTTTGCTGTAAATTGTCCTTTATTTCCTATTATGTTTATTAGAGTTTTTTTCCCTAGTTTTAGTGAGCCTAGCAATTGCTTATCTGTTTTGATTATCTTTTCAAAGAACCAGCTTTTGCTTCCATTAACCTATTATACTGTCTTTTTTTCACTTTGGTTTATTTTCATTCCAATTTTTATTGATTTCTTTGTAGTGACTTTTTGTATTATTCTTCTTTACCTGGCTTCTTAAGGTGTATGTTTAGATTATTTACTTGACATCTTCCGTGTTTTATTATGTAGGTCTTTGTTGCTGTAGACATTCCTCTTAGTGCTTCTTCTGTTGTATCAATAGGTTCTGGTAGCTCATGTCTTCATTTTCATGTTTCCATGTATTTTTCATCGTTTCTTTTGATTTTCTGGTTACTCCACTAGTTATTCCAGAGCATATTGTTTATTTGCTATGTGTTATATTCTCGTGCTTTCTTTTGGTAGTTGATTTCTAGTTTAATGCCATTGTGATGAGAGAAGGTATTTGATATAATTTCAGTTTTGATGAATGTGTTCATACCTTTTTTGTGTTTGTATGATCCAACATGTGATAATCTGTGTGTGCTTGAGAAGAATATGAGTTAAACTTTTTAAAGTTCAGTGTCCTGTAAATATCTCCTAAGTCTGTCTGGTGAAATGCCCTAGGGAAAACTACTGTTTCCTTCTGATTTTGTCTGGCTTTAGTGTTCATTAATGAAACTGAAGGATTGAAATCCACTACTATTTTGCTGTTAATGTTTTTTTTGTTGTTGTTGTTGCTGTTAGTTGTTTTTTTTGTTTTTTTTTTTTTAAGTTTTGTTTGTTCTTCCTCCTTTTCCCCTTTCTGTGTGCCTCTGGCAACCGCTAATCCACATACTGTTTCCATAAATTTGCCTAGTCTTTAGTAACTGACTCTTCCACTTAGCATAACAAGATTTCTGATTTCAGCCTTGCTATAGTTTCTATTATTACTGTCTTCATTCTTTAGGACTGATGCATATTACATTGTATATACATAACACATTTTTTTCCTATTCATCACTTGATGGGCATTTGGATAACTTTTTCACAATTTGATGAGGCTACTATGAATATTTATGTACAAGTTTTTATGTAGGCATGTTTTCATTTCTCTTCAGAATAAGCTGGGTTACCTGATTACTCTGTATGTAACTTCTTGAGGAACTGCTAGAGTGTTTTCCAAAGTGTTTATATCATTTCATATTGTCACCAGCAGTGCATATGGGTTTCAATCTTTACATCCTCACAAACATTTGTTCTGGTCATCTGCTTTTACATTTAACATCATAATAGGAGTAACATGATATCTCACTATGCTTTTTATTTATATTTCCATAATGAATAATATTGAACATCTTTTCATGTGCTTATTGGTTATTTGCATATATTCTTTAAAGAAATGTCTGATGAAAGAAAATATTTTTTCACCACATATCTGACAAGGGACTAATATCAAAGATATAAAAAGAAGTCATACAATGCAACAAAAAGAAAGCAAATAAACCAATCAAAAAATGGACAGAAGAGCTACACAGGCACTTCTCCAAAGAGGATATGCTGATGGCAAATAGGCCAAATGAAAAGATGTTCGTCATCACTTTCTACAAGTGAAATGTAAATTGAGACCACAATGAGATACCATTTCATACTTGTGAGAATGACCCATATAAAAAAGATCGAAAACAAGTGTGGTAAGGACATGGAGAAAGGGAATCTTCCTATATTGTTAGTGTATAGTGGCTTATACTAGCCCAGGCCCTATGGAAAGAGGTATGGAATTTTTTTCAAAATAGTAAAATAGTAAGTATCTACCAAGAAATACAAAAATACTAATTTATTTTTTAATTTTTTTAAAGATTTATTTATTTGTACATACAGAACTGGGGTACAGGCCAGAGGCTCAGGGGCGGTGAGAGGCTTCACCAGAGACAGAGTGGGGAGCAGAACAGGCAGATCAGTGAAGTACACTGCTGAGGGGAGCAGCAGGTGGGTCAGGAGAGGTCTGCCACGCCATGTGGTCACCTCCAGGGCAGGCGGTAATCGAACTCATGCAGAACTGGCTTTAGCTTCTCAGTGCTGTGCTTTAACCCGCTGTGCCACCAGGGAGGGCCCAAAAACACTAATTTTAAGTGAAACTTGCACTCCTAGTTTATTGTGGTACTATTTATAATAATCATGGGAATAGCCTAAGTACCCCCCCAAAAATGAGTGGATCAAGAAGATATGAGACACACACACACACACAATGGAATATTACTCACCAATCTAAAAAAGATAAACCTATGTAATTTTCAGCAACATGGATAGAACTAGGAGGGATAATGCTCTGTGAAATAAGTCAGAGTGGAAAGGTAATATAAGGGTGTCACTTATATATGGAATAAAGACAATACAAAGGGTAAGATAAGTCCAACATTAATAACTAACCCTTGAAAGCTAACTGTAAATCTGAAGCATCCAGAGTAGGAAGGGTGGGAAAGGGCTAAAAGCAAAGAGGTAAGAGAGTACAATGCACTGTTGTGGTGAACTATGTGTAATTTGGTGGCGGGTGTACTATGGTAAGTATGTCTGAAGGGGGGCATCTTCTACTTCCAAAATACCAATAATAATGCAACCTAATATTACCTCATTAATAATAACTATAACAGTAAAAAATTAAAACAATAGAAATGTAAAGACCCAGAACTCAAACTAGCAAAGGAATCGAGTGAACCCAAGAAATGTGAAAAAAAAAAAGCAAAGATAAGAGCAAACATTGAAAAAAAATAATAGAGATGAAATGCAAAGTCAAAGGACAGTTATTTGAAAAGGTTAATAAAGTTAAAAAGTACCTTGCAAGTTGAGAAAGAGGGAAGATACACAAAAATTTGAGAATTCAAAAAAGGAGACACGGCTAATTATAGATTAGTGAAAATACTATGTAAGGGATTTTATGAGTAATTTTATGTAAACAAATCTGAAAACTTCTATAAAATTTAAAAAGTTCTAAGACAATATCAATTATCAACATTAATTTGGGTGGTGGAGGTAGAGTAGATATAAAGCTGTTAAAGTACTTGATTTAGGAGTCAAGTATCTGTCCATCCTCACCCAGTCTATTCATGTTCCCAAACCAGCAGCAGAATTGACAACTTCTAGCTTTTATGAATTATTTAAGATTTTATGAAAGGCAAACCTCCCAAAATCTGTTTTAAGGAAAACATGTTTTTGATTACTATGTAGATGCATGCTTCAAGACCAAAATATGATGCTGTTAGTAGTGGCTGCTTATCTCTCACAACTAAGACACTTTGCAGGAATCTTTGGATTTCATGCCAATGAATTAATTTGGGGCAATTTTGAAAAACCATCTTGTTAAGGGCTTTCCAGTCAACTTTCTGCACATAAATCTCTGTCCCAAAGTTTTTGTCTTATGTGATCAAAGGCAATAATAGAATCTGACAAGGAAGACATGAGAAAGGAAACTTACAGTTTTAAACTTACATTATTATGAAGTAGGTTTATATTATGACTATAAAGAATATAGAATTTGAAATACAATAATGTGTTTTTCACTGCTAAAGGAAATGAAACGATGATGAGTGTTTCACTAGTAGACAAAAGAATTTGTAGAATTCAACTCCAGTTAATAATCATTAAAAAATTCTTATCACAGACTTATGTTAAGAAAACAGCCAGAATATTTCAGTCTAGGGTCATTCTGCAATATATCTGACTAGTACTGTTCAAAAAATGCCAACTATGTAAGAAACCAAGAAAATCTGAGAATCTATAAGGTGAGAGGTGTCTGAAGAGGCATGATGGCTACTTAGTATGTGGTTTCACAGATGGAACAGAAAAAGGACATTAGTTGAAAACTAAGTAAATCTAAATAACCTATAGGTTTTAGTTAATAATAGAATAGGATTTTAATAATAGGGGTACCTGGCTTCAGTGTACATGGGAACTTCCTATAGTTTGCTTACAAATTTTGATTAATCTAAAACTGTTCTAAAATGTCTAATTAGGAAAAAAAAAAACTAGAGGAAAGTCCACCAATATTAATAGCTGTTTCGGGTTTTGTGTTGTTTTTAGAATTAAAATTAAAATACAGTAAGATTATGTTTATAAAGTGCTTAACATATTCTGTTATAGTATTCTGTTATAGTAAGTGTTTAATAAACTTTACATATATTAAAAAAAACTTTACATATGTAATGACATATCTATTCATACCCTTTATCCACTTATAATATTTGGGTTATTTGTGTTTTTATTGTTGATTTGCACAAATTCTTCATAATTTTGATTCAAAATCATTATAAGACCTGTGCTTTGTAAATTATTTTTAACTTTCTGTAGGTTTTCTTATAACATGATATTGATTATTGTAAGAATAATTATTAATAACTTGGTTTTGTTAACCCCACTTAAGAGTCTCTTAAGAAGTTACAAGGGTTAACTTGAGTTTCAAAATGAAATAATAATTTGTCTATTAAAAATGTTATGTGTCTCGGCCCTCCCTGGTGGCGCAGCGGGTTAAAGCACAGCACTGAGAAGCTAAAGCCACTTCCGCATGAGTTCGATTCCCGCCTGCCCCGGAGGTGACCACATGGCGTGGCAGACCTCTCCTGACCCGCCCGCTGCTCTCCTCAGCAGTGTACTTCATCGATCTGCCTGTTCTGTTCCCCACTCTGTCTCTGGTGAAGCCTCTCACCGCCCCTGAGCCTCTGGCCTGTACCCCAGTTCTGTATGAATAAATAAATAAATCTAAAAAAAAATGTTATGTGTCTATGTCATAAAACAGGAAAATTCCCAACTAATTTAAAACTTTTTAAACCATAAAACAATGTGTTTTTATAATTAAATATAATGATTTTTGTTACCATAATCCAACTAATTTTACTTCTGATATTTTTCTTTTTGAAATTCATGAACTACTCATGACTTTTTTCTTCAGTGACATATTATAGGTACATATTTCCTGTTAATTTATGAATCATGTTTGTTTTTCTAAGTAATAGTGATCTTAAGGAGGGAAAACATGCCAGATACTACTAAAGTGTGTGTTTATTTTTGTTATCAAGGTAAGTTAGTTTGCTAAGCCTATATAATGAATGTTGATGCTATAAACTGTCAATTTATTCCATGGAATAGTTTTTTAAATATTTTTATTTTTGCTTATTAATTGACTAGGTAGACATGAGGCATGCATATGTGGTAAAAGATTCACAGAATTATAGTATGAAGAGTGAAACGTAATAGTAAAGTATCCATAAAAAATTATTGTTAGTCACAGCATGACTTACTATTTTAAGGCAGAATATGTTAATATATCAGTCACTTTTGAAGCTCTTAAGTAGAAATTTATCAGTGCTCACTGTGAATGTTTTTTCTAACAGGAGGACATGAACCTTAATGAGGATCGGAAAACTCCTTTACGAAACAAAGATTTTGCAACCAAGCGTGAGATGGTTGTTCAGTATATTTCTACTACTGCCAAATCTGTAAGTAGTGAGAATTTCCAACACCAAAATAATGCACTTATCATTATCTACTTAAAAATAAACAACCCTTCAATATTTATTCTGGTCTAAGTGTTCTCATATATACTATTCAGAGAAAAATATTATATATTTTTTTTACATGGTTAGTATACATTTCAAAACTGTTCTTACTTGACTTGTAGTTTTATAAACAAAACAGACTAAGGATAGAAAGCTCTGAGTTAATCCAGTGGGTTTTAGGGTAGAGGTTTTGTATACTTACTGGAAATTGAGAGCAATTTGCAGATATTCCATGTCATATAGTTTGTTATATGAACATTTTTCATTTTGAGGAAAAAGATACAAGTATATTATAAATGCAACCTTTAACTAACTTTACATTAAAATTACATGTCTGGTATCTGCTTCCATAAATTTTTACCATCATTTTTAATATGCGGTTTTGCTTGTTTTGTCATTATTTTATATGATGCTGCCTATATAAACTGCTTTATAATTATTACTCTATAGCTTAATTTTATATAAAGGCGAGTTTTTAATAAGGTCTTTAATGGAAATTGAGATGAGGGGTCATTGAAAAGACTTGTTAACAAGAAAAACTTAGTATTTTAAAATAATGTTGCTTTTTTCCCTCCTAGGATACCAAAAATTGTCTTAGGTTTGCTTTCTTTTTGTTAGAAAAAATGTAATTTTTAGATAGTTAAATGTATCTTACCTTTCTGTAAAGAAAAAGGTTTGCCCATCTAAAATTAATAAAATAACTGTGTGATAATATATATACACATACACATGCTTATACACACATGTACATACATATCCACACAAACAATAATTTATATTCAAAACATGCATATTTTAAATTTACAAAGTTGACCAATGAAGAAAATAGTTTTTTTGCTGGAAAAATACATTGTAAATTTATTTGGCTATCCTATTAATTCTCTTTCAGTACAATAATTGCAATGGCAATTACTGATGCATTTTGCCTGAATTCTACAGTTGTATTGATTCCATATTGTACTTTAAGCAAGTTAAAACTGAATGCTGAACTATTTAAAGATAACGCATTGCAGCTCTGCCAAAGCAGAGCAAATGGCATGTTTTTTAATTTGCTTCTGGTATCCAAGGGCAGAAATATGTTTCAAGTGATAAGTGAATTTGCCATGAGCATCATTTTCAATAGAATTTGGTGATGCATAGGGTTTTACTTTGAAATTCTGATGAATCACTTCTCCATTTTGCACTCCGTATTGTTCACAGTGAAATGCTTTAGGAAATTCATGGTGTACATTCAGTGCTATTTTTGAAATACTGAAAGGCAAATACATTAGTAACCTATATAATTAAATCTGAATGCAAATTACATATACTAGTATATGAATAATCATGTTGTCTTTAACAATAAGATTTTGTTGGTATCCATCATATTTGTTGTTTTTTTTTTTAAGTAGGACTGAATAAAATGAGTACTATACAATGTTCTTATTCTTTAACATTTTGATTTTTACTCTCTGTAGAATTTGTTTTCATTTACTCTCATTTTGTTTCCTCTTCAACTGACCAATGAAATGCACATTTTAATTCATTATTCATATTTCAGATTAATAAAATTGGGTAATGTTGAATCTGTTCTCTTGAATTGTTTATTTAAAAGATGGACATTGAATGTTTTCAAAAGACATGAAAATTTTGTATTTCGTGTTAACCTTGAAGTCAGTATTGTGGCAATTTGGTATATCATCTTTTTTTGTTTATTTCAGTGTACATACAAGCACCTGATGTGTATATAGCACTTTCATTATAGTTTCAAGATTATATATTTTAGTTGCTAATATTTTTCATGGGTCAAATATGATGAAAGTAAACCTGTTCATGTGTGTATTTTAAAGTTTTTATTTTTAATCTTAGGAGACATTAATTAGTATTATGTTTTCAGTTGGCAAAAAAAAAAGTAAGTTGCTTATGTAATTTTGTTTTGGAGGTGAGAGAAATAAATTCAAATGACAATGCTTTCATCTTTGACCTCTTCTGGATTGTGATCATAAAATTTACATAAATTACAAACTAATATATGCTGTTTACATATATGTAACTAAGATTTCTATGCTGCTTTCTTTCATTAGACTTTAAATATGCTTTGCATGTCTAATTTTTTTAGTCTTAATTTTTTATTGTATTGATACACTGAATAAAAATATTTCTTTAGGTAGATAAGGTTGTAACTATGTCTTTGTGAAAGTTCTCTATAAGTAGTCAAATATTTCACCTTGAAGTAAAAACAAATTAAGGAATAGACTACCGGGTGAAATAATATTTTAAACTCACATGTAAATCATGAATATTAAGTCAAATTAAAGAGAAATTGCATATTTCTCTATTGCCTGCATTAGTCATTTTTAATAGGCATGAAAAACAAAATATGAGTTCAATAAAAAATATCTGCCATTATCCTCAGTTCTTGAGAAAACACACTAAAGTGAGATAAACAGTATACAGATATGTACACAAACCTTGAAAGCAAGCTAGAATCTTTTGTTGTTTAATGACTTTGCTATGATTAGCATGGATTACAAAAATGTAAAAGAAATTAAAAGATAAAGATGACATGTATGGTTCATTTATTTTTCCTCTTATGATCCCATAATGAGAATGTTATATTGTATGAATTTGAGAGGAAAAGTAGCTTTAGTAATATTTTCAGTAATGAATGAACTTTTAAGGGATAGAGGGGACCATCTTTGCATGCATTGAGAGGTTTCTTCATTGCAGCAGGCGTGATTATGGAACTCACCTAATGTATTCTGTATATGTACTTGGCATCAAATAGTCTAGAAGTATATTTTAAAACATCAACATATGTTTTCAGAACTAAAACACCATGCTTTGTTAATATTACAAACACTGTTAAAACAATTCATAGTCCTGAAAGACACAATTTGTCATTGACTTAAAGGGTATTGTGCATATTATATCTCAATAGCATATATACATATTTATGAGGAGAGATTAGTCACTAAAATCCTAATTAGTTTGCCACATGCTAATGTCTGTATTAGAATAGTAAGGAACTAGTTTATTTCTAATTTGAATCAATCTTTGAAATTGAGATTTAAAATTTTGTGAAATATATTTTTTAAAATACATGACCCATTTGAAATTATCATTAATTTTAAAAATGTCAATAGGAAAGAATTTAAAGTAGTGTTACCAAATACATCTATAGACTTCTTTAGATTGACCTTTTTAACAGGCAGTCAAAAGTTGTAGTGTGTGTGTGTGTGTGTGTGTGTGGTTTTGTTTTTGCATTATAAATCATTTTCTTTCTAAGAATGTTTACAGACATCATCAGGATATGGTGTAACTTTCTCTTAGCTTTCCTTGACCAATTTAATCTGTTTGTTGTATGTGCTTTAGTAAATGCAATTATTTTACAAATCGAATGAATCATAAAATTAGCCATATTCTAGTTGTTTCACTGAGTATAGATCATTCTTAGTTGTTAAGACAACCTTGCATTCTTTTTCTAGTCTCATATCAGTGCTACATATACAAGGGATAATAAGATCTGTGTCTTTTTGGTGGGAGAAAATAATTTAGGTCAAGAGCATATCTTTCTATTCAGAACACTGTAAGGACTCCAAAGAGGCTTTTATTCAACTAAATAATCACTGCCTGTAAATAGTCTGTTGAATGAATGTTTAAGAAAGCTGCTTCTTTGTAAATTCATGGAGATCTCTAAAATAATGGACTCGGGAGCTGTCATTATCTTTTTGTATCTTGTGGTATTCTGTTTAACAATTTAAGATTCTTGCTAGGGTTTCTATTAAATTTCACTTGTAAACTTAAATCCTACCTTCAAAATAGAGCAAATATTTATAACTGCTCTCAGATTAATGATTTTAGATTTTGTATTCACCCTTTTTTAGATATTGCTTGCTATTCAAGTGTAGCAATTGGATAAAAATGAATTATTTTATATTTGGATTTTGGCATAAAACTATGTTTAGGTTTATGATAGTTACTGTTTGCTTTTCTAAACCCAATTCTACTTCTCAGAAATTTTCTCATTGCTTATTAATTAGGGAATTGCAATCAATGTTTTAAATTTTCTTGTTTCCTCTTATGATATATGTATGTTTAGCTATAAAATACGTCTTTGTCTTCACATGATATAGGAAAATATGATTTTTTAATAGATGCTGGGATGACCTAGAAAGCTAGAATTATAAGCAATCTGTCTTCTTTGTAATTTTCAAGTATAATGCAAAGCAATATTATAAGCCATAAGTTCATAGCAATATAAAATATTCCAGTTCTCAATCTAAAATTCTCTTCTTAGTGCATGAATTTACATGAAGCATTTGTATTCTAAAATAGCTTGTTTCAACATTAATAATATGCCTATTATAGTAAGGAAATTAAAAAACAAGATTTGGGAAAACTTAATTTTCCCAAATTGAGGGCTTGTAAGCTAAAAATAATAAAATAGCTGATCCCTGATTACCCCAATAATTGTAATTACTTGATATTTAAATTTCAGTATACAAGACCTTTTTATAATAAATTTTTAAAAGTCCTCAAATACAACATAATCTTTATTTGGGAATCTAGTCTGTAGACTTTATAAATTTTTGAAGTTTGGTAGATATTAATACGGATATACTCATTTTAGCCTCTAGATCTGAAGTATGAGATATGTACATAGGTTAGCTATTTACTAATTTTACTAAACACTTAACTTATGTGGAAAGCTCAGGTTACTAATACTGTTGCTGTTTGTTTTTTTTTACACCATAACCCCTCTCCGTTGACCACTGTATGCAGATAGTTGGAAGTAAACCTATGGTGAGTACAAAGATGTGTTTTAACCATAGATATTGAATTTGTGCTTTTGGGAACTGAGTGATTTTTTTGCTTATAGTATTTTATATGGCTGATTTTTCTTTTAGTATATATTTTGCCAAAATAGTGAAAATAACATTACGATCTTATGATTAGCATGTAGCTATGGTAAGTATTTCTTTGGGAAATGCTTAAGATTAGAATATGCCTATATATTTTATCTTAGAAGAGTGTACTTTTAAAAAGTAAATGCCTGTTTCAGTCTTTATGATTCTGATGAAATTGTGTTTCACTTCTATTTTTCAGAGTGGTAGGAAGAGTCTTCTGAAATACTGATTTATGCTAACAGAGATTCTATCAAAATATCTCAGTTTGATTTTGGTATCACTGAGCACATAGTATAATGAAAATAATCTTTGATATACTGTCAGGAGGCCTTTGTGCTCATTTTGGTTGGGTGATGCCAGTCAGTTTTGTGACTCTGGGCAAGTCATGTAATTTCTCTAATGATCAGTTTTTAAATTAATTAACTGAAGTGACTGGCTTACATTATTTCTTACTGTTCTTTTGTTGATGTCATTTACATGTTTTTGAATCAAGATACTGTATTTCAGTTCTACAATTGCATGAAACTGTACTTAACACACCAAAAACAGCCAGTAATGCAGTTGTCAGCTATTTGTAAATACCTTGTCTTCATAGTATTTAGGGAACAGGGTCAGAAATATTATTTTAACATCACTAACTGCTGCAGTATTTAGCATACTGAATGTGTTCAATACTTGTTTTACTTTAAAAAAATTATTTCTTTCTTTTGTTTCCTTATTTAATTATGTGATAGCTGGGGGGAAAATCATCAAATAATTCTTCAGTGCTTAATATGTGCCCAAAAATGTGCCAGGTGTACTGATAATTGGAAATTAAGAATGAAAGAAGACTTTGTATTTTAAATAATTCGTGTTGAAATAATCAGATCTAAAAGTATGCATGCCAACTATAAGTATAAAAGGAGTTCATAAGTAGAGGATGGTAAGGTTAGAGTAATAACAGGAAACTCCATGCACATTTCTGAACTTAAATTGGGTTTTCAGGAACAGTTATGAGGATTTGAATTTGACTGAGAAGTGACAATGGAGAAGCTGTCAGGTTTTGGAAGTAATTGTCAATAAAAAAGATTGGATAAAAAACCAGAAAGTGTGCCTCTGTGTGTGTGTGTGTGTGTGTGTGTGTGTGTGTGTGTGTGTGTAGGGAGGATGGAAAATATGGACGTGAGAAAAGAGTTCGACTTTTTGAAGCAAAGTATTTTATATTAGATTAAACAATAAAGTTGAAAGAGGGTTTTTGAAGTTCAAACAGAATATTAGAAATTAGTTTGAATAGGATGTAACATAAGGAAAGCAGGATTTAAGAAAAGCAAAATTGATAGTAGTATACAGACTAGATTAGTCTATGGTTCTCAAACTTAAAAGGGCTTCAAAATGCAAATTTTGTTCCCCTCACTCAGGACTTATTCATAGGTTTGGAATTGGGCCAATAATTTTGCATTTTATCAAGAACTTAACTTTATAGATTATTGTTTAAAAAAAAAGATTACACTGAGGAGCATACTTTGAGAAATTTGAGATGAGTGAAAAGACTTTATTGGGGGACTACCTAGAAGACTGTGTGTGAGCCTGTAAGCAAGGGATAAAGGGTAAGGCTAAATAATGGAGTTTTGGGTGATAAAGGAATCCTGAGCTTATTTCAATGAGGATGGAGTCAGTGTACATTTCTGGTTAGCACTATAAGCAACCCAATGCCCCTTGCGAGAAACCAGTGCATTAATATCCAGTGATCCACATCTAGTCAGTTATCAATAATTTTGATGATTATTTCTCCTAAATAACATTCATTTGTCTTCCCTAATTGTCTTTACTGTTGCTTTGTTAGTTCAAACTCATTTAACATACCTATGACTGCTGGAGCCTTGTAAGCAATTGCCTTGTCTTCCTTCACTCTCTCATCCTGCCCATGCAAGCTCTACACTGTATATGGGTCATGGAAATATTTTGTCTTGTCCAAGTGTGTTTTGAAAGTATAAGAGATATGTATTATGACTGATCCATATTATAAACCTTTTCATACCCATTGTCTTATCTATGGCCTGCTCCTCACATTTGAATTAAAAACTCCTACTATAAACTTCAGGAATTGACTTCTGGAGGGTATGATGAGGATTTACTTGTAGAATTTAGGTGGGTACACTGCCCTTACAGAGGAAGATTTTTTGTTTTCCTGAGACTAGAGAGGGAATGAAAAGAAACAGTAATTAAAATCACTCTGCTGAAAGTCAGGTACAAAGGGTTTATTTTTGATGGTCCCATTAATCTTCAAGAAAATGGAAGGTGTTTCACTGATAAATTGACAGGTAAGAATTTTGTAGAAATATTCGATTAGAAGAAATTCTAGAACAACCACTTTAAATATCGTGGTTGCCTAGCGATTACATACGTGGTTCAAAAGACATTCATATGACCGACACATGTAATAAAAATAAATGTGATGCCAGATTGAAAGTAGAAAGATGGAATAGTAGTGAACTAGGTCTATGTGGTCCCATCTCTCCACTGACCAGTGTTGATTAAGAAGCAGATACGGAAGGAATTGACAACCTCTTTCTTGTTTTTCACTATTCCCTTATAAAATTTGCTTTAAAAGTCAGGCTAGAAAAGGCCCTATTACTTGGAAATAAATCACTCCCTGGGCCTCATTAAGTCCTGCTTCTGACTTTGCTCCTCAGATCCTTTTTTGGTAAAGTATGTTTTACTTCCTTTGTCAACTTTCTGCCCATTTTCCATTGCTCTTCCATGAAGTCTATCCTGACTCCTTCCTCTCCCCCCCCTCCAACTTCCACCTATTTATCTTTTAGAATATTTTTTTAACTCTCATGAGGAATTGTTTTTCTGCTTTTTAAAAAATACTTTTTACAGTATAGATCCTATGAAGGAACACAAATTTCAGTAGAAATCATAGATTTAAAGGCAATAAACGAGTTATATACAGATTTCAACTCTGCAAAATACTAGCTCTGTGACTTTAGACAATAACTTCTCAGAAACTCATTCTCCCCACCATTAAAAATGAGGATTACAATGTTAAATTCAGGATGAAGTTCCTTGTTTATATTTTAATATATTTAACAAATAAAAGCTATTTCAAATAGGCTAAATCATATTTTTTGTCCAATGTATTGAATTCTGTACAATACTTGATATGAAAACATGAAACATGAATATCAGACAGTAAAGTGAGATAAAACTATGAGTTGCCTATATATATATATTTTTTAAAGATTTATTTATTTGTTCATACAGAACTGTGGTACAGGCCAGAGGTGCAGGGGCGATGAGAGGCTTCACCAGAGACAGAGTGGGGAGCAGAGCAGGCAGATCAATGAAATACACTGCTGAGGGGAGCAGCGGGCGGGTCAGGAGAAGTCTGCCTCGCCATATGGATCACCTCCAGGGCAGGCGGGGATCGAACTCATGCTGAAGTGGCTTAAGCTTCTTAGTGCAGTGCTTTAACCCGCTGTGCCAGCAGGGAGGGCCATGTTGCCTATATTTTTTTAGTGAGTATTTAAAATGTGTGCTTTTTGGTAGGATTTATTTTGAGTTAAGTATACTGAAAAGTATTGTGGTAGATGAAAAAGTGATAATGTTTTAAAAGGTAGTATAAGAGATATGTATTTATTAGACATCATTTATCATGTAGTGTGTGTTGTTGCCAAGCTTTGAGAAAAAATTTTCAAAATTCATCTGTGGCTTTGAGATACTATTGATGAGGTTATTTTAAAAATTTAATAAAATAATTGAGATATATAATATACACCACTTATGAAGGGGCATTTAAAATGATATCTTCCTGTAGTATCTTCAAATAGAAAAAGAGAATTTGGAATAAAGTAGAACAGAAAACTTGAATGACTTCTTCAGTGGCTTCTAGTTCTAAATAAGTACTGTACAACTTTTTGAAGCAAAATAAATTTTTATTATTTACTAACAGTGAATAAAATAGACCTAGAAAATAGTAAAATAATTTGATTATGCTTCAAGGCAAGGGTAATTTATTTACAGGGGGAAATAGAACCATTCTTCCATGTGTGAGGTGGGGGAGGGGAAGTAGGAATTTATATGCTCATATATAATAATTAAAAAATAGAATTATAATGACCAGAACTTTCAATGTTAAATATAATTTAATGACATAAACAGGTGAGCACTTAGGATAACAGTAGGATATTTTTGGGGAATGTGTTTGTTTTGGTAACAGATATACCTGAATTTGAATAACTGATTAGCTACTCATTCATTTCCTATGACCATGCTAACTTCCATAATTACATTCTCATCTGTCTTTAAAAAAAAAAAATTTGCTGGCAGTTATTACGCCCCAGCCACTGTTCTAGATTCTCCAATGATGAATCTTAGAGATAAATTCCTGATGAAACTTATATTCTAGTTCTGTACACACAGAGTATGATGTATATCAAATATAATGATAGCTAGTAATAAGCACTATAAAAGAAAAAAAGTCAAGACAAGAAAACTGAAAGTAATCAGGGATGTGCTGTTTTAGATAGGGAGCTTTCTGAACAAATGACATTTGAACAGGGACAAGAATAACATTGGGGAGAGCAATACAAATATCTAAGGAAGACCTTTAGTCAGAGAAAACATCAAATGCCCAGATCTTTGCGACAGAACTTTGTTTTGTGGTATTTAAGAAAGGCAAAGAGACCTTTGTGGCTAGAGTTAGGTGAACAAGAGAAAGTATGGGGATATTTAATAACCAATACCAAGATCGATGTAAAGTGACTAAAAGCAGGGGGCCTCCCTGGTAGCACAAGAGGTTAAAGTGCGGCACTATGAAGCTAGCCACAGCCACTGCAGCATGAGTTCCATCCCCAGCCACGGAGGTGACCCAAAAATTGCAGCAAGCCTCTCCTGTCTTGCTCACTGCTTCCCCTCAGGAGTGCATTTCAGTAGATGGACCTGTTCTGCTCCCCGCTCTGTCTCTTATGAATCCTGTCACACACACACACCCCAGCCTCCATCCTCTGACCTCTACTCCAGTTCTTGTATACATAAAAATATAAATCTTGGCCTTCCCTGGTGGCACAACAGGTTAAAATGCAACCCTGTGAAGCTATTCATAGCCACTGCAGCATTAGTTGGATTCCCAGCCTGGGACCTCGCCCACATGACATGGCAGACCTCTCCTTTCTTGTCCACTGCTCCCCTCAGCAGTATGTTTCAGTCGGTTTGCGTGTTCTGTTCACAAATCTGTGTCTGGTGAATCCTCTCATGCTCCACACCTCTGGCCTGTACCCCAGTTCTTGTATATATAAATATATAAGTAAATAAATATTTTTAAATATCTTTTAAAAATTAGTAAAGGCATAGGTTTGGCATAGTAGTGAGTTATAAATTTGAAAATGTAGGTTGAGCTAATTTTTGGAGTTACAAGACAAGGAGTTGCTACAATAATAGTCTATGAGGAATCCTGGAAAATCTGAGCAATGGAGTGACAAAATCTGAGCTGTATCTGAAGATTTGTGCAACAGTGGAAATTGGAATGGTTACAAACTAGGTCTGGGAGATTAAACTGAGGGTTGTTGCAGTAGTTTAAGTAAAAAGGCCCTGAACTGGAGAGTGGTTAGTTGAGGTTATAGTTATAATATATGGTATAGCTAAAAGAAGATAGATTGTGGAAGTAGAATATATCACCCTTAGCAAATGACTAAAATGGACAGAGAAGAGGTGTGAAACATTAATGAAAGGAATTTCAAGCATGGTTGATTGAAATGATGGTGTTGACTTGAGCAATCAGAGAAGTCAGAAGCAAGACCATTTAGAGTAAAAGATGATTTCAGTTAGACATTTAAATAAAGAAGGAATTATTAAAATCTTAAAACAGGAAAATATTTATCACCATGCAAGGACCATTTTGAGTAGCATTTTATAATTAGGTTTTTTTTCAAACTACTACTTTTATGATTTTAAACATATTTGCTGCACAGTGCTGCTGAGTATATCATCCTAAAAATATTTACCTCTTTGTAAACTGAAACTGAAACCTCAATTATCTTACTAGGCAATGAAAGCCAATCACATTCTAGGTTGTTTAATAGATCCAAACAACTAAGAGCTAATAACTTTGGTGACCTCTGGTATTACTTACTAGATGAGCCATTTTAAATATACAGATGCCACACGTATCTATTGCAATATTTCTAAGTGATAATCTGAGTCAGAAGGACAGCCCATCATAGGTGAAGATAGGTAAAAATGTATGTTTTTCACCCTAATCAGAGCATGGGAATCATGAGCATTGATTTAGTGGTACTTTTTTCTCAGCATCTATAGAGCCAAATGAATTTGTTCTCCCAGGCTTGTGAAGAAGGTCATACTGAACGAAAGTTGTTGGTAAAATTATAAACATATGGCTAGGTTCAAGGTAATAAATTAATAACACCATTGATGTATTTCTTACAATAAACTACCTAGTAATCATAATATCCATAAAACAGCACTAAGTGTGGCACTGTGTCTTTGTGGGCTGTTAAGTGGCAATTGCGTGACTAAATTGCAGTTTTATTAGTGTACTGATAGAATAGTACCTTGATGATTATTTCATATAATGTTACACTTGTGTCAGGCCAATTTTTTTTTTTTTTAATATAGCTGTGAAAAGAGATCAAATCTTGCTTTGCCTTTAAAAAAATAATTGAATAGTCCAGAAGGGGGAGACAAAACACTGATTATTGGAGCTTGAAGTAGCTGCTTCATGATAAAACTTACCTTTCTTGCACTCAAATTTGATTTTTTTTTTCTTATTGCTTTAGAAATTGGAGAAGGGTTGGCTATTGTAAAATGTTTAATTTTATGGTGGTGACAGTTCCGTTAAAAATCTAGATTCAATCAGAATAAAAATAATACAATTATTTTTACCAGTATATATTAAGTAGAAAAACTCGTTTGATAATAAGATGGAAATAAGACCTGAGACTATTTAATGATGGTATATTATAAGTGATCTATTAAAAATAGCACAAGTACTATAAACTTCCAACTTTTGTCTTTCTAATTTCATACTCAATATGTGCAAACTTCCCATTTACTTTTAATACTGCAAATTTGCTTGTGTACTATATTCATTTTGGGTAGAAACATCTGCATAAATTTTGAAATATTTAATATTTAAATCTCCGTCCATTTTAGAGCAATTTCTTATTGGTACGTTCTCTTCTGGTACATTGTCATAAAATCATATTATTTCATCATGGCAGATTAAATTCATTGTTTAAGGAATGCTAAAATATTTTAAATTATAAAATATTAGCAAGTCATTTTACTTAGGACATTTGGAAACATCTATAAGATAGTACAGATATTGACCTTTGTTTACACATATAGTCTAAGTTGATTGCATTAATATTTATGGACAGGGGGTAGTTATGTTTTATAGTATATCCTGATAGTAGAAACAAAAAAGATGTACTTTTCATGCAATATCCTTCATTGCAAGTATACTTTCTGTGATTATGTTAGAAATAACTATTGAAGATATTTCTCTGCATATAATTTGGTAAAAGAATACATTCACAATATGATACAAGATATAAAACACTTAAAGTTAGTATAGTCTATGGACATTTGGTGGTAGATATGGTATGAGATATATATACAGTTGTAAAAGTAAGAAATTTTATATAGGAATGTATACAATGTTGTAAACTAATGTTATATTAAAAAGAAAAACTTATAAAGTTATTCATATATTTTATTTTTATTTTTCAATTGTGAAAAAATTTGAATTGCTATCTGACTTGGGATGATTACATAATGACTGCTTTCTTGTGTTTTTTTTTTATATGAACATAGTCTTTATACTATTTATCCCTTAAAAGCTCTGTGTTTAATTTGCTATTTAAAGCAAATGTGGCATGACATGGTATACTCTTCATGAGATACACTTTCTTAATAGATGCCTGTGAACAGGAGAAAAACTGGAAACAGTAAGATTATGATCAATATTAAAGAGTTACCTTAACATACTAAATATAAAATTTAGCCTTTCTTTGCATTTTTTGCTCCATTTCCCATTTTAGTTGTTTACTTTTATAAAATCTGCTTATCTATTGAGTAAGGATTATGTGTTTGAGCCAAAATTTGTTCATTTGAATAGGATAAGGGCAGAATAGGAACATCTTAATAACACCTTAGGTTTATAAAGTTTTTAAAGACCCTTTACAAATTTTCTCACTTAAAATATTTAAGCTACATCTTATACATATTTCTGTAGGTCTGCACATCAGTTTTTCAGAAACACATTGATTCTGTCCTCAAATTCCTGGATACTTTTGTCTCATAGAGTTTTGAGTACTATATACGAATCAGGTATTTCCAGTCAGTGAACATATACTTACACCTTGAATTAGTATCTGGTTTATATGGTTATATGGGCTGCTTTGTGAGCCTTTGTGAGTTCCAAATAGAGGTGATGTGACTAGTAACATTTAAGATAATTTTTTTACTGTGGCCACCATAACGCAATCACCATGATTACTATGTTAATTACATATGGTGTTATACTTACAACTACAATTACCTATCCAAGCAATGTAGAAAACAAATGAATTTCAACAGCACCAATCAAAGACACAGAAAGCTTTCTGGGTTCAGTTTTTGTGCTCACCTATTTGTCCATTTTTGCTTACCTGTCATTTTTCTTTTCTTCAACTAATCTGTGATATATTGAGAAAATAATAACTTTATTAATGCAATTCTTTTTTTTCAAGATTTATTTTATTTATGTATACAAGACCTGGGGCTGAGGTCAGTGGTACAGTGGGTGAGGATTCACCAGAGACAGAGTGGTGAGTAGAGCAGGCCAGAACAGGCAGATCTACTGAGATACATTGCTGAGGGGAGCAGCTAGCAAGACAGGAGAGGTCTGCTGCACCATGTGTGTCAGCTCCCTGGCCTTCGATAGAATTAATACTGCAGGGCTGGTGATAGCTTGACAGAATGAGACTTTAACCCCTATGCCACCAGGGAGGCTCTGTCAATGTGGTTCATGTGCCTTGCGCATAGCAACTACTTTGTAACCTGTAGGTTAGTCATTTCATTTTATTAATGATGCTTTTGTGGTAGAGTGGTTTTGCATTGGGAGAGCTGATTTACTGTCATTAGCAAGGTGTATGTGTAGATGTGTCTATCTGCATTTATCTGTCCTAAAAGTTAAATAGGTTACCTATGTTCTCTCTATGTATGAAAGCTGTAAAGTTATAAGAGAACTGAGATTTAAAAAAAAAAAAAAGAAAGAAAAAGAAAAGAAAAAGAAAAATTCAGATTTTCTTGTTTGGAATGTATTTGCTTTAATGAGAGAAGGTATTTATCATAGGTTGAATTGTTTACCCCAAAATAAGGGTCTTTAACGAGTTTATCAGGTTAAAATGAGGCCATTATGGTGTATTCTAGTTCAGTTTAACTGGTGTCCTTTTAAGATGAGGAAATTTGAACAAAGAAGTCTAAAGGTTCAAACAGAAGAAAGGCCATTTGCAAGACAAGGACAGAGGACTCTTGGAAACCGTCCTTGCTGGTACCTTGACACTGGACTTCTAATCTCCAGAACACTGAGGAAATAAATTTTAGTTATGTAAGTTATCCGCTCTATAGTACATTTTTTTAAAGCATCACTAGTAGATTAGTGCAGTATATAATATTCATCCTGTGTATTGAACACTTAATAATAGCTAATCTTTAGTGGATACTAAGTGTAGGGAACTGTGCTAAGCGAATCTCAATTGTCGTAACAAATATCAGTCACTTTAAAAAAGTGGGGCATAGAAAAGCAAATACAGTATCTAAGATTGCAATGTAATTGGGAGAGTCAGGACTTGACCCCAGTCAGACTGACTTAAAAGATCATTTTTTCCCCCTGTATTTTTCTTTTTATGCCCACCCCGACCCCTGCCCTCAAAGCTCAGCCTTTTAACCCAGACCTCAGTGAGAATTTGGTGGATTCCAGGCAGATGTAGATAATGATCATCACTAGAGATGTTAAACTTCTCTAGCATTATTGTCTAGTCCTGCACCTATGCAAGTAGGTGATTCTTATCTTGTGACAACTGGAGATTACTTGCATGCAAATTCACAAAATAGAATCCTGGCTATGGTAAAGCTACTCGGACAGAGAATTAAATACCTTTATGTACATGTTGCTCTGTAGACCAAAATGATGAACAGACCCATTCTTTGTGCTTTCATAACAAATATGCACTAGCAGTTAATGTTAACTAGTATCAACAGAACATACTGAGTAACTTAAATGTAAGGAAAGAAATATGGCTGTTTTATAGAACAAACAAATATTAGGAATAATCCCAATTTTACAATGACTTAATCTTTTTGTCATTTTATTTTAATAAAGATTTATTTATTTATGCATACAGAACTGGGGTACAGGCCAGGTGCAGGGGAAGTGAGAGGTCTCATCAGTGACAGAGTTTGGGACCTCAGAACTATAAGTGCTACTTGGTAATTCAGCAACTACATGCTTACTTTCTCATTTTACTCAAACTGTGTGTGTGTATGTGTATAGCTCCTTAGTTTTAGTCATGACACTTCTATTGGTTGTGATTGTGAATTTAGTATACAGATATGATTAAAAGTTATGTAAACCAATTTCTGATTATTTTGCCATTACCTAGGAGATTCCCACAAATTTACAGCTTCTGATAACAAAATTGTATTCTAATAAATCCTGGCACCGTACTTTATCTAGAAGTATTTAATGTCTTGTAACTTATGGCATGCTTTTTTCCTTTAAAAGATTTTTGGTATGAGAATATAGACCATTTTTGTGTTTTTCTTGGTAGTTTAAAATACCTAATGAAAAATGTGATCTATTCCATTATTGGATTAAAATAGTACAAAAATTGCTATCAAGATGAAAGAATTATTCAATCTCAGTTGGCTGTGATGATACATTTTTCTTATTTATGAGCTATGAATAAATTGCAGAAAATTTTTGAGGTGTTGAATGTATACAAAGTAACAGGAAATTATCAGTAAGTCTCAGGAAATTTTGTAAACCTTTTTTTTCCATTAATTTTGAGGGGCACTGTTGAATCACTCTTGTAAATGAAGCAAGATCAACATTTGGAAAAATTATATTAAACAGATGACTAGGCTAAAATAACTGCTAAAACAATTTTATGCTTTTGTTTTTAATGCATTCCAATTATAAAATGTCACATCAGATTGTGTGTGAGTATGCATGTTTATAATTTTAATTTCATTTCTGAATTATTACATTTTAAGAAGTTGATTAAAATCATCCAAAATATTTTATAATTTTGTATGTAACAAATTAAGCATCTAAACTGAGTTAAAAGCACAATTGGAATTTTGAGAGTTATAACCTTCATTAAAGAAATTGGTTAATTATTTTATAGTTATCCATTTTGTCCCTTTTATTTGTTCAATGTATAAGGAATTCAATACCATATTTATTATTTACTCTGATTTCTTATTTTTAGAAATTTAAGTTCTATGGGATAGTTATAAGGATATTACTATGAAGCCATACTCTCACCCAGATTTTCTATTTGTCAACATTATACCATATTTGTTAAAACCTCCCTTTTTTCATTTTTATTTCTCATATATGTATGTATCTATACACACACATATATACACACATACATATCTATATATACACATTTTCTTTTTTTTTTTGTCTAGGACCCCAACCAAAGGTCACACATTACTTTTTTGTTGTTGTTATATCCTGCTAGTCTTTTTAAATCTAGAACAGTTCCTAGACTTTAAAAATTTTCATTAACATTTTGATGAGACCAAGGAAGTTGATTTTCAGAAAGTATATCAATTTGCATTTGACCAGTTCTACTCCCCAAACCCCATGTTTAGAGACAGGGTAAACATTTTTTGTGAAGAATATTACATAGGTGATATTTGTCTTCAATGCATCAACCTGAGGCACACGTATTTCAGTTTACCCCATTGCAAGCCCTTATTTTATCGTTCTCTCTACATTTATCATATGAAATTCTGCTAGAAAGTTGAACTTTCATTTATCTCCTTTCCCTCTTTTATTTTTTTACAATACTTGTATCTGTTCATGGATTATTTAAAGTTCAGTTCACTGCCATAACATTGACAGAAAGTCTGTTCAAGCCTTTCAGATACAGACTATAAAGAAATTAAGCAATCAACATCTATTTGGGTTGTACTTTATGAGGTAATTATACCCATAACAATCCATTAGCTGTCATCCAAGAATTATATTTTCTCTTCTCAACCCCATCTCAGAAGAAGGCATTAGACAGGTGTAGTGGATTTTGAAGTAATGAAACGTTTAATGTGATATATTTATGAACTGCAGTTGTTATATTTGGGCCTGTAAGTTAGAGTCATTGCTGAATAGTCTTTCTGAATACTTTAGAATTAAAATCCACTTTTATCTTATTAGAAAATAAATCTTATATCAGGTTGCTATTTTAATTAGCATGACTTTAGACATTTATTTTTAAAGTTCCATTATTCTTTTCCAAAGTCATGAAAGTTTAAGTGTTATCCAGTATGAATCTATGTATACTCACAAATACATTTTCTGGGAAAATATGGCATTCACATATAGGAATATAGGTTGCCAAAATGTTTGTTCAGATCAATGCTATTCAAATTATCGCCCTTGTATAATTTTTTTTAAAGATTTATTTATTCACTCATACAGAACTGGGGTGCAGGCCAGAGATGCGGTGGGTGAGAGGATTCACCAGAGACAGAGTGGGGAGCAGAACAGGCAGATCAATGAAGTACACTGCTGAGGGGAGCAGCGG
>NW_004567120.1:8336539-8348436 GCF_000260355.1 Condylura cristata
GGGTGAGAGGATTCACCAGAGACAGAGTGGGGAGCAGAACAGGCAGATCAATGAAGTACACTGCTGAGGGGAGCAGCGGGTGGGTCAGGAGGGGTCTGCCGCACCATGTGGATCTCCTCCGGGGCAGGCGGGGATCGAACTCATGCAAAAGTGGCTTTTACTTCTTAGTGCTGTGCTTTAGCCCACTGAGCCACCAGGAAGGGCCCCTTGTATATTCTTAACGCAAAACTTTGGTACTTCGTAAGTTGTACACATCTACTGACCTCCCCCCGCCATTTAAAATGAGAGTTTTGCATATTTTACAAAGGCTACAAAAACAACAACCATGTTCAGAGATATCCAGGTTAGTAATTTATAAGTCTAGATACATTAACTGTTGTGTATAGCTCAGAATGTAGCTTCTCTTTACATTAAATAAATAAGTTAATTTAGTATATCCTTATAAAGTGGCTATGTGTGTATATGCACCTGGGTGTGTCTACACACATACACACACACACATATTTGTGGTAATTTTAACTGTTCCAGTAGACCTTTGGCTATCTTAGCTTCATTGAATGTCATTTCATTATGAGAATGAGAAAAAGAGTTGATTCCTGATTTAGGGCTATTATCTGTGTAGATATGTACTTTGTTTGGCATGATTCTGTGGGTTTTCTCCAGGTACTGTATTTCCTCCACATGCCATGGATGTGTAAGTTTGGTTTGTTGTTGTGTCTAAATTGTTCCAGTATTGGTATAGATATGTGTGTGTGTTCTCTGGGATGGAAGCATATCTGGCATAGAGTTAGTTCCTGTCTTTTTGTCCCAACCTGCAGATATAATAAGACTGGCCTCCTTACACTCCCAGTTGAGTAAGTGCATTGGAAAATTAGTGAATGGATACAAATGATCGTATTAAATTAGAAATATTCTGTGTTTATTTAGAAATTTCCTGGTGTTTTTGTGATCAGAAATATGCCCTTAGGAATTTAACTCTTGTTTATATCAATCAGCCCATGGTAAATTATTTTATTTATACCTTGTTTCTCTTGGTTTCCAAGAACCTATCTGCTAACTTAAGTGAGGAAACACTATATGTTCTTTCATGGACTATTGGATCAGTACTTTAATGTTACTTTTCCTTGATCTTAATAAAATAAGACAAATAGTAGATATTAAATATTCTTGCTGTTACTGAGTAAAAACAAGAATTTTAATGATCTGGACTGGGAGAAGGGTTACAAACAAGAGCCCATAAACTTAGATAAAATCTGTAACAGAAATATAGGCTGTGGCAAAATGGTCGAGTTATGAGAGAGGTAGCAATATAGCTAATACTAGGGATTGTATTGGTTTATAAGTTTAAATTTAGCTAAAGGTCTTGTGGTCCTTCATAATGTTTCCTCTGTGCTGATGGCAACTTAGTTATCCACTGTGAAGATTTCTCTTATGATAGAAGGTTCTTCTTTTCACCCCTGTCATATTCATCTGCTCTTTTGATCAACTATTCAGCTGTTTCTTGATTTCTGTCCTTTTAGTTAGTCTACTTTGAGCAATTAGGATGAAATATTTCTTAGGTTTTATTATACAAGCATTATCTGCTGCCCAGTTGGGAAGAAATAATTTTCTAATTGCCAAAATCATTCAATCAAATTTAAAAAAATTAAATTTATTTTTGTGTAGAAGAACTGGGATGTAGGCCAGAAATGTGGGGGAGAGAGGATTTACCAGAGAAAGAGAGAAGAGCAGGTAGACTTACTAAAATACCCTGCTAAGGGAAGCAGCAAGTGGGACAGGTCTGCTGTGCCATATGTGAGATAACCTTCTGGCTAGGAATGGAATCCAGGCCATAGAGGTGATAGCACTGAGACTTAATCCCTAGGCCATCAGGGAAGCCCACAGTCAAATTTTCTAATTGCCAAAATTACTCTTCAGTTTGACACTGAATTTATTTTCTGGAAATATAGCATAATACAACTAAAAGAAAAATATCACATAAATATAGATAATCATTTTATGGATGAAGGTAGAACATGAGATAATTTCCATATATAAGGAACAAATATTAACGAATTCATTTTTTAAGATTACATTTATAACATTGTAATGATTAGAGACTAACTTATTTAAAAAGGTATGCCTGGATAACTTATGTGGAAATAGACTGCACAAACTAAAATTTGTTAAAACGCTTAAGTATTTAAATTTAAGCGTCATGTATAATAGCTGATAAAAAAAAAAACATTAGGGGAAAATAAGTCCCTTGGAGTTTAAAATCTAGTTGAACCAGTGTTAGAGTAAACCGTTAATAAATGCATTTGCTTTGTAAGTTTCATTTCCTTCACTTAGAAAAAAGCAGGGGTCACATTTTCTAGTATTCAATAAACCTTTGTAAATCGATCATTTTATTTATGTAAAATTGCTGTTGTGTTAAACTCTCATAAAGTATTTTGTTTCCCCACAAGTGCTTATTAGTATTATGTGTCCAGTGATAAAATGAAATCACAATATGGTCTTAGAAGTAAACCAAGGACCACTCATTTGATACTTGTAAACAGAACAAATACCAGTTTACAAATAAGGGGTCGGGTGGGGTGAGATTGGGTTTGAATCTACTGTGTTGGTGAGAAAAGCTGTCATATCTAAATTAAGGCTAAAGTGGGAGGGGGGAGAGAGAAAAAGCACAAGAGAGAGCACATGTGAACATAAGAGTCTACCAGTCAGTGTCAAAGAAGGTTTGTGGATTACATTTTACACATTCAATCATTGATGTGAGAAAATGTATCTGAAAACTGATTTGAAATGCTTAGCTTCCTTGTATAGAAGCTAAAAGACAATGGGACAAGGGAGAGAAGAGTAGAAATGATCAGTAAATATAATCAGCATTAGAGATTATATCATCTTGGAGATATTAAAACCATGAGTGATAGCTGCAAACTAGAGATGGTAACAATTTCCCACTGTACTTTAGAAGTGGTGATTGAGGTAGCTGGATGATGAGAACTGAAATAAAGACTCACAGAAGAACTCTGTGTATCTGCTGATCAAGGCAGAAAGAGGCTGTCAGTAAAAATCACAGCCATCTCCTCTTTGATAGCTCTCAACAGCAGATGAAGAATGTCAATAGTTTGAGAAGCCTACTCACCATCATCTCATGCTTGATTCTGAGGGGTGGCCACTTATAACTGGGAAAAGTTTCTGCCTTTCCCCCATGTAAATCACTTCTCTGTTCTGTGAGTTTTATGCCGATATAAAAATATCTGGTATCGTAATGACTCCTTAAGGCTGTTGTGTGAATGTGGAACATGTTTCACACACTGGTCTCTCACCTGGCCTTAGGTGTCATCCACCTACATCGGAATATATGGCTTTTATTTATAACATATTATAGCCTGTTCAGTTCACTGAGAATGTAACAGTTCATTGTAGAAAGAGACAGGTTTCAACCAAAATCTTAAAATAGATACATTCGAATGGAAACATTCATCTCTCTGGGATATATTTTTCTTACAATATTTCATTCCTTACTAATTATAAGTAAGGAGGTATTTTGCTGTATTGACCTGCTTTCTGGCTGTTTGGGATTTACTATTTCACATAGGCATACCAGTTATCTTTGTGAAAAAGAAAGCAGCCAGAGTACATAATTACAGTTATAAAATTTTCTTAGGTTGCTAAAAATAATCCTAGAACAAGATGAGTATATGTATATATGGTCTTAAAAAATTTGTTTCTGTTAAAATATTTAGATCCATATTAAGACTTCACTTTATTTGTTCATTATTCATTGATCTCAATCAAAAAATATATTATGGCCTTTGATTTCTTGTAGTTACAGCTGCTGTGGAATTGGCAATATTGATTGAAATATAATCTGGCCCTTTAACTTTGGTACTTTAGGAGAAGCTGCCTGCATATACTAAAGCATTTCTCAAATGTAGGTAAAAACACTAATGTAAATATAAGCGTCCACAATTAAAGGAATGAATAAAACTCATTTGTTTGATTGTCAGGGCTGTAATCTAGTTTGAAAAAAATTTAATGTGAGTGTAAGCATATATCCAAACAACTTAATCATTTCTCTCTTTCTTAATGTCTTCTACTATATATTAGACTTGTATAGTTAGAAAAAAGAAAATTATGACAGTATGTAATCCATGAGTTTAGAAAGCAGTGAGTGGCATAAGGGCTGGAATAATAAAGCTTAACTTCAGTTGAGTCTATGTGAATGGTCTAGATATGAAATTATTGAGAAATAAATTACCAATGTAAAATGGAAGCCTTAGAAATGGTGGCTGTACCTTGAGTGCAGCTGGTGAATAGCCATATCTGTAGACTGACTAAATAATAGTCAGATACTCTCAGATATGATGAGTGGTTAAAAAGATAAACTTTGGAGTCAGTGGATTTGAATTGCACCTTGGCTGTAGATGCACCATTTTGCAGATGAGAAAACCAAGGTTACAAAGAAATTAGGTAAAAAGGGAGAGAAAAAGTTATTAGAGTTATTATTTTTCAGTCGTCATATAGGAACCATAGCCTAAAACCTAGAAAATTTGAGACTACCCGAAGGGGTTGGTGAACAGAAAACAGTAGAGGAAAAAAAAGACTGTATATGGGGGTGAGGGGTGCTTATGATTAGAAAGCAAAAGGATGAACTGTAGCTAATATTAAAAATAGAAGAGCCAAAAAGAATGTTCTTGAGGAGTAAAGAGAGCAGGGAGGATGGCAAAAGTCATAAGACTTTCACAAAGTTGGGGAAATCCATTTATGTTTAAGAAACCAAGGGAGTTAATCTAAAATATGATTGTACCCACAGGGCCTTTTCCACAGAAAGCACCTAAAAGTCCCTTGTCACCATCAGTGAAACGTTACACTATTATGTGGTATAAAAGTTATTTAATGCAGTAGTAATCAAGAATTTGGCAGCTGAAATGATCTAAATGGCCCCTTGATATCCTCTAAAGAAGAAAGTATCCTACTGTAAGTGTTCACCTGATTACTGGGGAATAATTAAGGTACTGTATAAAATGGGGCTTCAGGTAATTAGAAATTGGAATTAGTCCTGTCTGTTGTGACTAGCTGTGACTGTAAGCATATTTTATACGAGTATCAAGACTGGTAACAAATATAATTTATTTATTTCAAATGTAATTCCTACTACAAAAAAGATAACACATGTACTTAAATCAGTTTCTGTTTGTGTTGTAAAAAAAAGTACCACATAAACTATTGATTCCAATTGACAAGTACTGGCAATGTTATTTTCCTAGCTACTTAATAGAGAAAAGAGTTAATGAACATAAGAACTCCAAATTAAAGTACCTCATTGTGCTTCTATTCTAATGATAGCACTTATCCTTTTACTTTATTCCAGTGATAATTTAATGTTTTGTTTTGTTTTGTTTTGTTTGCACTACACTCCTTACATTATTAGGAGGAATTCAAAGGTAAAGGAGAACTTTGGTCAATACTGTATTTGTTATTGCTAGTAAATTTTCTTTTAATATAGCATATGCCAAATTTTAGAAAATGTAATAATTGAAGCCTGTATGCAGGCAGTGGCTTCTGTAATAAAATAATTTTATATTATGTACCACGATGTAAATCTTATTGCTTGGTTTGATTTATATGCAAATATTTCTTTTTCTTATAGTTTATACTGCTTTCAGCTGCTATCTTAGCTTTTGTGCTATACACTATCTCCATTTTTCCCATGATTACTGTAATAAAATAGGCAAGCAGGAAAAATTATGGCTACTTCCTGTCTCATTTAGTTTATTTGTTTCAGTAGCAATACCAATCCTTTAGGCAACCAGTGTTGTCGATGTCATGAATTTACAGTAAACCTGTAGAATTTACATATATAAAACATAGATGTCATGCTGGTGAATTCAACTTACAAACCATGGAATAGAACTCTTATAGTGAGGCTATTAGTTTCAGGTAATTTAAATCTCAGTGGGAACCAAGAAATGGATTTTGAGCTTATATATATATAAAGTTTTCAAAGATAGGAGATTGCAATATTCTGTGTAATGAAAAACTAGTGATTTTTTTAAGTAAAGAGGCTTAAATTTAATGAAGTGATTAAAAGTAATTTCAAAATTTATTTTCCATTTATAAAAAAAATTTTCACATTGGTTTAAAGAAAATTGGTTTAAAAATGGTGCTCTTTACAACATATTATCAAATACAACTAAATATGCCTTTCAAAAACTGAGAACTTTTTCAAGTGAAGAATTTGAAAATATATTCCTAGACAGCACCTAATGTGAAGCCCTGTATGGACTCTAATGTTGTTGGATAGGATGATGGACATTGCTCTTAAAGGATCTTTTGTGCTGATTTTTATATCAGGTAAACTTATATCTCAATAAAATGTTTTTTTCTAATTTTAGAGTTTGAAGAAAATTATATAACTATTTTAAAGTATAGGTAGTTATAACCTTATAGCTAATTTTAACATCACCCTATCACTCAGGTGTTAAGCTTGCTAACTCCTTTCACATTTGTTTTCTAACAATGGTGTATGCTAGTAGACAACTTGAGTTATGGGCTCCTCTTCTGCATTGTCATATTACCTCCAGAGAATGCACACCTGTAACCTCGAATTGTAACAGTTTGTTTCTCTGTCTCTTTAAAGAGGCTGTGGAGTCCTTGAAGGTTGGGAATGCATTATATTTTAATACCAGAAAATCTTGTATATTGCTTAATATTTAGCTGATACTTGTAAATTATAGGAAGGCTTCTATAACATGTAAAGGGTTTGGTGTGATGTAGGGCCCACTAACCTGTCTTTTACAAATATTTTGAAGAAAATTAACTACTGTCCAAGGAAGCATATAAATGGTGCACAGGGCACAATTTTAGATCAGAGAAAATTGAAATGTCCTTGATAGAATAGTTAACATCTTTATGTTTCTATTATGTTGGACAATGTTATTGCCAAAAGACTTTGTTACAATGTATGAATTGTGTTAGTTTTGTTAGCCCCTTTATCCAAAACCTGTATTTAATTGGTATTTTCCTATTATGATTAATACATAATATTACTGGGGATATAATAGATGCTGATTAAAATTCTGAATATTCTGTATTTACTGGTTTATTGCCAGCATAGTTGCCCTACTCTCCCACTATATGATAAGCAGTTTGAGGATGGCATGCAAATATTAGTCATATTTGACTTCTTCTCTCTCCCAAATTCAGAACTGTTGCACATGTATAGCCAAGGGTTCCTAAGACAAAACCCACATACAGAGATTTGCTAGAAAGATTCACAGGATTCAGAATATAGTTCAACCAACAACTAAGAGTGACTACAGAGACTTAGTAAGGAGATAAAGTAGATCATAAGGGGAAAAGATAGGCAGGATTTAGAGGAACCCATAAACAGCCATTCTTATACTGTCCCTCTCTGATGAGAGGTCACATTCATTGGTCTCTTTCCTCAGCATTGAAAATGCAGCAATATATCTGAAATATTCCTATCCAGGAAAGCCCATTAAGGAGTTAGTGTTCAGGGATTTTACTGGGGCTAGCCATATAAGCACTCTCTTTAGCATGTCTGAAAATTCCATACTCCACAAAGTAAAGCAAATACTCAGTTTAATCCGTACCATTGCTATAAACAAGCGCAGTAAACTACACTTTCCTTTTAGGGAGCAGTGGGAATATTCCCCAAAACAAAGTTTATAAACACCAGCTAAGGGTCAGTCTTGCAGCAAGCAGCTTTTAGTAACCTTAGTAACCTTGAAACCTTAGCAGGCTTGCAAGCAAGTAGGTTTTAGGCCTGCTATGTTAAAGCTTTTCTGCACAGCAGAAAGCTGCACAACATAGCAGTTGACAGATCAGAGTTTAGCATCAAGTACACCTAACCTTAGGCATGGATTTTTATGAATGCTACTTCTGGTGTGAAAAGGAAACTGGATGGTATTCATTTATTACTTCAAACTACTCTTATACTTAGTTTAAGATTAAGATTTCTGTTCTTTATTAGGGTTGCCTCTGGTGCCTTGTTAGTTTAAATGCCTGTTCATCAGCTTGCATAATTGCTAAATCTTTTCTTGAGCTTTATGAATGTGCCAGACATGCTTTCCCCAACAGAAATTGAAAGTTGTAGTGCCCTCCACCCCCAATAGAGCGCTTACATACTTATTACGGTGCAGTTGTTTATACTGTCTCTCCTCTTGGAAACACAGTCAACTATGCACATTGTCTGTTGATTTCCGGTTATAGATCACTATGTGCACACATAATATATCAGCTTTTATTCAGGATTTTTCTTTATTTTGAGATGTTCATAGCTAAAGAAGCAATACAACCAGGAAAAGAGTAAGCATTCCATAAAATATAGATATATTGTTAATATCACATGTCTAAAAATGCTCAGGTCTTCATTTCTGAGTTATTTAGATGAGTCCCTGACGAATGTCATTTCCATGGTGATTTATAAAAAACACTCTTTGATTACTGCTTCATTTAGTTTTCTGTGAAAACATGTTTTCTGATTTTTAAAGGTTTCCATCAAATAGGCTTTGCCTTTCTACCTTTTGGAATACAATTTTGACAGTTTTGTATTCAGCAGAGGCCCCCTTATGAAGGACTCAGTATTCTGAACAATTTCAACTATATGCAATATTGGCCACATTTCTGCAAATAAAAGGATAGAAAAGACTGTGTCTTAGAGAATTGTGGGTGTCAGCTTAGGCTCTCACCAGTTAATCTTGTATTTTAAAAAGGAAAAAAAAAATGAAAGGTGCTATTGACAGTGAGATGTCACAGCTAACAGTAGGAGGAACTATAAAAATATAGTGGTCTTCACTTATTTCACAGAGAGAGAAACAGCCCAAAGCTCATGTTTATATTATTTCATAGAATAGAAATTGATCTTAATGAATTATCAATGAGAGATCAATGTACTCTTCATCAGTGCAGTCTGGGTATGATACTTTTCAAAAAGTTTCTATCAAGAATGATAACCTTTTACTCTCCCCCCTCCACTCCCCAGTTGTCATATCTTTTAAGTACACAACAAACATTCATAGATCAATGCTAGATGATGAATTCCTTATGAAAGCTCATGGGAAAAAGTGACTTATTTGACACTTACCATCCTTGAATGAGTGAGTGTTACTCAGAAGAACTGAATCAAGTGAAAGGGGGAAGTTTCCAGAAATATTTGATAATATTTGGAATACATTATACATGCTTTCCCTATTGCCTTACATTAATATTTCTGAATTGATTTCTAAAGAAAATAACTGATCACAAGTAACATAAATTTTTCTAAATGATGCATTCCATTCTTGACAAGGCAAAAAATAATCATAGTACTTGGCAGGAGAGAGAAGCAATTAAACGTGGAAATAGAAAACAAATAATTGAGCCCTGCTGCCATCTCATGGGGAAGAAAAAAACTCCTATTTTTCAGACTTCACAAATGCAGATCTTTGGAAGGCTGGAAGTTTTACTTATCAATTGAGAGAAGAATTATGACAGTTTTGTTATGCAAAGATCTACCCCTCTCCCAACATATCTGCCGGGTAATTTAACAACTATAAAATAACATTTACTGACCCCTTACAAAGTGTGCCAGGCACTATGATAAATGTTTTTGTGGATGCCTTTATTTAATTTTCTATATAACTCCATGGTGTAGTCATTATTTTTATCTCCATTTTAGGAGGAGGCTAAAATTCAGAGAAGTTAACTAACTTTCCCAAAGTTAGTTATGCCTGATACTAAATTCATCTCTCACTTCTATGCTGTGCTGCTTCTTATCCAAATGCACTTCCTGGGTGTATGATGTGGTATCTAGTAGGTTTCCCCTGTCTTTGTCAGGCCACAGGAATAATAGTAACATGTCAAAAATATGCAAAATGGCTTGATTTTGTTCTAGGAGTTTCTAGTAGGGGACTATGTTAATGGTAAATGAAATGCAAACATAACAACCCATTTTGAAAAGTTCAAAACTGTGAAAGAATGCTTTGTTTCATGATGGTTATCAGTTTTATGTAGTTTACTAGTTATTCTCCCTGTATTATTTTGATTCTTACCAATAGTTCTTGATTGCTCATTTTATGAACTATTCATTTATCCTCCTAAAGATGGGTACTTGTATCCGAGAATGCTGGAATTCTCTTAATTGACTTTGGGCTCCTACTGATACCAAAACTAGAATACTCCTCTCCTTTCCAAGGAGCAACTGGGACTTCATGGCTTCCTCTTCATCCGAACCTCCCTGCTGCCAATTGTAACTGGCTGTATGGCTTAGAACATCTGTTATTACAATGGTTCAGTATCATATGAGTTAACTGTATTTTTCACAATACTCTTGGCACTTATGCATTTTATTTAAACTAGCTTTTCTATTAAATATGTCTCATTTTTTGCCAGTTGATTTACAAATAGATTTCAGAATATATCACATTTATCTATCAGTATTGCTTGTATGACATATATAGGTTTGGGGATACTTTTTATATCAGATTAGATTGATTATTATTAATTTGAATCTTGTGATATATATGAAATTGTGCATGCTGAAGTTAAATACTTCAGTTACTGTAAAAATGTAATTTCAATAGTATGTAAGTTTAATGTAACTTTGGAGACAGTTGCTTTGTTCATTTCAGTGTTAATTTATTTACATTTTAGAATTTTTTAAATAGGATTGTTTGTATAAGCCTGGTAATGTTTTTCATTTTGGTAACGTTACATTTTGAAATGAAAGTTAATTTGAAATATGCTCTAAGGAGGTGTTAGTTAAATTATTAGTAAGCAGTTTAGATGCTTTGAAAAAAGTATGCTTGCCAATGAATAAACACAAAACTTTCACTTTGTAGTGGTGCTATTATATTACTTGTAACCTTATATACAGTCTAGTTTTGCTGTATCATGATATTTTTACATAGAGCTGTAGTTTCAGGAGCAGCAGAATATCAAAAGCTCTGTTATTATGCTTATTGGAGTTTAGTTTCTACTATATTAGGACTTCTATTTGAGGAAAGTGTACTTGGAAACCTAGTTCTAGAATCCTTTTTAAGTATTGAAAGATGTCACTCTACCTTATGTATTTTGATTTTATACTTATTGTGCACCTTATTAATTTTGTTACCCTTTTCTTTGATTTCTATTTCTACACTTCAAATATTTTTATATAAATCGTAAAACCATCTTGTAGAAAAGTAGTTAACAGACTTCCAGTTGCCCCATGCCTCTTAATCCCCCTACCCTGAGAAGAGCAGTATTCATGTTTATAACTGTAATTTTTTTTTCATTTTTACTCCACAAGATAGTATGATTACCTTTCAGTATCAGAATATATAAAGCTATCTTAAGCTCTGTGTTAGAGATTTGGTAGATATTCCATCCTTAAAAAAGCAGCCCATTTGGGGTGGTGGGCAAGCTACTGGGCTCATCTGGAGAAAATACACATGTCAGTCAGTGCATGCACAGTGACCTTTATTGGAATAATGCAGCCCCATAGAAAATGGAGGCTCAATGAGTGATAGAATCCCAACTACTGCATTAAGGAAGGAGAAAGTGAGGCCTTGGAGAGGAAGTTTAAGAATTCCTTTTACTAACAGTGTTCCCTCTTAGAGTGCAGAATGAAAGTTCCCTCCCTTGTTTGGGACATTTCATATATTTATAGGGATAGATAACAATTTATTAAACTATTTGCCAATGAAAAGCAATTGAAATGAACCCAAATTTTTTTAAAGATTTATTTATTTTATTCATACAGAACTGGGGTACAAGCCAGAGATGCGGAGGGTGAGAGTATTCACCAGAGACAGAGCAGGGAGCAGAACAGGCAGAGCAGCAGGCCCGGTCAGGAGAGGTCTGCCACGCCATGTGGTCACCTCCGGGGCAGGTGGGGGAGGGAGGGAGGCAGGTGGGGGAGGAAG
>NW_004567120.1:8348747-8364326 GCF_000260355.1 Condylura cristata
GAACTCATGCGGAAGTGGCTTTAGCTTCTCAGTGCAGTGCTTTAACCCGCTGCACCACCAGGGAGGGCCCTTAGTGCTGTGTTTTTTACCCGCTGCGCCACCAGGGAGGGCCATTACCTGAGCTCAGTTTTTAAGCACTGTAATTCTAAAGTGAACATCTTTATTTATACAAACTTCAAGATTTATTTAACTTTTTTTTTCCTTTTAGATATAAGAAGTAGAATTTGTGTGTCAATGAGTATGCCTATTTGAAGATTTTTTTTTGATAACTACTGTTAAATTGTCAACTCTCATATGTTCCAGTTTTTTTATTAAAAAAGCTTGAAAATAACTTTAATATTTAAATACTATGCACCAAGCACTTACCTTTATCTCATTTAAACTTAACAATTCTGTGTAGTAACATGGTATTCTTATTCTCTTAAATATAAATATACTAAAGCTTAGAGAGTTAATATAACTTGCTTAATGTCACAGAATTTGTAGAATGAAACCAGGAGTCAAATTCAGATCTGATACTAAAGTCCCTGTTATTTCTACCATGTTAAGGTATATCTCTTTTATTCTGTCACATTCCTATAATCACCATGCTGTGCTTTGTAAAAGGATAGGTTATTGGGACTGAGAAGATAATAGTAATTAAAATGACTGTCCCAGAATATTTTTCTATGTCTACATTGTTCATGACATAAACTATTTAATATCTTACCAAGATCATCTCTGTACTTTGAGGAAAAACATCAGTCTTTACCAGTTATAATATAAATCACCTCCTTTGTCAGAAAGGTAAATCTAAAAGAAAGTATATAGCTCAGAGCAAAAAAATAATTTCATGTCTTGACAAGTAGAATATATCCTGAAGTTAAGAAAAATCTGTGAGTGGGTCATTTTTTGAATGTGACTTATTTAGAAAAGATTTATTGAAATTTCATGTTTGAAACACTGGATTAATCACTGTAAAAGTAGCATGATAGAAGTGGAATCTCATTTTTACCAAAATTACATCTAGTCAGAAGAATTGTGTATATGTGTAGATCTGCATACCTATATATACACATTATATATATGCACATACATATATGTATATATATAGGTATGCACGTATATGTGTGTGACTTTTTCATATTAAATAATTTAAGATATATACATATATGTATAAAACCATGTATGGTGT
The DNA here is from genome assembly GCF_000260355.1 of Condylura cristata. Taxonomy (NCBI): domain Eukaryota; kingdom Metazoa; phylum Chordata; class Mammalia; order Eulipotyphla; family Talpidae; genus Condylura; species Condylura cristata. The sequence goes on from NW_004567120.1 coordinate 8,349,922, forward strand.
ATCATAAATATTTAAGTGATGTGATACAGTAGACTAAAGCTGATGAGGTAACACAACAATGAGTTAGAAATATACAGTATACTGTTCATATGTGTTTCAGTGCTGTTTACAGTGTCTGAGTGGTGAAAAATAGGCATGAGGAAAGTGTGTTAAATATATGAATTTAAAAATCATGAAATAGACTTTTGAACTTAGCAGCAACATTAGTGGTCTGGGAATCCAGTTGCCTATTCCAGTTCAACCATACGTGGAATATTAACATGAACAGACACCATTTCACACTCAGTAAATCACCTCCTCCCACACCTCCCCCCCACCACACACACACAAAAAAGCCTGACAGCAGGTATTGAAAGTTCTCACTTTCTGCTAGGAGTTTAAGTGTGTATGATATTGTTGGAGCATAAATTGGTAGTACCAATTCAAGTTGAAGATAAATATATTCTAAGATATAACAAACTTTCTTTAAGATATATACACTAGATAATCTCTAACTCATGTGTTTGTATTAATTTTCTAGGGATGACATAACAAATTACCACTAGCTTTTGTGATTTAAAATAGAAACTTACTATCTTATGGTTCTGAAGGCCAGAATTCTGAAATTGGGGTATTAGCATACCATAATGAAACTTACCATGACTTCCATGCTGTTTATTCTAGTGCTCTAGTAGTTTTTGATAGATAGGAGGGCATTGAGATCTCAATAATTAAAAATTTGAGGGAAGGGTAATTATAACTGTATTTCATTACTGTTAAATTTACTTACATTTATGGTCTTGGCATATAATCTATTTTATTCAGTGTTTCAGGTACACTTAAAAATAATACATTCTGTGATTGGTTAATTAAAGTGTTTGACAGCCATCATTTAGATCAAATAGTTAGTGTCACTTGAGTCTTCTATATTCTTAATGGTTTTCTTTCTATTTTATCAATTGCTGAAAGACATGTTGAAATCACTAACTCAAATATGGATCTGTCTACTTCTTTAGTTCTGTAAGTTTTGCTTCAACATTTTCTTTATTTTGTTGTTTTCTTATTTACTTTTTATTAATGACATATCATTATATTACATCCTTGTTTGTTTTTTCACAATATAGGATTTCTCCCCTCAGGTGTGGTCACCATAGTTTTCCCACTGCCAGAACACCCATAGTGCTCCATCATAGTCTGTTATGGTCTCCTCCCCCACCCTGTTACTCCCTTTTGCACTCTCTCCTTCTCCTCTCCTAGATGCCAAAAATCTGCAGTCTGCTTTCAAGGATCAGTTTTAAAATTTATCTTTGATTCTTTGTTTGTTTTTTTCTATGTTCCATGTATAAGTGAAACCATCTGGTATTTATCTTTCTCCTCCTGGCTCACTTCACTTAGGATACCACAAATGGCATGAGTTTATCTTTTTTGATCACTGAGTTACATTCCTCTGTGTGTGTGTGTGTGTTTGTGTATATATATTTTTCAGCTTTGGAGTCCTTTTTTTTTTTTAGGTATTGTGTTCATATTTTTTTTAATACTGAAAATATGCTAATTATATCTGTTTAAAAACCCTTTCCTGCTGTTTCCATCATCTATGTAAGGTTTGGATTGTTTCTACCGATCCTATTTATGAGTCATATTTTCTGACTTCTTTGCTTATCTACTTTTGACTTGATGCTAGGTATTAGAATGTAACATTGTTGAATGTTTCAATTTAGTTTTCTTGTTGAGTGTTACACTTTGTTCTGCTAGGTAGTTAATCTATATGTAGATCAGCATTATCATCTCAAGACTTGTTTTTAAACTTATATGAATCCAATGTTTTTAAACTTATATGAATCCAATGTAGCATTTCCTCTAGGGTTAGATTAGTCCTGAATCCTGAAATTGTGTCTTTTTTCTCCTGGTCTCTCAATGCTTGGTGAAGTCTCTTCAAGTTGACTAATCAGCATTCACTGTCTAATGACCTTTAATATATCCAGGTTTATTCTTCTCTGGTACTCATTCTTTCTGTGCCAGTGTCTTGTGCCCATGTTCACAGACTTCTTTACACATGTGCAGATAGCTGTTCAGGCAAAAACTCAGGGAGACCCCACTATGGATGGCTGGAATTATTTTTCTTTGGGCTTACTCTTCTCTGGTACTATACCTCTTAAGTATAAACTGCCACGTTATCTCTGATCTCGCATCTCTCTCTTCAGCTATGTGAGACTGCAGTATTCTACATGATTTCCCACTTCCTGCCCTGTAATTTGAATAGTGCCTCCACACAGACAACAGAGATGTCCATAGAGCTCAATTTGTTTCATTTATCTCTGGGTTCTCAGCTTTGTTCTTCTTTTCAAAGGTTTGAAAACAGGTGTTTCATATATTTTATTTAGTTTTCCAGTTGTTTACACATGGAGGAGTAGTTCAATAACAGTTACTCCTTCATGGCCCAAAGCTAAAGTCCTTAATTCAACTATGCAGCTTTTATAGATGGGTCATGTGTTTGTTTCCATTTCTTTAGACTTTTGAATTTGTGTTCATTTATTATCAGGTGATACACTTTAAAATAACCTTTTGTAATTCAAGGGCAAAAACTATATATATATATATACATATATATATATATATATGTATTATATAAATATATGTTATATATAACCAGGAGGTCATCCATAAGTTTTGTCAGTTATACAGGCTTTCTTATGAGTCTTTGTAAATTGCATTATGTATGAGGAACATTTACATGCTGAATTTGTATGTAGCCTGTTTAAACTAAAAGAAAATCATTACAGTTGTGATCTGTTTTCTTCTATTGGATTTTATTCACTAATAGCCAAGTGTTTTGATAGAGTGTAAAGTAACATTTGTTTCTCAAATCCTTGCTATTTCTCTTTTGCAGAATAAAATTCTTCACTATTTATGTCATAGTGCAGAATATAGAATATAAAAATATAATTGCCCACTTCTCTTAACTGCAGTTATAATTTGAATAGTCTCAAAGATATATTACTACCTCCAATCTCTCCCAACATAAGTGAAACTTCTTTTGAGTTCTGAGCTAAAATTACAGATTATTTTAGATTGAGTCCCCAGGACACTCTGTTTTTCATTCTAGGTAGCACTATCTCATTTTTACATTTCCTGTGTTGTCTCTGTACTTGGTTAGGAAAGCAATACTTCATCAGAACGATGGGTTACTGCCAGCACCCCTATGTGGGTGCTGTTGTTTATTAAAAGCATGTCCTTTCCTCTCCAATTCAGAGTGCAGGATTTCAGTGTTGTTTTATATTTGAGCTCTCTGACACAAGGAAGAGGATAGCTAAAACACCACTCAGATCTGGGTTTATAACCTTTGGTATCATTTGGCACTTCAGTAAACTAAGTGAGGTGGTTCTTAATCTTTCTCTACCTCTCTATCATTAACATGGCTGATCTTCAGTGAAAGCTAGTGTCAAACAAAAATGGAAACTTTGTAATTTATGTATAGCTTTAAAAAGGCAAAGAAATGAAGGATTATTGCAGTTGGTGCAGTCTCCAATACAATTAATATCAAATGCATATAAATCCTATTAGAGATCTGTCATGGGTGAAAAAGGAATATGAAAAATGCGTGACCTATCTTTATTAGATTCAGTTAGAGAGAGACCATACAGAGCTAAGGAGCTTTACGAACTGCATATTAATCATAACCAGTCTTCTGAGATAAACCTATTTCTTGTAACTTATCAAAGCTGTACAGAAGATTAGTCATTCCCTTTGGTAAAGGGATGTTTTACATATTGTTCTGAGTTTTGAACATTGCAGCTTTAAAACTGATTAACAGATATTTTAATACTAAAATATATCTCATTGAATTATATAGCTTAGGCAGCTATTATCCTGTAATGCCACCTCAATAGGGAGATGGGCTCTTTGTCAAAACCTCTATATCATTGTTTTGTTGCATACTGAACAAGGTACCTTAGGGAGTTGTATTAGAGGCCAAAAAAAAAGTACTTTGCTACAGCAAGCAATCATTAAGTCATGCAAAAATATTACTTTCTTAAATCTTTATTTAAGCAACAGTTGGTATATGCCAGGGCCATTTTTAAATGTCATTTTCAATTCCTGAAATCTTTTATCTCTTTGGAAAGGAGGAAAATTAGCTTAAGGGGATGGTTAAGACCATCATGTTAATGCACAGTATTACTATAGATAGGGGATGTATAACAACTATAATCTGACAAAGATAATTAAGATCTTGTTTGAAAAACCTGTAGGAAGACTTCATAAGATTATGAAACTTTTTGATAAATCCTAAAGAATAGCAAGGCATAAAATGAATTTTGTATTGTTGGCTTACAAAACAGAGATGTTGAATGACATAAGCATTTAGTTTTTGACTTCCTGTTACCACTTAAGGTCCTACCATGTACTAGGTCCTGTAGGTCAAAATACAGAACCATGTCATGATGAAGATAATTATATATCATTTCAATATTTGTTTTCATATTGCTAAAATAATATATTTGTTTAAAAATTATATACATTAAATTAAATGTCTCTCATGTTTTCTGTCCTACACTATTAATAATGCATCTTGTCAACCCCAATCCCATTATCCAACTCTGATAGCCTCAGTTTTATAGATTTCTAGTGTTTGATGGTTTAGATATGTCTGTTCTTTTGTTTTCTTTCTGTATATTTCACATGAGTGAAATCATGTATACTTACCTTTCTCCCTCTGACTTATTTTGCTTAGCATAATACCCTCCAATCCCATCTATGTTGTTGTAAATGGAAAGAATTCTTCATTTTTATGGCTGAGTATTGCAATGTGTATATGTGCCACATCTTACTCCACTCATATGTTCTTGGACACTTACATTTAATGAAGTCCCATTCATCTATATTTGCTTTTATTTCCTTTGCCTTTGGAGTTGAGTCTCCAAAGATGTCTCTGTAGTCAGTATCAGGGAGTATATTATGTATGTTTTCTCCCATGTTATTTATGATTTCAGATATTATACCCAAGTCTTTAATCTATTGAATTATTTTTGTTTATGGAGTTATATGATGATCTAGTCCTATTTTCTTTTTCTTTTTATAATTTAATATATAATTAATTTATGTTTTAGTTCTTAACACATATTTTAATATTTTTAAAGTAATGACTTATCATTACTTTCATCTTTGTTTATTTTATCACAATATAGGATTTCTCTCCAGTTTCGTCTACCATGATTTTCTTACCACCAAAGCAATCATAGACCTTCCCCATAATCCCTTGTGCCATTCTCCATCACCATTTTCTCCCCTCTACTTGTACCTCTTTCTTCCCTCCTGGATGCCTCATCATTATGATCAATTTTCAAAGGCGAGCTTTCAAGTTTGTCTTTCTCTGATTGTTTGCTTGGCTTCATTGCATTCCACATATATCTGAAATCATCCAGCATTTATTTCTCTCTTTCTGGCTCCTTTCCATAGGATAGATAATCTCTTCCAGTTCCATCTATGTTGCCACAAATGTCATGAATTTACCTTTTTTACTCACTGAGTAGTTTTCCATTGTGTGCATGTGTTTATATTTTCTTGATACATTTATCTGTTCTGGAGCATTTAGGTTATTTCCATATCTTGTCTATTGTAAATAGTGCTACTCTAAACATGAGTGTAGGATTCCTTTTTAAAAACAGATTTATTTATCCATGCATACAGAACTGGGGTACAGGCCAGCAGAGTAAGGGCAGTGAGAGGATTCACCAGAGACAGAGTAGAGAGCAGAACAGACCCACTGACGAAGTATACTGCTGAGGGGAGCAGTTGTCAGGCCAGGAGAGGTCTGCCATGTCATGTGGGATCACCTCCGGGGCAGGCAGGGATCGAATTCATGCTGAAGTGGCTTTAGCTACTTAATGCTGTGCTGTAACCCGCTGCACCACAAGGGAGTGCCCATATGAGTGTAGGTTTCCATTTAATATAGTGTCTTCGTGTAGATACTTAAGGAGAGGGAATTGCTGGATTATGTGGTAGATCTATTTTTAGTGTTTTAAAGGAACTGCCACACAACTTTCCATAGTGACTGGACCAGTTTACAATCCCTCCAACAGTGTATCAGGGTTCCTTTTTTCTCCACACCCTTACCAGCACTTGTTACTTCCGTTTTTGGTGTTTTCTTTTGTTTTTAGCATGGACCATTCTCATAGGTGTGAGGTGTATTTCACTGTAATTTTGATTTGTATTTCCCCTATGATAAATGATGAACATTTTTTCATATGGATGTCAGCCATCCACATGTCTTCTTTGAGAAGTGCCTATTTAGTTCTTACGCCCATTTTTTGATTTGGTTATCTGTATTCTATTGGTTGAGGTATATTAGCTCTTTGTAGATATATTTCGTATCAGCCCTTTATCAGGTGTATGGTATGCAAATACTTTCTCCCATTTTTGCTGTGTCTTTGTTTTGGGTACTCTCTCTTTCACTGTACAAAAGGTTTTTAGTTAGATTTAGTTCCAGCTGTTTCTTTTCTCATTTGTTTTTCTTGCTGCTGGAAATATGTCCATAAGGATGTTTCTGAAATTTGCTTCATAGAGTATTTTGCCTATTTTTTTTCTATATATTTTATCATTTTATGTCTGACAGACGAGTCTTTTATCTATTTGAGTTGATTTTCCTATGTGGTGTGAGAATGGTCTAGTTTCACTTTGCATATGACTGTCCAATATTCCCAGCACCATTTGTTGAGGAGGCTTTCATTGTTCTAGTGTGCATACTTAACTCCTTTGTCATAGGTTAGTTGTACATAAGTGTGTGGTTTTATTTCTGTCCCCTCAATTCTATGCCATTGGTCTGTGTTTGTGTTTTGTTCTGGTACCATGCTCTTTTAACTACTATGGCTTCATAATACAGTTTGAAATCCAGATGTGTGATACCTCTATTTTCCCTTTTTAGTAAGGAAAATTTGGCTATTTGTGTGTGTGTGTGTGGTTCATATGAATTTTAGTAATCTTTGTTCTACTACTTTGAAGAGTGACATTGTGATTTTTATTTGACACCATAAAGGCATCAAACTGAAAATCAACTGTAAAGGATGTCATGGAAATACAGTAATACAAGGAGACCAAGCCAATTGCTACTAAAATACCATTGGATTAATGAGGAAATCAAATAAAAAAAATTTTTAAAGTACCTTGAGATAAATGATGAGGAATAATCTTTCGGAAAATATGGAACACAGCAAAAGCAATACTAAGGAGAAGTACATAGCAGTACAGGCCCACATCAAGAAACAAGAGAGTCCAAATAAGCAACCTTGTCTCTAAGCTCAAGGAACTAGAAAAAGAACAAAAATTTCCGAAAGCCAGTAGAAGGAAATAATAAAAATTAGAGCAGAAAAAAGTGAAATAGAAATTCCACCTGCCTTCTGGTCTTTTATTTACAGATCTTTAGCAGATAACTTTATTCACAAAATATGAATAAGTTTATAGGTCATAATTTGTGATATCTAGCAAGTTAATTTTGGGAAATAGCACAGAAGTTGTACTTAGATAATTCTAATTGAGCAATGATCATAGTTTAGTAGTTTTTGATATCCAAAAGTGAAATTTTAAATATATGCTAAATTTAAACAACAATTTACTTAGCCTAAGGATGTGATGACTATCATCTTTAAAAAGAAATTACTTCTGGGTAGTAAGGAAAAGGTTTAGAGGAACAACTGTCCTCTAAATCTAAATGGAGTTAGGTTAAAACATTGGAGAAAAGCGGGTCCCTCCCTGGTGGCTCAGTGGGTTAAAGCATAGCATTAGGAAGCTAAGGCCACTTCCACATGAGTTCAATTCCCGCCTGCCCCGGAGGTGACCCACATGGCGCCGCAGACCTCTCCTGACCCGCTCACTGCTCCCCTCAGCAGTGTACTTTGTTGATCTGCCTGGTCTGCTCCCCAATCTGTCTCTGGTGAATCCTCTCACTGCCCTGTACCTCTGGCCTATACCCCAGTTCTGTATGTATAAGTAAATAAATATTTAAAAAAAAATTTGAGAAAAGCATCTAATTTTTCATTGTCGTTTCCAAATGTGGACATCCTTAATCTTTAATTCTTATAGAGAATAAGACTTACTGAAATTTTTTGATATACCTGACTCACTGCCAAACTGTAGGCTTGCACCAGGGTTCCTGATGATAGCCTGGTTGCTTACTATGTTTCAGGCATTGCTCCTGCAACTTAAATAATAATGAGTATACAAAGAAAACATACACATACCTATGTCCATATACATATTGATGGATAGAGAAAGAAATGGAGAGTGAGAGGAAAACGGGGTGGGGGGAGAGAGAAAAAGTGGGGGGGGTGGCGTGGAGAGAGAATTCTTGTTGTCAGTGTTAAGGTGAAAAAGAATGAAGTAGAACAAGGTGGAGTGTTCTGTACAGTGTAATAGTGTAAAAAGTATTACACTTTTTAAAAGGATAATCCAACTGCCTTGCAATGATATTTGAACAAAGAGAGAAACAACAAAGGGGGTGAGCCAAGTTGTACAGGTATATCTAGTATAGTACTTAGTAGTTTTCTATTTATTTCTCACTTTATTATTGAAAGGATGCAAAGGATAATTCCTAAATTATTTAGTAGATACAAAGTAAAGAAAATTTGTTAATTAACATCTTCTGCTTTTGATAACATAGGGAAATGACACTAGAATAAACTAGGATGGTTTTCTGCGTGGACGTTTGTTTTATCTTCAGTGCTCTCACTGGGGTTCCAAGCTGCCCGGTCACTAGGATGCGGTGTTTTCACTATAATGTTTGCACACCTGAAGAAATTGACTTAGATTGGATATATCCTATCACTTCATGCCCCAAAGCTGATTTTTTTTTTAGTACAATTTTTCTGTTCTAGAGATCAAATTAGAAGAGCCTTGAGAAGGTTTACTGTATCCTAGGTTATGTGTAGCCACTGTAACAATGTCTGTTTGGAAATATTTCTTCTGGTACTCATCTTTTCAATGGAGCGATACTGTGTATTTTTTGCTAGTTAAAGGGGAAACTCCTCAAGTTACAGTATAGGAAATTACCTATTTCAATTTTGTAGCCTCTGCCCTGGTTGCTGACTTTCCCATAATGTACCATCACTATAATAGAAAAACCTAGAGAACCTGGAAAGAGAAATTTGATCAGAGAGCTTTTAGTTTGTTATGTTGCTGCTAACTATCATTGGAATAAATACAAGTATGGTTTTACAGGATGCTTGGTGTTTGTTGTATACACAAACCTAATAGTTGGATCATGAATTTCCATCTCATTCATAATTCCATAATCCATTTGGTGGATATTCCTTTTATGTAATTTTACAAATGAATCCTCAGGTTTCTAATATGGCATATCACTGATGCTCAAATGAGGACATGTAAAACTTGTAATTCAAAAAATTAAAGCCTGGAAATTGCATTTTGTAGGTATATAATTCAATGTACTTTTGCTTAGTTCCCTGGTTTCTGTTAAATTCATTATGGCACTTTGACATCAAATGCATTTGTATTTTGACTAGCCACTTATGTATTTTTCACTCTTGGAAACAAGGTAGGAGAGGTGTAAACATCCTGGACTCATTGTTGAGGCAACCATGTCAATAAATATGTATGTAAGTGTCATTGATTCAGATATATATGTTTTAGTGTTGAAGAGGAATCAATACTCTAGAACTGGTACCCAGGAAGAGGGGCTGAGCTAAAAATTATGACCTAACTAGATGCTTGACAATGGAAAAAGAATTCCAGACATTCATAAAAGTTGATATGGTGCTAAAGATTTTATAAATTTTAAGCTTTGCTGCTGAGCAGTATATTAGTGCAGAATGAATACTTGGAGGGAATCTGGTTCATGAAACTCAAATTGAGGAAGAAATGCCATTGTTCTATAGTCTACCACAAATGAGCTTCAGTTTTGTAGAAAAGCAAATGAAAAAAAAAATCTCCTGTAGCCTTTAGAAAAATGTGTGCTCCCTTTTGTATGATTCATTTTTCATATAAATTAAAAATAACTAATTATATCTCAAGAACAACAGAAAATTATATTTTATTTGGCCCACTCTTATTGGGAAGCTTTAGTTTTGTTACCCTTTGATTGTATTTCACTCTAGTTCATAGATAATCTTTTCTAAAATTTTTAAATCAAGGTACTGTTTATATTATAGTATTATTTAAGTTAGTTGAACTGTGCTGATGACAGAAGAGAGACTTGTGCAAGGAAAAATAAAGTTTTCATAAATCTTGAGAAGTGCCACTTTAACACAAGAGGAGTTGAACAAATTTCAAGATAGCGGCACAAAAGTCTAAAAGTGAGTAGGAACAAAGGTATTTCAATAGTAGATAGTAAACATGTTCTGGTGTGAAAACCACTGCTGTTTCTTACAGGTTATTTCGTGGTATGCTTGGTAAGCAGATCACTTATAACAAAAATGAAAATGGAGTAGGGTGACACTTCAGAGTAAATTGAAACTCTTCAACAAGTTCCTGGAATGTTTCTACAAATCTCATTTGTGATAAATGATGACTGTAATGTGATCCCACAAAGGTAATCCTATAGAAGAATATCCAGGGAAATTTTCCAACCAGTGAAATTCTTCGTAGACATAGTAACCACACATCCCCTGTGTACATACCATGAATTAAAATGTTGCCATGTTAGTCCTTCAGAAAGAATAAGAGTCTGAAAGGTAATTTAAACAGAAGATCTTCATCTTTCTTTTTCAGTCATGTTAATCTGTTATACCTGCTCATTTAATTGAGGCTTCAGCTGCCCTGCTGCAAATCCTTCTCATATTTTCCCTTGAGGACCTGTTACGCCTCCTGTATTTCCTTTAACTTGTAGAACACTTCTTTTTCATCCCGCTGTGATGATATAAGGAAGGTTAAATTCAGTCTGGGGAATACTGACATGTCGAACAATATTTGCATGCCTATGGTTATCTTAATAGCTTCATCCAAAGTTACTTAGTTAGTTCCTCTAACTGTTTTGGCTACAAGATAATTTTTTTTTATACTCACCCTCCAAATCACTGCTTTGGCATAATCCCTCTTTAATTTAGCCGAATGGTCCGTACCTTTTTTGCTAGAATCTTCACTTGGGCTTTATTTGCATTTTGGATAACTGTGGGGATAACATCCCCTGCTGTCAACTTGGTCTCAGTGAGCAAAATGGTAACTTTTCTCATGACTTCACCCATCAATGTTTTAGTCTCTGTTGTATTCTATAGGTTCACTAGTCATGTTTTCTTCAGGTGGTTTTATCCTGTCATTTTTATTGAGATTTCATGATGGTCTGTGCCATTTTTGAGGGGAAAGGTTTCAATTTGGTCTTTGCTCAAAATTCTTACACTGGTTGTTATTCTTGGGTCTCTGCCCAGGCAATCAGGTTGCAGCAACCCCAGGCACATGTCTTCCTCTCTAGTTCCTATATATTTTATAGAGATATGGTTCTTTTCATTCTCTTCTATCTTAATAATGATGCTGATTTAATAAATGCTTGATAGATAAAATCCACTCAGAATTGTGAACTGAAATGAGGTCTATATATGGAATAAGTAAAAACTATAAGAAAAATTTACTAAATGCCATCAATTGCACCAGCGCCTGTATCACACTAGAGAGTAATCATTATTCTAAAGTTACTTTAGCAAAAGGTTTTCTAGTGGGCAGAAGAAAAATATTTTATGCAGTCTTTCCCTATCCTACATCCTATTTTGAATATATCCCCAAGGCTGGTTTAAATCTTGCTTAACAGTTTACATTAAAAAAAAATGCATGCACTTCACATAGATGTGGTAATGCTTAATTGTCCATTAAAGAAGACATTTTACATTTTCAACATGAATGGTTTCCTAGTCTAAACATTTTTATTAAGTCATTTATTCAACAAAAGAAGGCTAGCACAGCAACAAATAGTGTAGATATTTCTCAACTACTAGCCTGTCAGAAACATGTAGAAATATATTTGAAATACCATGTTAAGAGGGGAAAAGACTTTAATGGAATCCAGATAACATCAAAAATTATCGGTCATTAGACTGTAAGATTAGAGTTTTATGACTCTTTAAGTATAACACCATTTAACTATAGCTCACTATTTTCTCTTAAATTTTCTTTTATTGATGTTTTTTTTTTAATTACTTATCAGGGATCTTAATCTTTATCCTCTTTTCTCCACTCAAAAGTAATTTCTTATACTAGCTTGAACAGTACCATGCACTTATATGTTCTAAAGTGTTTTTGAGATAGGCTTGGTAAAGATGTCATTAATTGTACATATTTTATTTTTTGTCATATATTATGGTAAATTATTATATTGTTAGACACCAAATTGCAAGTATTTCCTGATATCGCATAATAATCTTGCATGCTGGCCCATTTAATTATTTTATGTAAACAATTCATTCTCTTACTCTCTTTCTTTGTCTCAATCTCTCCTCTCAAATCCACCTTTTCTGGAGAATTATATGATGTCACTTTTTCTTTCTAGTAGCTGAAAAAGGATGCTTATTCTAAAAATATAACCTCCCTATTTGAACATGCAGAGACTAGCTCCATTTTATTATAGTAAAAAGAGATATTTAACATGAGATCTACCCTCCTATAAATTTTAAGTTCATGGTATAATATTGTCAGCTCTAAACACAATATTATGTAGCAGATAGCTAGAACTTTTTGTCTTGCATAAAGAAAAGTTTATATTCCTTAAAGAGCAAGCGCCTCATTTCACTTTCCTTTCAACCATTAGCATCCAAAATTCCACTTTATGCTTTGATGAATTTGACTCATATATGTGTCATATATATGCATGTGTGACATAATGCATATATGTCCTTCTGATACTGACTTATTTCTTAGCATAATATCCTCAAAATTCATCAGATTATACATCACTTGTAATAAGGGAGATCCACATTAAAATCACAATGACATACCACCTCACACCAGTGAGAATAGCACATCTTAAAACAACTAGCAATAACAAATGTTGGTGAGGATGTGGAGAAAAAGGAACTCCCCTGTACTGCTGGTGAGAATGCAAAATAGTGCAACCACTCTGGAAAGTTGTTTGGAGGTTTCTCAAACTTTCCATATGACGCAGCAATCCCACTCCTTGGTATCTACCCAAAAGATACAAAAACACTGATTCAAAAAGACACCAGCACCCCAATGTTTATTACTGCTTTATTTACAATAGGAAAGACATGTAATCAACCCAAATGCCCAAAAGTAGATGACTAGATTAAAAAGCTGTGGTACATTGGCCCTCCCTGGTGGTGCAGTGGGTTAAAGCACAGCACTAAGAAGCTAAAGCCAGGTCCGCATCAGTTCGATTCCTGCCTGCCCAGAGGTGACCACATGGTATGGCAGATCGCTCCTGACCCACCCACTGCTCCCCTCAGCAGTGTACTTCCTCGATCTGCCTGTTCTGCTCCCCACTCTGTCTCTGGAGAAGCCTCTCGCCACCCCTGTACCTCTGGTCTGTACCCCAGTTCTGTATGTAATAATAAATAAATCTTTAAAAAAAAAAAAAGCTGTGGTACATATATACAACGGAATATTACTCAGCAGTCAATAAAGATAAACTCATGCATTTTGCAGCATCATGGATGGGGCTGGAAGGGATCATGCTTAGTAAAATAAGCCAGAAAGAAAAAGAAAAATACCAGATGATTTCACTCATAGCAGGAGCATAAAGGACCCGGGGTGGGGGGGAGTAATAATGAAAAGCTATATACCAGAGACATTTTATGAGAATGGAGTGGAGAATGGGGTTTTAAAAAAAAATGGCGCGACCCTCCCTGATGGCGCAGCGGGTTAAAGCACAGCATTGAGAAGCTAAAGCCACTTCCGCATGAGTTCGATTCCTGCCTACCCCAGAGGTGACCACATGGTGTGGCAGACCTCTCCTGACCCGCCCGCTGCTCCCCTCAGCAGTGTACTTCGTCGATCTGCCTGTTCTGTTCTTCACTCTGTCTCTGGTGAAGCCTCTCAACGCCCCTGAGCCTCTGGCCTGTACCCCAATTCTATATGCAAAAATAAGTAAATCTTTAAAAAAAAATGGTGGCAAGAAAGTGCATGGGACTGTGGTGATGGCACATGGATGAATTGATGATGGGAAGCCCATGGGGATTAAAACTGAGATGGAAAAAGGCACAAAATGATGTAACAATAAACTATTATAAAAAATGGTTGTAAAACTTGGTTTTAAAAAACTCATCAGATTATGGCATATGGCTGGATTTTCTTTTTTATGGCTATCAATTTCCTTCTATTTTATGGAATGATATTTCATTTGTGTGTGTGTGTATAGATATGTATATATATGTGTGTGTATATATATATGTGTGTGTATATATATACATATCTATCAATCTATCTACCTCTCTCTCTCTCTCTCTCTCTCTCTCTCTATATATATATATATATATATA
>NW_004567120.1:8364426-8369809 GCF_000260355.1 Condylura cristata
AGAGAGAGAAAGAGAGCGAGCACATATTATCTTTACTCATTTTTTTGGTGAGCATTGAGGTTACTTTTTAACTTTCAGCTTTTGTGAGTGATACTGCAATGAAGATGAGTGTCCAGATAGCTCTTCAAAATCCCAATTGCAATCCCTTTAAATGTATATCCAGAAGTTGGGTTGCTAGATTATATTATAGTTCTACTTTTAATTACTTGCAGAAATTCCATGCTGTTTCCCATAGTGACTGAATCATTTTTACATTCCCATCCTTAGTCTTCCAGGTTCCAATTTCTCTACATTCTTGCCAATACTTGTTATTGTCTATGTTAGTGTGTTATAATAATGGCCATTCTAGCAGAGAAACTTAGTTTAGTTTTTATTTTAATGTCCCTGATAAGTGATGCTGAGTATCTCTTGGATCACAATCTTGAGAGCTTTCTTGGTGTAATATAGAACATCCCTCCATATCTGGAAGGCAAGGACAGATTCAAGAAAGAGACAGATAATTCCAAGTTGATAGGTAGGAATTTTAGTGAGCAGAGGAACTTACTATGATCATCTAAGACAGATTTTTTTTTGTACTCACCCTCCAAATCTTAAAAGTTTACATAGAGTCTTTAACTCGGTTCAGACTTGTGTACCATCCAGAGGATCTCAGTACGACATTACAGTCTCAAGGCACTGTCTTTGCTGCAGTTTCTGGGAGAAAGGAATGCAAACAATGTACATTCTAAGGAAAGGTGTTGAGGAGCCTCCAGTTGTCTGCATCCAGCTAGCAGATCAACCAGAAATCACATTATCTTCATAACTTCCCCCATTAGTGTCTTTAAAGTATGCCTATTGACTATTTATGTCTTTGGGAAAATATCTGGCCAGACCCTTTGCCCATTTCTCAATTGGTATTTTTTTTTGTTTATTTTGTTGCAATTGAGCTGTGGGAATTCCTTAGTTCCTTATATGTTTTGGATACAAACCCTTTAATATATAATTTACAAATATTTTCTTTCATAATTTCTGCTGATTTTTTCTTGTGTTGTGCATAATATTTTTAGCTTGGTATAATCTGAATTAATTATTTTTGCTTTTACTGCCTGAGTTTTGTGCTACTAGTTTTGCAATTTTAGGTCTTACATTTAAGTATTAAGCCATTTTGAGCTGATTTTTCTAGTTAGTGTAAGTGTTTAGAGTTAATGCCATTATTTTCATGTGGATATTCAATTTTCTCAGTATCAGTTGTTGAAGACATTATACTTTCCCATAGTGTATTCTTGGTGACCTTGTCAAAGTTCAGTTTATTGTGTATCTGTGGGTTTATTGTTGCTTTCTTTTATGTTCCATTGGTCTGTATCCTTGTTTTTGTGCCATTATCACCCATTTGGATTGGTGTTGTTATGTAATAAATTTTGAAATCAGAAATTATGAGGCTTCCAGTTTTGTTCATTTGTAATTAGGAATTTGCACTTTTTTTCTTGACAGTTTCCTCTTTGTCATTAACTTTTGACAGTTTGATTAAATGTGTCTTGATATGGGCTTATTTAGGTCAATATTATGTAAGAGCTAGGTTTCTTAAATTTTGATGTCCACCTTTCCAGATTTGCAAAGTTTGGGCTATAAGTTTCTGCTCCTCCTCTCTCCCAACCCTAGGAACGCCCATATATCCCAATCCTATTGACAGATCTCCTAGACTTTTTTTACTCTCTTTTTCTTTTTCTTTTTTTGTTTTGATACGTCAGGTAATGTTAAATGAGTCTTGAGTTCAGTGAATCTTTTCTTTTGTGACCAGGTCTGTTATTGAACACCTCAATGAATTTTTAGCTCAATTATTCCTCAGGTACAAAATTTCAGTTGATCCTTTTTAAATATATTGTCTTCACTTTCATTCTAGGTTTGTTCATGTGTAATTTTCCTGAGCTCATTGCACATCTTTTTCCTTTCAATTAGACTATATTCCTGTGTGTATGTGTGTATGTCTTCATTTTGTGCTGGCATTTGAAAAAAACAGTCATCTCTTCAAGGCTTTAGAGCTGACATTTTACAGAAACAGACTTTCACCTATTAGACATACTTTCTGTAAGTGTGCCTTCAATTCACATATACTAAAAGTTGCTTTATTTCCCTATTAAGAACCATCTGCTTATTTGCTGTGGCAATAAGAAAGACAAATAGGCCAGATCCAACTGGAGGCATAGGCACTGAGTCCAACCTTGATTGCATTAAAAAATATGAATAAGTGAAAAATGTTTTAAAATATAGCTAGTTTGTCCAAAGTTATTTTAGGAGCAGATATGTATTCGTAATAAGATAGTTGAAGACATAATTTTTGGATCTAACCTTTGTGTTCTTAGAGGGTATCAATATCATTCATGGATGATTGGTTTGAAAAAAATGAAAACCAGTTTAAATGTAATAGCTTTTTAAAAACATTTATATATCAATATATTGTCAACAATGTCACAACTGTTGGGAATACCACCGTGAACAAAACAAACTAAATCACTTGCCCTCATGGAGTCAGCTGTGAGAAGTATTGACTAAGTAAATAAATAATTAACTGTAAGAAATTAATACAGATACAAAATATGGAGGCATTTAAAATAGATATATGATAGTGATAGACTCCTTTCATTTGGTAGAGAAGGCTTTTGTAAATTAGTAATTTGTAGTGATTGAAACCTGAATGATATGAACAGCCAGTCATGGGAATATCAAGAGGAAATTTCTTCCAAGCTGAGGAAGCAATTAATGCAAAACCCTTAATGCTGGAAAGAACTTGTCATGATAGAAAAACAGGAATATAGTCAATATGAAGGCAAAGTCATATGAGAGCCAAGTGAAGGAAAATTGATCATAGAGTAAGGCACGGACCATATCAACTAAGCTAAAAACTACTTTTTAAAAATTAATTACTTAATTTATGCAGACAGAACTGGGATAAAGTCCAGAGGTGCAGGGGCGGTGAGAATATTCACCAGAGACAGAGTGGGGAGCAGAACAGGCAGATTGATGAAGTACACTGCTGAGGGGAGCAGTGGATGAGACATGAGAGGTCTGCTGTGCCATATGGATCACCACTGGGGCTGGTGATCCAACTTGTACTGAAGTAACTGTGGCTAGCTTGCAGTGCTGTGTTTTAACCCATTGTGCCACCAGGGAGGGCCAAAACTACTCTTTACAACAAAACCTCTTCCTGCATTGTCTTAAGAAATTTCTGAATACTTGTATGTTATAAAGAAAATATAATAATTTAGGCATCACTTGGTTGTGGACATGTATAATCTCATGTTCTAGTCTTAAATTGTAATTGTATTATTTTGTTCCTCACTATTTTTCCTTCTGGCTAAATAGAAGAATCCTTAATTTTTTTTACTTTAATCTAGACTTCAACATCTTAGTTCCTGCATGTGTACATAAAGAGAAAGTTGTTGCAGTCTTTGAGCCAGCGTGGTTGGGTGAGCGATATAAATCTGTTAGATTTATTAGATGAGTATTTGATTAATGATCATTATATCCACATCTCTCAGGTGATTGAGTCAACATTTAATGTTTTTGAAGGTATGGAAAACAGTTTGAATTAAATTCTCTGGAGTATATACTAATAGCTTTTAAAGTAATGATTTTTTTTTTTTGTTCTTTAAATTACCTTTGCCCAAAGTACTACTTTTCAATCTTAAATCTGGCGTTGATTACGTTCCCATAAATTTAAAACTGGAGTTTTTGTTTGGTTTTATTATGTAGTTTTTATTGCATTTGAAGTTAAGAGACTAAAGGTAAAACTGAGATTTTGCTGTCACTAGTATTGGCTTGAGTCTGTCTTTTAGCTCTTAAAAAAATTTTATTTTCATTTTGGAAACACTTGAAAGATGCATTGAACTTTTTTCTAAAGTGCTATAATCCATTTATATACATAAGACATAGCAGCACAAGTCTCCCACATAGAATGCTCACAACAGGGAAAATTCTATATGTGTGCTTTGGGTTTTCTTGAACAATACATTGTTTGGGCTGCTTTTGAAACATTAAAGCAATACTTGCTAGGTTGCGGCTTTTGCCTTGACTTTTTGAAAGTTTCTATACTATTTCTTATATTATATATAGATTGTAAAGTACAGTAAATCTTAAGAACAAGTGATCTGACCTCCTGATCATAAGAAGCCATCAAATTCACTTTGAAGTCTACTTCCCTGTACTATCAATTTATTTCACTGATACCAAGATACTTATTTTGTAATGGTACACCATTTAAACAAAGGAATATTGGATTTGGCTTCCTGAATACAGCTTTCCTTTCTTCCCTGAATCCCAAGAACCTACTGGCTTTCTGTTAGATTGTACACAAAATTAAAGGGTACTTGAACACATAATGTCCTGGTATTGTTTGAATGAAAAGGACCTTGTTAATTCAAGTGTGGTTTTGATGCCTTTAAACACATATTGTAGACTTTTCAATCACATAGGTGGCTAGTGTTTGTAACTACCATTAATGGTATAGTTCTGTGAATGAAGTATACTGTTGGTTGATAGGTAGAGGGAGAATTACAGCAAGATAATATTTTCCAATTTTAGAAATTATTTTAGAGACATTTCAAGTTAACAGGGAAAAGAAAAGAATTTCTGGAATGACTGGCAAATGAAGAATGGAAAATGTAAATTGCTTTTCCATCTCATTCCATATATATCAGAATAAATTTTAAAATTGATAGGTATATGAGAATACCATAAACTAGGAATAAATAGATATTATTTACTTGTTTATGAAGTAAGTATAAATTTAATAAAAATTAAAGCAAAAGTAGAAGACATACAAGAAATACTCCTTTGTGTTTTCTTTAATTGATGTAACTGGGTTTACAACACTATATATAAAAAAATTAACATCTTCTCAGATGTATTTATCACATCAGACCCACCACCAAGGCAAACATAGTCCATAGAGCTTTGGGCCCCCTCCCACTTTTAATCCTTATCAAATACCTCCCCTCTGGTAGCTTCAATTCTATAGTTAGATTTACAGGGTTAGTTTCAGTTTGGTTTTGTTACAGTACACGTGTTAGAATCTTTGTAAATCAAGAACACAATATGAATTGTGTAAAGACAAATGATTACTTTGGAACAACCTTATAAAACTTTGATAATGGAATACTGCTTTTATATAAGTGTTCTTAATCAGCAACAAGAAAAGTAAATATTATGAGGGAATAAAGAAGTCAAGGTAAAGCCATAGTATTCACAAAGTATTGATTTATATGACTTGTAGTTGTGTGTGGTATATATGGGTTGGCTTATTGCATGTGTAGTGCATGCATGAGTGCATGCTTGTGCACATTATCAGCTTTGCTACTAATAAAAGATGTGTCTAGGCCCTCCCTGGTGGCGCAGCGGGTTAAAGCAC
>NW_004567120.1:8370124-8376344 GCF_000260355.1 Condylura cristata
CTCTGTGTCTGGTGAATCCTCTCACCCTCCGCATCTCTGGCCTGTACCCCAGTTCTGTATGAATAAATAAATAAATCTTAAAAAAAAAAAAGATGTGTCTATTAAATGAATGATGCCATTTAGTAGAAAAGACCTAAAATAATTATCTCATTGGTGAGAGTGCCAAGAAACATGTACTTTCATTTCTTGAGGGTTGATTTACAAAATGATACAATTGTTCTGAAAGCTAATTTAGCAGAATGAAACACAAGCAATGAACATATACATGCTGACATCCAGGAACAGTTTTTAGAAAAAATTAGTAATACAGCAGATGTATCAAAAAGATATCTTCACATGGATGTATACTTCAATATTTAAGGAACACAAATGCCAATAATAAGGGATTTATTATTTAATGTAATTAAAACCAGTCTATATAATTTATTATATGAAAGTTGTCCATGATGTATTAAGTTGTAAAAGCAAAATATTCAATGTATATGCAATATACACTATGAGCTAGATTTTAGTAATATACATAAAAAGGCTATAGAAATACTAACAATAGTTCTCTATAAATGAGAAATTATTATTTTTATTTTCTTTTATGTTAAATGTATTTTTAAAATTTCTAACAGTTTGTCTTTAATTTGGAATGACAAAAGGAAAAAAATGGTAATAAAGAAGGTACTAGGTACTAGATGATATATCTTTAGTCTCAGAGTTTACAGTGTGGCACTCATTGATAGAATTATAAAACTATCTTGTTTATGAAATTTGAGGTCAGGAACAGGGAACATTACTTAAATTTATTTGATCATTATCGTTATTTTTCTTCTATCATTGATTTATTTACCATTGTTTGAGTAATAGAAGTGTAGAATTCCCACCATTGCTACTACCAAGATACCCATAGTTCACCACCATAGTCCATTGTGCTCCCTCCCAAAAGTGCTCTCCCCCTCCCATGTCCCTCTAGTAACCTGTTTTATAAATCAACTTTCTAGGAGTAATTCTAAGTTTGACTTCATCTAGCCCTTTCTTAGATTGCTGTATTTCACATATAAATGATACAATCAGTATTGGTCTTCCTCCAGACTTATTTAAATTCCTTTTTTAAAATAATGGTGAAAATGTTTTTTTTTTTTTTATTGTGTCAGTGCAGAGAGTTTAGTCATCCACAGTAATTCTTTTACCTATTATTTCTTTTAGAAATTGAGTATCTGATTTGACTAAGAGAAAACAAGAAAATAGATTTATAATTATCTCCACATTTCTATCGACATAGTAATATTTTAGTCACATCTGGATTTAAACTTTAGGGCATAATTTATTATGTCATTTATTTTGACTGCATATGGGGGTTCCTATACTTGGGGAGATTATAACATAATGATATAATGAGAGTTATCATTTACAAAGATTAGTAGCCAGATTTTGTATTTTGTAAATAGTCTGAGAAGTTAAACGTAATGTCTTGTAAGGAAAAAAAATTGCAAACAGATGAAATTTAACTGAGCACCAGACATTAAAAGTTGAAGAGCACACAAGAGGGAAATTCTGTGTCTTTAAATTATTAACTTATTGCAGCTGAAATACTTTAGTACAGATGTGAAGAGTAAAACAAAAACAAGCCTGATAGTTGGTAACATCTTCCCATCTGCTCTTTGTATTACTAGAAGAAGTCCCACTGTCCGTGCTCATGGCAATAAGCTTTAAAGAACAAGCAATTAAGTTTAGTCTCAGATAATGTATTCAGAAACAGATGAAAACATCACACATAGTTTTAAGGGACAAACATCCAATTTAATTTTATACAGATGTTTTTCAGGATCCTTTTTTTCCTTCAATAATGTTTTTGATTTTCACAAAAGACAAATCTCATGTGCTACTTATGAAAATGTCAAGTGATTTGTGTAGGTAATCAATTGGATCTATGGACCTTATGATTTAATTCCCTAATGATTTATGTAAAAGTTTAGATTGAACATGTATCACATAAAGCAGACCTATGTTTCATATTAGCAAAGACATTTATCTTGTTTAGTATCTCTCCTAAAGGGGAGATATTTATTTAAACCTGTGGCAAATGGTTATTGAAAATATCTATAATAAACTTTTCCTCGCAGTATTACTTATCAGCTACAAATTTCATTTTGAAAAGATGGAAATTCTTTTGATACAAATTATATAAATTTGATTACTATTTTTTTATTTTACAATTTTTATAAAGATTTACTTTTTGTATTTATGAATACAATAACTGGGGTGTAGCCCAGAGGTTGGGGGGATCAGAAGGCTCACAGAGACAGAGTGGGGAGCAGAACAGGTAGACTGAAATACACTGCTAAGGAGAGCATTGGGCAAAAAGGAGAGATCTTCTGCGCCATATGTGGCAGCTCCCTGGCTCAGGAATCAGATAGAATGTGTGCCACAGTAGCTACTCACAGCTTCATAGTGCTGAGACTTAACCCCTTGTGCAACCAGGGAGGCCCTGTTTCACCAGTTTGCTAAAGATTTTTGTCAATTATCCCTTGATAGATATTTTAATATTTTGAGAAAACCCCATACTATTTTCCAAATACATTGGAGAAATCTATGTTCCCACCATCAGTGTATAAGGGTTCCTTTGTCTCTATATCCTAGACAAGAATTGTTTCAGGGTTTTTGAACAGGTCATACTCACTGGAGGGGGGTATTATCTCATGGTTTTGATCTGGACTTCCCTGATGTTAAGTGATGATGAACATTTTCTTATGTGCTTTTTGGCCATTTGTATGTCTTTGTTGGAGAAGTGTCTGGCTATCCTTTGGAGAATCTCTAGCTATTCTATTCATTTTTTGATAGGGTTATTTGTTTTCTTTTTGGTGAGTTGCATGAGCTCTTTGTGTATTTTACATATTAGTCCATTTTTTAATATATTGTGTATAAATATCTTCTCTACTCAGTTGATCTTTTCATTGTAATATTAGTTTCTTTCAGTGTTCAGAAACTTTTAGTTAGTTACCGCTCCATTTGTTTATTTTTACCTTCAATTTTACTTGCTGTTGAAGTCAAGGCCCCACGGACATCTCTGAAGCCAGTGTTGTGGAGTCTTTTGCCTGTTTTCTTCTAAGTATTTTATGGCTTCTGGTTTCCCATCTCAGTCTTTCATCCATTTATTTTTGTGTGATGTTAGATACTGGTATAGTTTCATCCTTCTGCATGTATTCTGTCTGATTTCCCCCAAAACAGTTTGCTAAAGAGACTCTCTTTTCTCTATTTTTATACTCTTGTTTCTTTGTCATAGATCAGCTGTCCAATATAAGTATGGGTTCATTTCTGGGTTCTCAATTATTTTCATTAATCTGTATGTCTGTTTTTATTCCAAAACCATGCTGGTTTGGATTAATATAGCTTTGTATCATCATTTGATGTCCATTCTCCTTTTATTTATTTGTTTGTTTTTGGCAGGGTTGCTTTTATTATTTAGGCTCATTTTTGGTTTCATATATATTTCAGT
Organism: Condylura cristata; assembly: GCF_000260355.1. NCBI lineage: Eukaryota > Metazoa > Chordata > Mammalia > Eulipotyphla > Talpidae > Condylura > Condylura cristata. Next base: position 8,373,609 of record NW_004567120.1, read on the forward strand.
TAAGTTTGCTCTATTTCTTTGAAGAATGCCACTGAAACTTTGACTAGGATTGTATATAATGTGTATTTGCTTTGGGTATGGTGGGCACATTAGTAATGTTAATTTTTCCAATCCATGAGCAAGGGACACTTTTCCATTTCCTAGCATCATTTTTTAAATAATGGCTTTTATGTCTATTTTTTTAGGTTTACTCCAAGATATTCAATTTTTTTGATAAAAATGTAAATGGGATTGTTTTCTTGATTTACTTCATTTCTAGTTCATTATTAGCATAGAGGAATGCAACAGACCTTTGTGTATTGATTTCTTAGTGTGTTATTTTACTCTGTCAATTTTATTGTTACTAATAATTTTGTAGAGAAATTTTTAGAGGTTCTATATATAGTATCATATCATCTCTAAATAGTTTGTGATGATATTCACTTTATTCCTTTCTTGTGCCTAATAGCTCTAGTCAAGACTTCTATTACTATACTGAATGGTGGTGGTGAAAGTAGATAGCCTTGTCTTGTACCTGATCTTAGATGAAAATATTTCAATTATTTTACCATTGAGTGTGATGCTAGTTATTTGTTTGTGGTATGTGGCCTTTATTATATTGAGATTTATTATTTCTATACTCACTTTATTGAGTTTTTAATCATACTGAGGTAATAAGTGGGGTAAGGTGGTAGAGTGGGAATGAAGGAGGGAAGGTGCCCAGTATAACATAGTAGAAATTATTGTGCACTGGTGGTGGGCATGGTGTGAAAATATACAATTTTAGAGGTTTACACCTATAATATCAGAACCAGATACAATGATATAAACCTGTTTCAATAAACATAATTTGATAAAAACTTTAAAAATAAAAGCATAATTAGTTCCTACCACACATCTTATTACAAACACTAACATTTTCAAATTGACACTACCCAGTGCTCACAGGAATATACATAGTATATGGTATTGGGCTTTTGTTTTTCTGAGAGACTTTGGGCTAAGTTCTCAATTTCCTTGCTTATAATTGGTCTGTTCAGATTTCTATTTCTTTCTAATTCATTCTTAGAAAGTTGTATGTTCCTAAGAATTGATCCAATTTTTCCTACATTTTCTAATCTGATGGCATAAAGATGTTCACAGAAGTATCTATATTTCTGAGATGTCTCTTTTAACTTTTTTTTTCCCTGAATCTGCTTTTTTGAATTTTCCTAAATACCTTTTTTAAATTGTGGCTTATATTTATTGATATTTTCTAATTAAATTTAAAATTAAGAGCATTTTAAGGCATCAGAGCATATGGGCATACATTCAGTTTGCCATTTGAATGATGACTCGTCATAAAACCTTTGGAAAACTGAAATTGTAGAGAATGCAAGTAAACTATTGTAAAAATGTTTATTATCATAAAAATAGTTTTGACCTTGCAGATACCCCTGAATTTGTATGCAGTGGAATCCTAGGATGCATTGAGTATATTTTGAACATTTTTGCTTTCTCACTGTAGTACAGTATGAGCAGAAGTGATTTGAGACAAGCAAGATGTGACTGTTACTAGAATTTGTCTTTTTCTCTTCTCTTATTCTCTCAGCCTCATTCCTTCCTGCCAGAGGGATTTCTCTTGGTTTCGGAGACATCTTGATTATCAGCAGCAGTAACAGTGGACAGTTTGCTTAACTAGCTCTCCCAAGACATCTGTTTGATTGCTAATACCTACTGGGGTATTATGTCTTTTATATGGATGTGGGAGGTATTTGAGTCAAATAATTCAGAAATTTTGCAAACTTGGAGAAATTTTCACCCTTCCATTGAATAAGTATAGCAGGCATTACTTTAGTAATTCATAATGTCCTACAGTATATAAATGAATGAGCTTTAGGAAAATCACTTTTTACAAATCTTAGGTGATCTTAGAGCATTTATTATAATTTCATGGGATACTTAAATCCCAATAAATAGTTTGGGAAATCTTGCCTTGTGTAATATAAAATTTTATTCCATTTCACAATGTAGAATTTTTAAGTTCTATTTGCATAGTAGGGAATTAGTGTGCTTTATATTAAGAAGGAATCATGCCCCAGAAATTTTTGCAAATGTGTATATAGAAAGGGAGCACATTGTTGCAAGGGAAATTGTGCCTAAATAATGTGTTTAAATGCTTTTGTAGTATATATAGGTAAAGGTAATCTAGTGACTGTATTGTATATAACCTTTTAAAATGCCACACACAAGAAAAAAATGTATCTCTATGCTATCAAGTCTGCTTTTTTTTAAGTCAAAAGCATGCTTTTGACTTAAAAAAAAGTTTAATATGGTAGGGAAATTTACTTATTTTGTTAACATAATAAAAGTACATATCTCAAAGCAAATGTGACTGCTATGGTTAATGGTAAAATAGTTGAAGAATTTCCATTAATGTCAGGAACAAAACAGAGATAGTCACAATCACCAGTTATTTTTGGGACTTTTTAAAAAATTTTTAAGTATATATTTGTTACAGCATCCTTCATTTTTGTATAACTTAGTATGATTTCCCAAGAAATTCCCACCACCAATTTACCTGTGCACCATCATCAAGTCCCTTGTGCTCTCCCCACTTCTCTCCTGATAGGACTTTATTCTTTTATTTTTTGCTGTAAAGGAGAACATTATGTATTAACAAATGCAATGAGATAGAAGGAGGCAATATAAAGATTTGAAAGGAATATTTGGAATCATTTGTTCATTTTATGAAACTCTGCTAAAATATATTAGCTT
>NW_004567120.1:8376467-8421538 GCF_000260355.1 Condylura cristata
TATAAAGTAATGAGGCTCTGGTTGGTCTGGGTGAGTGCTGACAGAGTCTCTTAAGAGGTGAGGAGGTCTCCCTGGCCAATCTGGCTCCTTCCCCAGTGCAGATCCAGGGTTTCACTGCTCTGAGCAGTCACTGATTGGGTCTCACATGACGTATGACGCCTCTGGCTATTCTCGCACAGTCTCTGGTGTTGTTACCAGTTCTTACCAGTAAGTTCTGGTACTGGAGGGCCTTGCAGGATGTCATGGGTCATCTGCCAGTCTGGGTGGATGCTAGTGGGGTCTTGTGGAAGGTCTCTAGGCCTCTGTTGGTCTGAGCCGGCACTTCTCATTGTTATATATTAAAAATAGATATAAAATATTTATTTTTAATTAGCCTATATTTAAAACTGTTTTGAAGGTAGAAAACTGTGATTTTGTGTATTTTAAAATATGAATTTTCCCTTTTCATAGCTTATGGCTAAAATGAGTAATTTATCTCTTGCCCATCTATGACTGCAGTATGCAGGTACCTTTTTTTTTTTTTGATATATTTATTTATTCGTACAGAACTGGGGTACAGGCCAGAATGCGGGAGGGTGAGAGGCTTCACCAGAGACAGAGCGGGGTGTAGAACAGACAGATCGATGAAGTACACTTCTGAGGGGAGCAGCGGGCGGGCCAGGAGAGGTCTGCCTCGCCATGTGGATCTCCTCCGGGGCAGGCGGGGATCGAACTCTTGCGGAAGTGGCTTCAGATTCTCAGTGTTGTGCTTTAACCCGCTGCGCCACCGGGGAGGGCTGGCAGGTACCTTTTTTTGTCTTTTTCTAATAAACCTGCCCTTTTAAAATGTAAAAATAAAAAAAAAATTTGATAGTGTAATACTTACATTTTACAGAGTAGGTAAACACTTTCTTATTCAAATTGCTCAGAATTTTTAATATATTAAGTTTAGATATTTAAAAAATCAATATATCATTATATATGGTAAATAAAAAAAAATAATTCAATAAGATGCCCTTTCAAAAGGGTTGATTACCATGTGGAGATACGCATGAGCTCAATTATTGATATGCTTTGTATTCCTACATGATCATACTGAAGACAACAGGATTTTCTCAACACTAATGAGTACCTAGAATGTGAAGAAGTGTTTCAATATGAATACTGTTTATTCAAATCTGTTCATTTAAAACAGTGCCACTCGCCGTATGCATCTCAATTGGTGCTAGTACCACATAGTGGAACATCTTGAAGAAATATTTCAAAATATTAAAAAATTTTCTCATAGTTCTTAGGTTTTCTTTTTAATATATACTCGTGGATAATTAATGAATTTGAGAGAATTACCAAATATTGTATTCAAAATGGATATCAAAATTAATCTGGTGAAAAATTGGAACTATATAGCAAGTTACAGATTCTTTGTATATTCAGTTTTATGAATGAAAGTCCTTATTTAAATTTTAGGACTAAGACTTCTAGGACTAAAGAACATATTTGGTAGAGATTTTTATCTTTTTATCTCAATATTTCAAAAAAAAATTTTTATCATGTTAAATTATCTCTACAATAGCAGGAAAGACTTTTAAAAGCAAATGACAGTTGTAGTGGATTTTATTGTTTTTTGAGGTCTATAGAATTATTATTGTCATTTACATATTTATTTTTATTAATGGTATATCATTATCTTCTGTCCTTTTCCCCCTGCCCCCCTCACAATATAAGATTTCTCCCCTTCTGACCTCATAAAATATGTTTGGAAGAATTCTTTTTTTCTTGACTTTTTGAAAGAACCTGAGCAGGATATTTAAATTGTCTCTGAAGGTTTCATAAGACTCACTGTGAAGCAGTCTGGTCTTGGAACTTTTTATTTTTAGAATTTTAATTATTGTTCCTGTGTCCTTACTTGTGATTGGTTCATTTCAGTTTTCTATTTCTTCCTTTTCAGTGTTGGATGATTGTATAATTCTGAGAATCTGTCCATCCCATCTAGGGTGCTGAATTTATTTGCCAATAAACGTTCATAGTAATCTCTCTAAATTTCTGCAATGTCTGTTTCATTTTTGATTCTTTTTATTTGAGTTTTTATGTCTTCTTCTTAGTGTTCCTAGTTAAATATCTGTCTGTTTTGTTTATTTTTTTCAAAGAACCAGCTTTTGGTCTCACTGATCTTTTGAGCTGTCTTTTTTATTTTCATTTTTATTTATTTCCTGTTTAATTTTTAGTATGTCCTTTCTTCAATGGGTGTAAGGAAAATGAGTTAAAATCAGATTATTTTCACCTTCCACACAACAGACAGCCCATACCTTGACATACTATATTATTCACCTTTCAGACATCTAACAAACAACAGATGGGCTTTGCATTTGCCAAAATGTATCCTTTGTCTGGCTATGGGCACTTCATAGGGTAAAGGGGCTAAGCAATGGAGTTGCTGTTCTACCTCTTGCAGAACTGTCGTCTCTCTTGCTCTCTCTACCTGTCTCAGCATTAAAAGACAAAAAAACGAAAGGTTCCAAATTCTCTTTTAATCTGCAAGAACTGACAATGAACCTACCCCATCTGGGATGGTTGCACAACAACTGGCTTTTAGATTTTTTGTCATTCTTTTTCCTGGTCCTAAAGATGGGAGATCAGGTTGTTCCTGTGGGTTCTTTCTTGTTTCTTCATGTGGGCTTATTGCTATATAATTTCTTCTTAATACTGCTTTAGCTGTATTCCATACATTCTGAAAGGTTGTAGCATTATCATTTATCTTTAAATATGATTTCAGTCTTCATGTATTTGTTGATATTTACCTTATAGCCCAGTATGGGGTTGATTCTGGAGAATGATCAGTGCATAGTTGCAAAGAATGTGGCTTTTTTTAGTGTTCAGGCTTTATGAATATCTATTAAACCCATTTGGTCTAGTTCCTTGTTTAGGGCTATTATGCCTTTTGGGGGGGGTCTCATTGATCTCTCCTTATTGATTTCCTCAACCACATATCTATTTTCTCTAATATCTGTTTTCATATCTGATAGTAGTTCCCTGGTGCATTTTGATGCTCCTTTGTTTGGCGAGTATTTATTGATGAGTGTTATGTCTTCCTATTTTATTGCTCCTTCAGTCATTTTATAGTGTGCATCCCTGCCTCTTTTTACATTTTGAAGCTAGAAACCTATTTTATCTGTTGTAAGTATAACTGTTTCTACCTCTCTTTGAGTTCTATTTGCTTTTAGAATAGGTTTCCATCTCTTTATCTTTAGTTTGTATTTTAAGTCTATATTAACTCTATATTTATTCTTGGAAATTAGGTACATTTTCTGGAGGTAGCAGAAGGTAGGATTCTGTTTCCTAATTCAACTAGATACTCTGTGACTTCTTATTGGTGAGTTCAGCCCATTGACATTTAGGGTTATTATTGATATGTGAAAGTCTTTTATTGCTATTTTCTTCCTAGTATTATGTTTCTATGCATTTCCTTGCTTATTTCTTTGTGTTCATTCATCTCCTTGATTTAAATTCTAAATCTACTTTTAATATCATGGAGGGGCTTGGGATGAGTGTGTGCAAACTCCTGTAAAATTTTCTTAGTGTGAGAAGTTCCGTTTCTCTCTCATACAGGAAGTAGCACTTTGAAGTAAATTATTCTTATTTTTTTGTCTTGGAATATTTTTAATATATATCACTCCATACTCTTGCCACAGATTTCTTAATATTAGGCCATTATTAGCTGATTCAGTGTACCTTCATATGTTATCTGTTTCTTCTCCTATATCAATCTCATTGTTTTTTCTTTGTCCTGCACTCTTGAAAGTGTTACTGCTACCTTTTATTTAGGTAGCTTGGTTTATTGACCTTTAAAGGGTGCTATTGAGATTTGAACAACATAAATAGAATCTAAGAAATGGTAATGACAAAACTGGCCCAGTCCACATATATGGAAATATACTAACAAGAAAGGAAACAATAGTGATAATAACAGTTATAATAGTAATAATGATAATGGCAATAATATTATTTGTGCATGTGTGCAATATTAATTGCAGACATGTGTGTTGAGGAATTTTTTAAGTGTTTTTAATGCCTGAACTGATTTCTTCATCAGAACAACTTAAAATGGTACAGTTCTTACATTTTTTTTACAAATTAGAAAGGTGAGGTCCAAAAACAGAGGTTAGGTACTATGCTTTGAGTTCCCCATCAAATAAGCCAGTGTTTAAAACTGGGTTGGTCTAGCTTTGGAGATCATAATCTGAACTTTATACTATATTGCCTCCTCGATTTGTAAGGAATTTTCAAACTAAACCCATGTAGCCAGTCAATGCATTGAATCCATAAGTTGTTAAGAGCCTATGAGAACTAAAAACGAGGAATAGGGCATGCTCTAATAAGGTCATCTGTTTATACTATTACTTAGTACTCAAAAAAGGCCTCTACCTTATTATATCCTTCCCTGCCTCATTCCAAGTAGTAGAGACAAAGATCTCTTTATTCTCTATAACCACTTGGACTGCCCTCAGGATGATATTAAAAGCACCAAAAGGTTTTTTTTTTGTTGTTGTTGTTGTTGGATGGGAAATACATGTTGATTACTTTGAAGGCCTTCCTAAAAGCAGTGGATCATGGGGCATTTTCTAATCAAACTTAATCCTTCCCTACCCCATGAAATCTAATACCAAACCAAAATTAAGAGGTCTCCCCATATTTTATGAATTTTACATATTTGTTACCTTAAAAGTTTATAGTCTTATCAAATCTTCTTTTATATTTTATGTTTAAAAGGTTTTTTTATTCAGCTTTTATACCAAAAATGTGTTTAGTGTTGAATAAGGAACATTCTGGTATACAGAAACAGAGCCATGAATTGTCCCAAATTTGATGACAAAAGAAGATAGAAACATGACCAACCATAATCTAATATTATGGGTTATACCAGTTTCCTAGAGAGAAGAAAATTATCACTGAAACAAAAATACTGGGATAGTAAATATATGTATTTTTAAGTTTTTTTTATCATCATTAAAAACTATATCATTGTAGTACTCATAGTTTTAATTAAGTAGGTATTTACTTTTGTCATAAAGAATGACACTTAGTCATAAATACAGTTATATATTCACTTATAATAAAATAATTTCTTTTTGATGTAGTGGCAATATAGTGTCTTCGTATTACATATGACATCAGCTTAGGTTTTATACTCGCCACTACTATGGTTAAGAATAGATTCATGGCCCTCCCTGGTGGCGCAGCGGGTTAAAGCACAGTACTGAGAATCTGAAGCCACTTCCGCATGAGTTCGATTCCCGCCTGCCGCCTGCCCCGGAGGAGACCACATGGCGAGCCAGACCTCTCCTGACCCGCCCGCTGCTCCCCTCAGCAGTGTACTTCCTCGATCTGCCTGTTCTGCTCCCCACTCTGTCTCTGGTGAAGCCTCTTGCTGCCCCTGCACCTCTGGCCTGTACCCCAGTTCTGTATGCATAAATAAATAAATCTTTAAAAAAAAAAAGAATAGATTCATAACCACAGTGGTACTAAGGGCCATGAAATTGGTCACTCATTTATTCCCAACGTCCTTATAGAGTTAAATAATCTAATAATTTAGAGAATTTTCATTATCTAGAGTTTAAGGTACTCATAAAATACCATTTGGTTATGGAATGAATTTTTTCTTGATAAATGACTGTTCTCAAAAGCATATTGATTTCCACATAATTATATAGCTACTTATACTCTAGTTTATTAGCAAAACAGTCTTGGATTTTGCATAATTTAATGAATATAATTAATGACCAACTATTCTTCTTTCCTTTGATAAGCTAAGTAATCAGGCTGACCTAGACCAATTATTTATACTCACTACAGAGTAGAAAAAAATAGCGATGAAATATTATTTTGCATGATGGCTCTATTTTTCTCACCTTCCAATCTTGGGCACTTGATTAATTTCATCTCAAGTAATACTGGTACACTTAATATATTGAATAGAGGCAATCTAGCCAATAAAGTTGTAAAGTAAAATTCACATGTAACATACCTCTTTTCTGCATGATTGAAAGTAAAATGATGTCACTGAAAAGATAGGTACTGGTGTTTTAGATATGAGATATTTTATCATTTCATTATGAGGTGTGAGCACTTTATTTTGTGAGGTATGTATATAAATATCTTAAGTGTAATGGCTATTCCTAAAGGAACTTTGATGAACATGTTTATATATCATACTAGCAGCTTATTGTGGGTGTGTATATATGTATGTGTATGTATGTGTTTGAGAAAGGTAGAGAAACTGAGAGAGCAATGAAGAAATTTCCGAGGTGATGTAGGGAAGCCTCCTGGTTGACCAAATGAAAGTAAAACCATTACTTAGTTAATTGTTAAAGGCAGAAATTATATTGTCTTTATTTCTTCCTCAGTATCTAGCTTAATGCCTGGAAAGAGTGTGAAAAAATTTTGATTGTATTATTGTCAGTAAGTGGGAGACTTAATTTTTTGCATAAAAATGTTTATGGTATGTTCATGAATATATATTTATGTGTGTGTGAATATATATATATATATTATATATTATTATATGCTACCAAATAGGATAATTCTGTAATTAAAATGAAGCAGGACTTTTTGCACTACTGTCAAACATAATAACTATTTGACAAAGATTTGTTTCCCAAAATACAAATACATGTATTTATCAATTGACCCCTTACTCATTATTTGGCACAATGTTGGTGATTTTACAGATGGCAGGTTATTCACCAGATTGATTCATTATATCCCCTTTTTCAAGTTGGGAGATTCTGACTCAAAAGTTAAGTAAATCACTAGATAAGTTGCTTGGTAGTAAATGCTGGGACTTTTATTTACACTCAAGTGCTGCTGCTTTCAAAAATCCTTGCTAGTAGTAAATCTTCATCTTTTGGGAATAGAGGTAATCTTTGGAAATAGCCAAAGTTTTCTGCCTTAAATTTTATGAATAAAATAAGTGACTAAATTAATCACATCCTAGCCTTAAAATATAGAGCAATGAGAGATGTTTTATTGTTTGTGGTAAACTGTCCCTGAAGATAATTTCTTCATCTAAAAGGGGTGTTTAGAAATGTTTTCAGAATTGGCAGCATAATTATGATGTGAATATAGCCCCTGAGAAACTGTGATAGACAATGCATATTTGGAAGATTAGCTTCTGTTTGTGAAAAAGAAAAACACGATAGTTATTTTGTCACACTTTGTGATGACAAAGTAAATCACTCTCATGCCATTATCTGATTGTATATATTGTTTTAAGAGATGTGAGGAAATATTTTGTTAGAGTACAAAATTACACCATTTATGTTAGCGTGAAACATTTGATCATTTATAAGGGAACATTTTAAAAGTGTTTAGTTCACCTCAGTTTCCATAGCACAGACTGCAGTCTCATATCTTTAACAGGGCCTTGTGGGTGTTATAAAGGGATGATTGAAATGAAAAGAAATGAGAGAGTCAAACAGTGTTCTGTAATAGATGAAATGGAAAGTAATTATGTTAATGTTGACTCATTATGAAGCTATAACCATTTTTACCTGCTCATTTCTGTATAGAAACCTGTGTAACCAAGATGCTGAATAAGAAATTCTTGTACAAATGAGCCTAGAGACATGTTTCTAATATTGGAGTTAAGCTTATACAGAATTGTAATGAATTTCCCTAAGTCAGTATTTAAATGTGCTATTAGGGAAGGTAGTTCTTCTGCCAGAAAAATTTGGATTCCAATAATTTTACAAAATTTTTAGCTATATATTGAATCTTCATATCTTCTTATAGTTTTCTTTGTGAATTATGGATGACATATAGAATACCTAAGTCCTGTACTATACTTACATCATTTATGATATCAGATTTTATAAGTTATACCTGTGTTAGTAGAAATGTTTTAGATAAAATGATATAGATAAATACATCTCGGTAGATATGAAATCAGGAGTATTTTAAGGAAGCAGTAACACATTTTTTATTCAAGAACTTTGGCCAAAACTGTAGGTGAAAAATGTAGGGGTGAAGAGTATGTGTCCTCGCATGCACATGTGCATATGTATGTTTTATACAAATCCATAAATGTAGACATCTGTCAAGACATATGCAGTGCTTAAAAACAGGGAACTTGGAGTCAGGTAGATTAGATTTAAATCGCCTGTGTTCAAGGGAAGTCCCTTTTTTTGGACTGTGTTCTTTTTTTTTTTTTTTAATTGAGGTTATATTGGTTTTTACAGCACTGTATATGATTTAGAGGTATAGGCTCACATCTGTTCAGATGTGTGTCACTGCACAATATACACCACCATTCACCCAAGGGAATCCATCCCTCCTTTATTCTGTATCCCACCCTCTCTGGTGGCCTCAATTTTACAATCACATATCTAATGTTTGTTTATTGATTTAGTTTAATCTGTTTCCTTGTTTTGTTTATCTGTATTTCACATGAGTGAAAATATTCATTATTGTCTCTCTCTATTTGACTTATTTTATTTAGCACAATCCCCTCCAGTTGCATCCATATTGTGCAATATCCATGTTTTTTTATGATTGCTCATCTTTCAGTCATCATATATAATAAAGTTTAATGCTCTTACCTTATATTACAGGTATACTGTCTGTACTCAGTAAGTAAATATTTTGGAGAATATCTGTAAATCACCAGCGATGGTTTAATTACTTCCTAGAAAATTGGTATATTGTCATTTTTAGTTTAAAGAGACTAACTTTTTCTCCATGCCAATGAGTACCTTCTTAAAAAAAAAAAAAAGGATGTATCTATTTATTAATTTATTAATGCATACAGAACTGGGGCACAGGCCAGAGGTGCAGGGGCAGTGAGAGGATTCATCAGAGACAGAGTGGGGAGCAGAACAGTCAAATCAAGGAATTACACTGCTGAGGGAAACAGCAGGTGAGTCAGGAGAAGTCTGCTACACCATCTGGATCACCTCCAGGGCAGGGGATTGAACTCATACTGAATTGGCTGTAGCCAACTTTGCAGTGCTGCACCCTAACCTGCTGCACCACCAGGGAGGCTCTGCCAATAAGTACCTTCTAAAACAATTATATATCTAATTTTTGTCAAGGAATGTCGAGCATTAAGAATTTAATTGAAATAAAAATATATTTTACCCTAGGCATGAGGTTTTCTATCTGTTGCCAATGTAAATTTTTTTAAAGTACTATAGTTAATTTGTGTTTTCTAAAAAAAATAATATTGATGCTTATAATTCTTTTTGTTTGTTTTTGGTAGTATTTAGTAGTGTTTTATGTTTGGAACTTTTTTACATTTTTGTATTATTTCCCATGTCAGAGCACAATGGATATCATTCCACACCCCTCTGTGTTGTTCTCAGATTGGATTAATATTTAAAAGAGCATGACAGGGTAGCTAAGTAAAGGCAATCAGTATAATGACACATGTATGGGAAATTTGCATTGTTTTATATATTATAAAAAGTAGTAGAACAGATCAGAGTTATTTAACCTACATTGAGGGACCTGGGAATTCAAAGAGAGGGGGACAGACTATATGGCAGAAAAGAAGAGGTTACCTATCTTTATACTGAGAGAAAAGATATAATTCTCCCCTTTCAAACTCTCAGGAAATGCAGTAAGACAAATATTCCCCAGTCTCAGATCTGGAGTCCCAGAGAGAGGGGGGAATAGCAGCTGTGCCACAAACACAAGTCGGCTCCAATCCTCACATTTGCACATTTGGCTGGGCCCCTTAGTGGCTCTTCCCAGAACCTGTAAACTTAGCCAAAACCAGATTTCAGTACCTAAGGAAGGCAACAAAGACCAAAAAACAAAATTAAAATGAATGTAAATCACAGCACCACATACAAGAAAAATAAAATATAAGATGTGGTATTTTGAGACATCTAGGGAATATGACATAATCGAGAAAACAATTATTCAGAATACGACTATAATAGCATGGAACATTTTATCTCTTAACCAGATAGGCTTACAAATTGCTATAATAAAGAAAATTAAAATCCTGGGAAACAAAATTAGAAGGCGATTCAAAATAATGCAAGAGAAATCAGAAAGACACAGCAGAATTCAGAAAAGCAAATGAATTAGCTCAGAAGTAAATTTAATGAACAGAAAATAGAGATTGAACAGAAAATAGAAATTGAAATAAGTGACCTTAAATCGTAAATTACAGAGACTCAGGATTTAAAGATTTAAAAAGTCAACAGGAGAGATTAAAAAATCATCTAGAGAAGGTCTACAAAACAAATAAACCAAATGGAGGATTGGATCAGTGGCCTAGAATGTAGTAGTATAAAAAGGATTCAAGTGGAAGATGAGAAAGAAAAATAAGAAGTAAAAAAAGGCAATATGAAATGTTTGGGGAATAATTTAATTCCATGAGGAAAGGCAACACAAGGATAAAAGTTATCCCAGAAGGGGAAAAGAGAGAGTGGCAAACAGAGAGCTTATTTAAAGTAATAATAAAGGAAAATTCCCCATTCTCAGGATGTAACTATATACTATAAGTCCATTAAGCTAAATGACCACCTAGTTATCTAAGTCAAAGAGACCTACAGCATGGCACATTACAGTGAAATTATGAGAGCTAAAAACAAAGAAAAAATATTGAAATCAACTTGGGGAAAGTAAAACAAATAGATTTTTTAAAGTACTTTCATTAGCCTTTGATCAAATTTTTCAGAAGGAAAGGAGAGAAAGGGAACGCATTACAAAATACTCAGATACAAACTTCCATTAAAGAATACCTTTTGCAAGACACTATTTCAGATATGAGGGAGAAATTAAGGGTTACCAAACAAAGTTGCATAAATTTGCTAACAGTACACCTCCTGTACAGGAAATGTTGCAAGGAGCTCTCCTATTTAAATCAAAGAGAAAAAAGACCACAGAAAACATAGAACTGGAGGGAATTATGATAAATTAAATAATTCAGAAGGGAAAAGACAAATAACAAATGGAGTCACTCATACAGAATATTAAGAAACAAAATGTAGGAACAGACACAATAAACTAAAATAAACTCTCCAATTCTAGCTGTAGAATTGAGGCTACTGGAAGAGAAGAAGCGGCTAGGAAGCAAAGTGGGGGGATGGTACCCAAAGGACTATGGTGGTAAAAAACATGTGAAGTGGTGTGAGCCTATACCCCTACATTATGTACAAGTTACGTTGTAGATCAATGTTACCTCAATAGAAAACAATACAATTTACATAATAAATAAATTAGTAAAAATATCTGCTAAAGAATTTTTCTTTTAAATAAATACAATGCTTTGTCATAAGCTATCAGGCCTCATGAATATGTTGGGAAATGTGTTTTACTGGACATATAAAAGCTTTTAATACTTAATGTATCAGTTATTTGTCAGTGAGAAGGTGCCTTAAAAGTACTTGTTGCAGGGGCCCTCCCTGGTGTCACTATAGATTAAAGCACAGCACTAGGAAGCTAAAGCCACTTCCGCATGAGTTCGAGATCCGCCTGCCCTGGAGGTGATCCACATGGCCCAGCAGACCTCTCCTGACACACCCGCTGCTCCCCTCAGCAGTGAACTACATTGATCTGCCTGTTCTGCTCCCCACTCTGGCTCTGGTGAATCCTCTCACCTCCCCTGCACCACTGGCCTGTACCCCAGTTCTGTATGCACAAATAAATAAATCTTTAAAAAAAAATTTAAAAAGTACTCGTTGCATTTGGAAAGGGGTAGAAAACTGGGATAAGTTGATTGCATAATTTATGAAATTCTCATATTGCACTGAGTTATGTAAATAGAGATTTATATATTGAAACTCAAAGAGGTTAAATCACTTGCCTAAATTACAAAGTAAACAACAGGTAGAATAGCATTTAAATATGTTTCTCAATTCCCCCAAGGAGTCAACACTTTCAGATATGCCAATTACTACTTCAGTATTATTTCTGTAGTATTTGAAACTTTATTAATAAACCTCTTTCAAAGTAGTGCAAATGTGAATTTCAAAACTGGTCAGTCAATAGGCACCCCAAATCCACATTTATAACTCTTGACTACCCTTGCTAAATGAAAACATACTGCAGTCATCTAAACTAGCATCAGTCAGTTCCTTTTTTCAATTATGTAGAAGATATACATAGGTAAGTACTTTATTCTTCATTTAACAAACTTGCTTCAGTGTTGAATTTAAATATAATTGTCACTGTCAAGCCTTTTAAATGAGTAATATTTTTCACTAAGTCATAAATATCACTTTACTATTAAGAAGTCAGGTTTTTTATTCTACCTCAACCAAAAGTAAATAACATACCATAATTTTTATGAAAACTTATAAACCGACATTTGTAAGAAAAACTTACAATCATAGCATTGCCATTGATTTATTAGAAAATCTGAGGATCCTAAATTATTTTTGACAACCAAATTTCCTAATTATAGAACAATTGGTAATAAAACATGGCATGTATAACATGGTAATTGCTCTGTTTACATGGTTTTGTGGCTAACAGTAAACCCAAATGAATATAGAAATTTATGTTGATACAGATTTTTCAGGGATATTTAACATATTGCTAAGGATGTGCTATTTCACATCAATATTCTAACCCTCTCTAAACCCCCTATTTATTGAAAGCATTGAACACATCATCTATTACACCAGAGAGAACTCTTAAAAGCTAGGAAGCTTTAACATTCTCCTTATAATTCAGTTGTGTTCATGAAATATTAGAAACACTTCAAGATTTATTTAAAAACACTTTGGTAAGCAAAACACATTTCTTCTTAGCCTATCATTAATCTGGCTCTACATATGGGCTGATCCCACTTACCATGCCCGTAGTTAATCATTAAAGATTTTTAGTGGCAAAAACCTCTCCTTCTAAGAAGATTTTTGTCTTCCTGTCATAAATTTCTAATTTATTCCCCTTTATTTTTAAGTTAGAAAGTGCTGTAAATATCTTAAGGTACCATTTCATGTTTTCTGCCAAATTAAAACAACATACATTGCCCATCCCTACTTATAAATGGAATATTGTTTGCTATTTGAAGATTTGTCTCTTCAGAGAAAAGTAGGGACTCAACCCCTTGCAAATACTCCCTGGCTACATTTCACATAGGCATTAGACTGACAACTGTATTAAAATAAATATGTCTACTGGACAAAACCAAGGCTAACTGATATTTAAATTCTTATTAACTGATAATGGCTAATTAATAGGTAAACAGTAAATTAGAGTATTACTTTCTTGGTGGGCTTTCCTTTCAGTATGTAGAAAGTTGATTTATTTATTCATATAGAACTGGGGTACAGGCCAGAGATGCGGAGGGTGAGAGGATTCACCAGAGACAGAGTGGAGAGCAGAACAGGTAGATCGATGAGGTACACTGCTGAGGGGAGCAGCGGGTGGGTCAGGAGAGGTCTGCCTCGCCATGTGGATCTCCTCCGGGGCAGGCGGGGATCGAACTCATGCGGAAGTGGCTTAAGCTTCTCAGTGCAGTGCTTTAACCCACTGCGCCACCAGGGAGGGCCCCATTTCTGTCTTCGTTAATCATGATTGCAATGATTATTACATGTAGGGAGGGAGGTGAGTTTTGTATTTATAATTTTTATTTGGGGTGAATTTTATTTGATTAAATTTTTGACATAAATCTGAATAGGGCTAGAGTATTTTTATATTTCATTTGTAGCCTTTCTAATTTTACTTGATAGAAAGTAGAAATTAAAGCAAAAGCACCACTGATAGCAGTAGTAGGAAGTAAAAAGATTTACTTCATGGAGTTCATTTCTTTGGATCTCCACAGCAGGACTATACTTTATGTGAGTACTCTCAAATACGAAACCTGCAATATCAAACAAGGTTAAGGTTTGAACTAAAACAGATGCATACATTTTTCCAATTATATTCATATTAAGTTTATTTGATTTGTCATTTCATTCATTTAGTAAACCAAATATGATAAAATATGAATATCTTGTTTATTAGAATTTGAAAATCTGCGAAATCTGGTCGAATAACTCAATAGTACCAATGTTTTCCTAATTATATATGTAGTGTTCCCTTATAGTATTTTAGCAACTCTAAAGTGTGACTTACAAGAATGTTTATTTTTTAAGTACTTATTTATTTATGCATACTAAAAGTGGGGTACACGCCAGAGGTGTGATGGGTGAAAGGATTCATATGGAGACAGAGTGGGGAGCACAACAGGCAGATATACTGAAATAAACTGCTGAGGGGAGCAGCAGGTGAGGCAGGAGAGGTCTGCTGCACCATGTGTGTCAACTTCCTGGCTAGGCATCGAACTTGTGCTGCTGTGTCTATGGTAGCTTCATAGTGCTACATTTTAAAGAGTTGCACTACCCGAAGGGCCCTAAAAGAATGATTTTTAAAGGATTCTAACAGATTTGGGCCCTGTGTTTTGTAGGGGAGGAGATAGTTTCCTTCTCTCCCTCTTGGATCTTTGGCTTATCTAATAATTAAAATGACATAATACAAATAACAGGAGAAAAATAAATTCATTACATACCTACAGGGATCCCACAATGACATAACACAACCAAAGACATTCTGGCAAAAGGAGGCATGCATGTCAATCTGGACTATTGAGAAAGAAGCCTGGGGGTCTGGGACTTCAAAAGTTAGGAAGTCAATTAACAGGGAACAGATATTTGGTAAAGAAATGTTTGCCTTGCCATGGAAAAACAATGGAACACAGAGAGGAATTTCAATAAACAGTTCTTGCTAATTTACTCCCGATTTACGATCTATATAGCTCATATTCTTTGTAGTTAACTCGGAATTAATACTTGTGATAGCTCACTTCCTGGGACAGTTTTTCTATTTAAATTACTTTAATCATTTAAGGAACAGGTAAAGAAAAGCCTTCCTGAGTCTGTTGGGTCCTAGTTGCCTCTAGCCCAAAGAAATCACATGCCAAAGTCTCATGTTTGAGGCAGTCTATTCTAGTTCCCTGTAGTTTTAATGTACAATATGAATTCTTTATGAAAGATAAATTGTTTTTGGTATGCTTAATTAAGCTCTGCATAGTACCTTTTAAATGATATAGTAACTGGGACTATTGGGATACTTAGAACTAGTGAAACTGATGAATATGTCAATAAGTATTTCTTGATACATCCTTTATCTATTTCTTGATACATCCCTGCTATATGCATTGCCCCTCGTTGCCTTTATTGTCATTTTAATTGCTTCTACTCCTTTACCCCACCCACCCCTGTATTTTTCAAACTGTGCTGCTGTCTCTCTAAGTAGATAAACAAAATATATAAGGAAAAAATTGTTGAGGGTCCTTATTGCTCCTTCAGATATCTAAAAATGTGTGGTATAGAGGAATTAGACTTGTTCTCTAACAGGAATAAACAATCAAGAAAAACTTAACTATGAGACCTATTTTATGTAAGTCAAAGAAACAGGTGATAATTCATGATGCCCAGATTTGGAACAGCTTCCTTTAGAAATACTGAATGGAATGTCGACAAAGCAGTGACATGTAATGAAAAAAATGTCTGAGTTTGAAATCAGGCTGATCTGTATTCCAACTTTGGCTCTATGTTGCTAGGGGGGAAATAATTTCCCCTCTATCCTTCTAGGTTCTTAACTGAGACACCCCTGTAACAAAACACAGATTAAGAGGATAAAAACAAATTTTACAATATGTATAGCTGCTGTATACATATGATACACCCAGGAAAACTGAGGAACAGTATGAAGTACCTGAAGCCACAACTTTTAATACTGTCTTCAGCTAATAGCAAAAGAAACCACTGAATGGAGAAAGAAGTCTGTTATGGGATGTTTTCAGGCAAACAAAGCACAGTAGTTGAGTTTATGGTTAGTATATTATATACCTTCTCCATTGACAAGAGTTTCATGAGATTTGGCCATATTTCACCATCTAATACAGAGAGGAAAAAATCTCGCATAAGGAGATGTCCCTTATTACATGAGCATGTTCCTAATAAAATAGTAACTTATACACAGTTTTCAGAGCATTCTATAAGTCTGCTCTTTCTTAAAAATAACCAGCTCAAAAAAATCCTTGTGCCAAAGAGGCATATTTTGGAGTTATATTTTCTTTTGACATCAACCTCTTAATATTAGTGTGGCCATAAGCAAGTGGCTAGAAATGGTATCTAATGTAAGATAATGCTTACCTTGCAGGTTAGTACCAGGGTGAAAGGATAATATGGGTAAAGCTCCTTATCACCATGCCTGTCATGTAATAGGTATGAATGAATGATAGATACTGTTATTATTTTATTAGTCATCAAATACCATTCTTTAGAAATTGTTCAATTAAACAAAGTAGTGAACTAAATTAGATAATTTGTATTGCCCCATCCACCCTGCTGGTGTGATCATATATCACTTTTTTTTTTTTTTAAAGATTTATTTATTTGTGCATACAGAACTGGGGTGCAGGCCAGAAGTTCAGGGGTGGTGAGAGGCTTCACCAGAGACAGTGGGGAACAGAACAGGCAGATCCACGAAGTACACTGCTGAGGGGAGCAGCGGGCGGGTCAGGAGAGGTCTGCCACGCCATGTGGTCACCTCCGGGGCAGGTGGGAATCGAACTCATGCAGAAGCGGCTTTTAGATTCTCAGTGCTGTGCTTTAACCCGCTGCGCCACCAGGGAGGGCCTCATATATCACTTTTAAAGATATATTGTTGACTGATAATGACTGATAGTAAACATAATAAACATTATCCCCTATTTTCCTCTGTGGTGTGTGTATATATATATATATTTGTATTTAAATATGTGGGGGGGGTGTGTGTGTATATATATATATTTAACAAATATACACATTCTACTAATTGGTACTTTTTGCTTCATTTTATTTTATTTTTAAAGATTTATTTATTCATACAGAACAGGGTACGAGCCACAGGTGCAGGGTGGTGAGAGACTTCACCAGAGACAGAGTAGGTAGCAGAACAAGCAGATCGACGAAGTACACTGCTGAGGGGAGCAGCGGGTGTGTCAGGAGAGGTCTGCCATGCCATGTGGATCACCCCCTGGTGAGGCTCGAACTCACACTGAAGGGGTTGCAGCAGCTTGCAGTGCTGCATCCTAACCCATTGCGCCACTAGGGAGGGCCCATTCTGTGGTATATATATTTTTAAAGATTTATTTATTTATGCACACAGAACTGTGTTACAGGCAAGAATTCCAGGCCTGAGACAGAGTGGGGAGCAGAACAGGCAGACTGACTAAGTATACTGCTGAAGGGAGAAGCTGGCAAGACAGGATAGATCTACTGTGCCATGTGGATCACCTCCCTGGCTGGGGATCAAACTGGCACTCAGGCAGTTGTGGATAGCTACCAGTGCTGTGCTTCAACCTGTTGCGCCACCAGGGAGGGCCCTATGGTATATTTTTTAAGAATTGAAGGCATATCTTATTTTTCTGTAATTCTATTTAATTTTATATATATATATATATGTGTATATATATATATATATATCATCCTCCCTTTTTTGTGCAATGCATGCTTTCTCCTTTCAGGTTCAGTCCCTGCAAAATTCACCCATGCACCATCACCATAGCCCCTTGTGTAAGAACACATTTCCTTCCCTATTTTGATCCCTCTCCCCTCCTGCTCCCCTGCAAAGTGTCCTGATTAATAGTTGCATGTTAATTTTTTTTATTTGAAAAATATTTATGGTCCTCCCTGGTGGCACTACGGGTTAAAGCACAGTGCTATGAAGCCACTTCAGCACAGTTTGATCCCCTACCAGGTGCAGGGTGCAGTGGACCTCTCCTGACCTGCCCACTGCTCCCCTCAGCAGTATATTTCAGTAGGTCTGCCTGCCTGTTCTACTCCCCACTCTGTCTCTGGTGAACAGGCAGAAGTGCAGGGAGAGGATTCACCAGAGACAGAGTGGGGAGCAGAACAGTAGATCTACTGAAATACACTGCTGAGAGGAGCAGCGGGCAGGTCAGGAGAGGTCTGCCACGCCACATGGGGATTGAACTGTGCTGTAGTGGCTGCAGACAGCTTCACAGTGCTGTGCTTTCACAAGTTGTGCCACCAGGGAGGACCGTAATTTTGTTTTTCAATTTACTGTAATTTTCCCTTATTTGATATAGTAAGTGTTCAGTAGTTAATTGAGGGAAAACTGGATGATGTCTTGCTTTCCAGAGCCTAGAGGCTGTTAGTCATGGAATATTTTTAGTAATGAAAACCTGTCCTTATAAAAACATTTTAAGTGAAAATGTAGTTTGTGAAAATGTAAGTTGTCATATGGGAACATTTTATTACTGTGTTATGCTCTTAATGCTATGTCAACTAGTGCTTTTGTGCTTTTTTTTTTTTTTTTTTTGGTTATTCACCCACTAATCAACCTAAGCTTACCTAAAGCTATAGCTCTTGTAGATAAAATAGCCCTGGTAAATAATTTTTATTTCTATAATGCCAGTGACTTGGGTGTCTCACTGCAAGCAATCATAAATGTTTTCTTGAGCAAATGGATATAAAGGTTGAACTTCAGCAATTTGATACATTTTCAGCTTGTTGCAAGTGAATTGACCATTTCCTCAAAATCAGTCAACATTAAGCTATTTAACTAATTTTTATGTCTTCACTGTTGATAATTTTTTTTGGAAAAAGTACAAATTTAGGAGGGTCATGGCAGGATGCATTACTTTCATTCTTTAGTTTTGAAGAGAAACTTAAAGGGCATTAGCCTCTTGGCTGACAGATTCTTAAAAGGTAAATGATAGTAACAAAAGTGGTGATGATTTTATCCATTATAGTTTTGGGGATCAAGGAACATCAGAGGGAATGATATCCCAAATCTTAGAAACTATTGTGGCCATCATAAGCATTACCCAGAACATTTTTCACTTATGACTATAATGTTGGGATAATGGGTTTCTGATTTGATGTAATGTACTTCTCAAGCCTTTTTTTTTCCTTTTATATTCCTTTGAATCTGGTATGCAAAGCATGAGAATTATTTTCAGTTTTCACAGCTTGATGTTCTTTCCCAAGAGATGCCCATTCTTTGTATAGGGCCAAGACTTAATAATATCATTTTTCATGATTACCGTTAGAGTTATTTTTATTTTCTGTTACCTATTCTGTTTTACACAATAGGTTCTTTTATTCACCTGTCATTTGTCAGGAGAATGAGATAGGTGCTAAAAATTGTTCCTCATGAATAAGTCACCAGAGATTTGGAATAACCCTGGACTAAACAACAATTACATGGTAAAATATTGCAAAAACTATCTTTGGCTAAATAATAAACTAATATTATGTTTACTCATTAGGTCATACCTAATACAGTTGTTGAGAAGACTGCAATAACCTTTATATTATGAAATAGTTCAGTGACCTTTTAGTGGCTTTACAAATGCAAAATACTTCCGTGTGATGTGATAGAATAATCAGGAAAGCCTGTATTGTTTTGTTACTGTAGCACTAAAGGAACGTATATGTTTTCCCATTTTTCTACTTCTATTCTTCTAGTAAAAAAACCTAGGAAAAATTATTCCTAGACATCTTTGATGTTTCTCTCTTTAGGCTCCATGCTGCAGTTACTACAACAAAATCTATGTGTTGTAAATAGTAAAGCCCATTGGTCCAAATATTTATAGTGTTATATAATCATATATATAGCTATGTACTTATTGATAATTATATATACAGCATATAAATACGTATTATTTTTTATCAGCATGGGTTTAAATGATAACTAAAAAGCACAGTGCCATCATGAACATTTTAAGTGAAAATTAAATTTTCTACAACAAATCCTATTCATGATGCAATCATTCCAATCAGTCATCATTTAGGTTTTGAAGAGAAGTAATTGTATACATGTTATAACAATTCCATTATAGGTGAGTCAAATTGACCAATTTAATAAAGCCTTAGGACACATTCTTGTTGAAATTATTAAATGATTATTATTTTTTAATAGGTTCATATCAAGTTCACAACACTTATAGTGTATGCAGTGCTTTTGGTAAAGTACAGTTTCCCTCAATATTTTTCTAGACTGTTCTTCATGCTCTGTTTATAATTATATTTTGAGGAATATTTCAACCCAATGTCTTGCTTCTACAGCTGGAGGGAACTGAGGTGCAATGTGGGACTCTTTATGGTGGTAAGATGCAAAGGTCAATTGACAGTGTGACCTTCCTAATCTCACAGAATGTAGTATCTGATTGGAGGTGGAGATTGAATGGAAGAGGTAGATTTCTCCAGCCTAGAACCGACACCCGGTTTTCTTTTGCCATGCCAGTCCATCTAATGTGATTCATAAAAAATTAAAATTTGAGAAACACATTCCTGATACACATTGTAATTCTGCTAATTTAATTGACATTTGGCAAATAGGTTTTTCTGTAAGTTGAACTTGACTCTCTAATGTCAAAGGGATGCCAGTGCAAATGAAAGATATATTATTTCCTATATATACTAAAGTTCAACTAAAAAACTACCTTACTTAAATCCTAAACTCAAATGGACCCACTGAGTAGTGCAGGTATTAGTATCTCTATTTAGTGTCCACATTTAATACTTGAGGCTCACAGAGGCTAATTGTCAAAAAGCAATGAAAATGGAGGAATTGAGACTTACCTCAGCTGTTCTGGCTATAAAATCAGTGTTTCCCCATTAAACTATTGAGAAGACACACACTTTGTGTCAGTAATTTTATGATTAGTTTTTATTTTATTTCAGCTTTTGTTTTAGGGATAGAGGGTGTGGGTATAGAAAAGTACTATAATATGCTTAAATGATAACACCTTTATCAAGAATTATTCTAAGAACTTTTAAACATTACAGACACAAATTAACTTGAATACTATTATTAAAAATATTATTGTTAAAATATATTATTGTTATATATGTTACTTTTGTATATCATAGCATTAGATGATATTAAGCTGTTATCCTTTGGTTTTCTAGCTCATATTCCTATGTTAGATGTTCTTTCCAAGTTTCTAAACTTAACGATCACAGAGAGATTGCCAGTCTTAGATGCATAGTTATCTAAGTCAAAAAGGTCACCCCAAGTTCTGTTAGTTCTCACATTCCCCCAAGTTCTGTTAGTTCTCACATTCACGAGCAATAAAGAATCTGGTAAAATAGCAACACAGTAAACACACTTTTCTTGTCTTCTGCATGTATTCACAGCCAACTTTCAACAAAACAAAGACAACGGCATCCGAAATAAATAGATGAGTACTACATACATATGGAGTGATGGCATGGGTGGAAAGGGCTAGGACAAATCTACTTAAACTGTGTTTAGTCAGTACCAGAACAGTACAACCACCATAGGTTGTGTGGAATTCCTGTGCTGCTGTTAACTCAAGGGTTGATGTGCACATTGGAGACTTTACAAACTGGGCGCTATACCGGAGAACCCAGTGCACAGACGCAGCATGCAGAACAGAGGGTACACCACTGGGGAACTGTAAGAATAAGGGTGCAGGGTCGTGATTACTGACTTAAGCCCGAGGCTCCCAAACTAGAGCAATTTGAGCCTGAAGCAGATGGGATAGTCAGATAAAATCACCTGTGCCTCCTCACAGAGAAAGCTATTATTTGCAACCTGGGGGTATCATTTGCAGGTGGAGGCTGTGAAATACAGAACACCTGCTTTATTTCCACCCAGGGCCAAAACTGAGACAACTCTCACCAGAGTTTGAACCTGTTGAAACTCAGCAACAGGAGCAAGTGTCTTAAGGCACGTCTCTGTACTTGAAAAGCAAAGAGAATAAATAATTCCTGGCTTGTGACCTTATCGAAACTATGATTCCTACCTCTTGGTACACCTGTCGCTCAACCATAACCTAGAGGTTGAGGCAGGCAGGAGATTAAGAGAAATTTTGGCCAAGGAGTTGGCTTAGGGAAGGGGATCACTGTGGGTCCTGATCATACAACACAGAACTGTAGGAAGTTTGAATTCTTTATCTTCTGTGGACATGACATATTACTCTTACCAGTACTTGTGCTCTGGCCATCCGAACGGGTGCATAACCATCGGTCTATGAAACAGTACACCAAAAGAGCCTGTATAAAAACACCTTTATGATTATACTCAGCTTCTGGTAGGAGTGGTATAAAGTCATTATGACAAGATATGAAAGTAAATTCCCTATTACCACACATGAAAACTAAAAATGATGTAACAGAAGACCATATTATAAAAGCTGGAGAAAAAAAAAAACTAAGCAAAGTCTCACTCTGGCGGGACTATGGGGTATTCCTGATGAGAAATTTAAGGAACAATTTTAACTATGCTTGCTGAATTAAGAAAAACACAGGATGATAAAAAATAAAGTATGATGAAAGAAGAAACACAGGAACAGCCAAGAAAATAGACTATTGTAACAGAACTAATAGACTTAAAAATACTATAACTAAATTAAAAAATGCAATAGAGGGCCTCAATAGTAGACAGACAAGAAATGGCAAGCACTGGTGAGTCTGAAAGCACAGTGGTGGAAACACACAGAAATAGAACAATAAAGAGAAATGAAACTTTTCCAAAATGAAAATTAAAATTTGGGCACTATACCAGAGAACTCGGTGCACAGAGGCAGCACCACCAGAGAACTGTAGAGCTATTTGTGATCTAAAGAGGAATCATATCCTTATTATAAGGGGTTTCTGAAGGAGTTTCCAGAGAAAGGGAAAAATATAGAAAACTTATTTAAAGAAATAATTGCTGAGAACCATTTCAGTCTGGGGGGAACAATTAAAACTTGGCATTCTGATTCAAAATATACAAATAGTTGGAAGCAAAATAATATCAGATGGACAAATTATAATTAAACTTGTAAAAGCCAGTGACAAAGACAGAATGTTAAATGACATCAAGACAAAAACAAGTAACCTGTAAGTGAACACCAATTAGACTGTCCACAGACTTTTCAGTGGAAATGTTACAGGCAACAAGGGAATGGCAGGCGATATTTAAAGCACTCAAAGAGATTTCTAGCCTAGGATACTTCCCCTGCAATGCTATCATTCAAACCAGAAGGAAGGGTAAAGAAATGGGAACTTACCATTGCCCAGTGATGTATTCAAATACATTCACTTCAAAGATCAAAGAAACCTGTACTGACTGCTAAATGGATTCACTACTATGTCTTATGTTGTTCCCTACTTAGGACTTCACTTTTCAGAAATAGTTATAAAACTTTATGAAGCATTATGAATATAATATTTTCAAACCTATCTTAAAACCTTTATTATATGTTTTATTAGTTGTAGCTTCTAAAATGGGTTAATTGCACTCAATACGATAGCATTTTATTGATTTTATTTTTTGAAAGCTGCTTTATGTCTTGTAGCTAATGGAGAATAAGTCACTAGTGCAATGTGATATTGTGCATATACTAGATTTAAATGTTTAGAGCTTGCTTTTGACAACGAAGTAAAGAAGATCCATATACAGCTCTAGATTTATTTTTCAAATTGAAAAATTGTGCTTTTAAGATTATTGTGGATAGCTTCAGTTAGAATGATAGTATGCCATATTAATATACTATTGGTATCACCTTAGATGATGTATGGAAATAGTAGGTAGTATAGTATTGGTGACATTCTACTTACCCAAGTTTTCTTGTTAATTTTAATGCAAAGCTGAGTCTTTCTACTAGTACAAGATATTTCTTTTACATGACACTGGTAGAGTCTAATAATTGTATGGAAATTTATATCAAAAGTAACAAAAACACAAATGGCCTCATTTATCTTTTCAGCAGGTGAAGAATATGAACATTAGTGTGTGGAGTAGTGGCACACAGGATAAGATATTCTTTCCCATTATTTCCCTTGCCCAGCGTAGCTTGTTCTCTTATGGGTTTTATGTGAACATACTTTGAAATTAAATGCCATTAACTGAAAAACTAAAATTCATAAAGTGGTAAACAACTAAACCACAGGCTTGAACCTCAGATCAGAGTTGAAAATTGAGATACTGAATAAATACTTTGTAAGACCTATTTTTTTCTTTAAGCCTAGACAGCTTCCTTAACATTAAAATTATTAAACTAAGTTATGTTACATTTTACCCTTAAATTTCTTAATTTTTATTACATATTATTTTCCCATCTTTCTGTTGTTTAGAGTATTTTCCTGAGGTAATTACATTTATGTCTTTTTCTTAGACTGTCTCTGAAACATTGATAAGCTATCACTTAATACATTTTATCAATTATTGAAACTGTAGTATAGTTAAATTCATGGTTAAACATATTTTATCCAAATTTAAGGTAAGACCTAAAATTCTAGCTTTATCATTAAAACCCAAATTTTCCTAACCCTTATTGTAATATCCTTCAAATTAGGATTTGATTGATTATGTAGTTTATGAGGGCACTGGCTATATAGATTTCTGTTTCCTACATCAATTTGCTATATATTACAAAATAATGTTTTGCTGTGTTTTCATTTATTTAATATATATTTTTCTGGTGAATATTTATAAGCAAATGCATCAATAAATAGCCACAACATAGCTTTATCTTCATGAAAACAGGAAGACAGATATAAAACCAATATTCATTTTAATTATCTAAGTGCTTAAAGAGAAATCCAAGAGATTAGAGGAACCTTGTTTGAGAGGACAGGGGAAGCTTCCCTGAGGAATTGATATTCAAACCAAATCTTTAATGATGAATTAAGATTAGATAAACAACATAGAAAGAATATTTTTTATTGTGGACAAATTAGAATCTAATATATAAAAATGTGTAAACAAATTCTAAGATTGAGGATAATCAAAGTTAAGAATTCTTTAAACATGTTTGGTTCTAGAACATCATGGAAATAAAGCATGGTGGTTTCAGAACCCCACTGAAGATTATTCTTAGAGAATCTAGATTTTATTTTGAATGGGACACACTTTGGTTCAATTGCCTATACCCAGAATATTGGGAAAGAAATAGGCAATCTAGCAATATCTGTTATCTAGTAGCAATATCAATTGCTACTTTAGATTAAAAACAGTATGTAAAATAACAGATACTTAACAAAAACTAATCCATTAAAGTGTGTGTGTGTGTGTGTGTGTGTCTGTGTCTGTGTGTCGTAGAGGATAAGAACTGGTTGGAACATGAAAGATCTTTGTAAGGCCCACATCATTAATTAACAGACTAGCTGTGATTGGATAACTGAATTATTGATCTCAGTAACTCGTATTGAATTGTTTGCTAGAAAATTTTCATCCCACAAAAAATGTCAGTATATCTATTGTAGATAAGTTTGTGCTTGGGCCCTCTGTGTAATATAAGAAATCTTATTATCTTTCTTTTTATGCCCCATTCTCTCAAAGTTAAATAAGTTATGTGACTGCTAGATGAGTTAGCAGACAATTTAAAAAATAAATTCGAAGTTTTTTCTTATTGTTGTTCTTCACTTTATATTTTTGATTGTTGTTTTCCAGTAGCAAACGCACTAATTGGTTAGAGTTGTGTACTTCAAAAAAGTTGAATATTTATTTGTCTAAATATTTAAAAAAGAGGGAAAAAAACATGTTCAGAGGCAGATAGGGGAAAACACACACTTTCAGATAATTCAAAGCTGTTTCTACCTATTGATTCATTCTTTCAGCAAGAAATGTATTGGCGTGAATGGTGTATGGTGTTGAAGGGACAACTTCAGAACATAAAAATTGGCCTAAACGCCTCAGTTAAACATAC
The DNA here is from genome assembly GCF_000260355.1 of Condylura cristata. NCBI lineage: Eukaryota > Metazoa > Chordata > Mammalia > Eulipotyphla > Talpidae > Condylura > Condylura cristata. Next base: position 8,402,116 of record NW_004567120.1, read on the forward strand.
ACTCAAAGTTCAGTGATGGAAAACAATCCTACAAGCATATGAGATTCAAAGAAAGGCAGGGACAGCTGAAAACAAAATGTGGTCTCTGTACTTGAGGAAATTTGAATACAGTAAGTATAATTAAAGATATGCACATTCTCACAAGGCCATGAGATGCAAACAGCAGATATACTTCTGAATTCAAGCTTGATTTTTTTTTTAATCGGGGAGATTTAAATTACTTGCATTTACAGTATTTGGTATCTGGTATGCTATACATGAATATAATAAAAGTACTTTTAGGGTTTACATGTTATAGCACTTGTTGAAACCTCTGCAAGCTTGTTTACATCATCTAGAGAAGTATATTTAAATTTTTAAAGGAAAGAGTAAAAAATGCACTCAGAAAGAACATTGCTTATTATTACTATATTTATAAATTATTTCTTTAACAAAATTTAAAGTAAGTTTTTCATAGTAGTGGAAATTCCAAAGCATTATTGTTAGATATACTGTTTTTTCAAATCTATTTAAACATAATTTCTAATTTTTTCATGCAATATGTGGTAAATATCCATAGCAGAATCTATCATTTAAGGGTAACAATCAAGTAATAGTTTGGTTTTTTTCCAAATTTATTTTTATTTATTTTACTGCGTATGTAAAAAAAAATACTTATTTATATTTTGCATCATTGTTCAGTTTTTTTTTTTTGTTTGTTTTTTGTTTTTTGGTTTTTTACAATATTTACTTTCTTTTCTCAGGTGTAGTCCCCATAGAATTTCCACTGCAATTGACCTGTGCTCCTGCCTCCCTCCCCTTCTTCTGCATAATGTCTCTGGTTTATAGTTCTCTGTTTGTTTTTGTTTTGTCTTGTCAAATCCAGTAATCTTAAGTACATTTAAATTTTTTTTAATATTGAATATTATGTTGATTTTATCTTGTCATTGGAAGTTTCTTCCTATTCAAATTACTGGATTTTACTTTTAAAATATCTATTTTAAAAAATACCTTACAATAAAAAAACATTGAACTAAGAGGAAATATCTGGGTTCTATTCTTTTCAGCAATATAGCTCATGAGTTTCAGCAACATACTCAGCTTACTTGGACTTCATTGTCTTTCTTTTGTTCTTTTCTACCCTGAATAACACACATGGCTGTTATGAGGATGAAGTGATATAATATATGTCATGAAACAAGAAAATGTTTAGAAGTTATGACTGGCTATATAATGTAGGGTGTACTTCTTATACGGAAACTTAGCTATATGTATTTTTAACAGTTAGAGGGTGTAAAGCATATGCATCATATGCATGTTATAAAAACCAGATCTAAATTTCCCCTCTGGTTAAAATGATTTATTATTATCACAAAGTAAATGTTTGAAGCTTATATATGCATGTAAGCATCTCTGATTCCATACTAATGATAAAATATTGGATGAATACAAATGAATTTAGTAGTATATTAAGTAAAATGAAAATGCTCATTTTATTCCTTTGGCTTATGTATCTAATTAGCTTTAGTTTTTTTATTACAGGGTAGTGAGGAAAATGATTCATAGTGGATACTGGTTTTTTATGCTATATATTGAGCTGTTTTAGTCTTGAGGCTTACTGTCACCACCTATGAAATAGCCAGTGATGAAAGGGTCTAAATTGACAATTGTGAATTAGAATTTTGGAACTTTATTGAATCATATGTGGGGTGGCCATGGATTAAATCAAAGTTCAGAGAGATGTAGTGAAGTGGCATTTTATCTGTCCCACTGACAACATGCAAGAAGTCTTCTATCTGGTAACTGGAAGGCAGCTACATGATATTCTAGGCAGAACTTTGACAGCATTCTCATTCTAGATAATCAATGTAGGTGGGAATGAAAAGATTTTTTGATTCAAAACATTTTTATAGTATGATGCTCCATTCAGTTCATAGGGGTTAAGGTTAGCATGATGTCAAGTTAGCTAAGGTTCACAGAAATTTCCTCTCTTAACAGGGAATGTTTACCTTAAGTATACTAGTCTCTAGACTTGGTACAACAAAGATCTATCTGCATATCATTTACAGATAGTGATAGGTATCCAAAATAATACCAGTTCTTTCATCATAACTAAGCCTGCAACTTTAAGTAGCTATTTATAAATGCAATCAAACACACTAACTGCATGAAACATGCATGTGCAATGTAACAGTCCATTTTTCTCCGCTTCTGTTGATTGATGGAGACTTATTGATACAACTGAGTAAAATTTGAGGAATAACTCTAGACAATAAAACCCTTCAATAGAAATTGAAGGAACTAGTCATGCTATTATTTTATACTAGTCATGTTATGTGTTGCTATTTTCTCATCTTTCAGTTGGAAACTGGAATTTTGACAGTCAGGAGGATAAAGTAATTTGATAACTGTGTTCCTAAATTTAAACATACTTTTAAATTTAGTATGTAGGAAAGTGATATGCTTTCAAAAGCATATTTGTGTAACAATAATAATTATCTAAAGAGTACAATAAGATGATTAAGATTGTAAAAGTTTCATGTGTATTTTACCACAGTTGAGAAAGAGCACAAATGATCAAATACATAAGAGTAGCAAAGTATAAGATTATTTGAACGAATGTTATCAGAGATGGGAATAACACAGTTCGAGATGAAATGAATAAAGAATATAAAGGATAAAATTTCTCTTTAATGATTTACACACAACATAATTATAATGAAAATGGCCATTTTAATTGAATTTATTTAATTTCATCAAATTATTATATATCAAAAATAGATTTTCCTCAAAATGCCATTTTGAAAAATAGGGGCAATACTTTGATGGTAGGTAAGAATCCCTTAAGAAGTTAAATTATGATAACTTTGAAAACAGGAGATAGGCGTTCCAAAAACCATTTATTGTATATAAGACACAAAGTTGTGAAACTTAAAAGAATTCAAGAAGTGACAAAATATTGAAGATGGCTCAGGGAACAAGCAGATAACTTATAAGGGTACCCCCTCTGGGCATATCTCTGATTTTTCTGAGGAAACTACATCAGGAAGAGATGACACTCATCAATATATATTCACTGAACAAAGGAATAACAAAATATCTAGGAAACAGTTACCAAATCTGTAATCTGATATTGGCAGCAACACAATTCAGCATCTGTTAAACCTCACTCAAGCTTTTTTCTGCCTTCTCCAATTTCTGTTTATCCTCAGGTTTTATTTCACACAGCTTTCTTCTTCCAGGAAGCAATTATGGGTATCTTGGTTGGGTCCCCCTTTTTATTCCAGTTATGTCACTTTGTTTCTATTCACATTACAAGAAAATACGAATCACCACGTAGCGCTCATAGTCTGCTTGATATACTACCACATCCTCAGAGTCAGCAAGAGTTTCTGGTGCATAAGAGATGTTCAATATGTGTTTTATGAATGAACCTATATGATTTTAACTTATAGTGAGTAATATAAACTCCTTAAGATTTATATTTTCAACTCTTGAGCACTGAGCTCAATTCATTAACACCAAGCACAAATGCCATAGAATAATGGTTTTAAATTAATGACTCTGTATTTGAATGAATGAATCATTGTAATGCTGACACATAACTGAGTTTTATAAGCATTCCTCCTTTAAGCTCCTGTAAGGCAAAGGCTGTTTGCTTTCATTTGTCTCTGTTTTACTTACAGTGCTTTACATAATGACTAATGTATAGTAGACACTCTGAATAATTGCTTTCAGTTCTCATGAGTGAACACTAGCTTGAGAGTTCCAATACTGCTAGTACAATTAAGTGATTGTGACCATACTGAGTTCAGATTTCAGCTAGATTTTTCTGTGTATTTGTATATGTTTATATATGCATAGCTATGTCAATATACATTATTTAAAGGTAGAAAACTGTTTTAATTTTCATTTATACCAACTAATATCCATTGAAATGATAGCACTGCCCCAAAACTAGTCAAAGTTGTTATTTTAGGCTGATGATTTTTTTTTAAAGATTTATTTATTTGTACATACAGAACTGGGGTACAGGCCAGAGGCTCAGGGGCGGTGAGAGGCTTCACTGGAGACAGAGTGGGGAGCAGAACAGGCAGATCGAGGAAGTACACTGCTGAGGGGAACAGCGGGCAGGCCAGGAGAGGTCTGCCACACCATGTGGTCACCTCTGGGGCAGGCAGGAATCGAACTCATGTGGAAGTGGCTTTAGCTTCTCAGTGCAGTGCTTTAACCCGCTGTGCCATCAGGGAGGGCCTGATGATTTGTTTTAATGTGACTGTTTTGCATGGCTTTTGTAAAGAATCCTAGATTGCTGTGCAACTTTTACTGGAATATCTAGGGCTTATTCTAATTACTCACTGTGTAATCAATGAGAGGGTATTAGAATTAAGAATTTTTAGCTATATTAAATATATGTGAGAAACCCTTTATGGGGAAGTTCTTTTTTTCTTTTTTCATTCTTTTCTGTACAAGTACTGTATTTCAGGTAATGTGTAACTGATGTCTGATGACTTATTTCTCCCAACATCAATATGTTTTACTTATAAATATACTCCTATAAACATGTGCCTTGAGGTCTGTTTTATCAAATAGAAGTAAATTCAGATTTGAATAACATGCACCTAGTGGTTGAAGTTGAAAAGATATAAACCTTTTTTGATTGAAATAGATTGGTTACAGAAAAGGTAAGAGTTAAAGAAATAAAGGATAAAATAATAAAAGAAATAATAACCAAGGAGGGTTATTATAATAAAAGAAATAATAACCAAGGAGGGTTTAGCAAAAAAAAAAAATATAGAAAGGTATGAAAAATAATGACACAAAAGAGAATATGTTCCTCATAGCAAAGCAGACTTTAGAGTCACACCAATTTTTGTTCAAATTCAGACTTTATCACTTACTAATAGTTTGATCTCTCCCAAGTTTTTCTAGCCTCAGTTCTCTCAGTTCTCTCAGTTCTCTGTCCTATAAAATTACAAACAATGTTAGCTCAGATAAAGCTGCCTCAACCTAGGGAAAATCTTAAAATCTCCAACTTAGCTAGATTGGCATTCCTATTTATTTACCTATGTTTATATCCCAGACAGCTCTCTAGTTTTGTGATAAAGTCTAGTTTTGTCTTTCTAACTGCAGTGTTAGTGGTCAACACATTATCATCTTCCCTGATGAATTTAAAAGACTCTAAACAAATCTCTCACTTCCATTTGCTCCCCTCTCTGCTTTCCTACACACCTCCCTGCCCATATTTATATTTATAATATATATTTATAATATACTTATCACTTCACAGCCTAAATTATGCCATCCTCTCACCTATGGCAATTTCTCAAGTTTGAGCAAAATACTGACCTTTTTTAAAGGAAAATCTTATCAAAGACCCTAGTGTTGACTGAAAATATTTTAATTATACTGTTTAATCCAAACATGAGTAAGATATATGATGCTAGTGTCCTCTGTACAATTTTAAAAATAAATATATTTGTTAAAGAAAAATACAAAACTGATAAAATTTAGCTTAACATTTTATGTGATAAATGATTTTTTGCTGAACCTAAGTCATTATTCACAGTACCCACAATGCGTACATGTGGGCATTTTTGAGTTCTCTGTGCTTAGAGGTGACCCAATTGTACCACTAGTTTTCTCTATTCCATTTGTGACAATTTTTTATTAGTATAATATGTTTTAGTGTATTTGGTCTTTGTTTGGTACAAACATATATTTTTTTTCATACTAGGGGTATTTTGGCTTTCACTACTCTAATATAATTAAAGTTGACCTGAGTGACATATGATCCTAAATGCATGTGTGGATGTTGAAATTAGATTGCAGAACGTGGTCATAATGTCATTATTCCAGTGATCCAGTTTATGCTTAGCTTTATCACATTAGCTTAATAAATGGGACCACATAATTTCTTCCAGTTCCATCCATGTGGTCCCAGGAGGTCAAAAGGAGAAAGATAGATACTGATGATTTCACTCATATGTAGAATATAAATAAATAAAACAAAGGAACTGGCAAAAATAAACCAAAAACAAACTCTAGAATTCTGATTGTAGAATTGGGACTCCTAGAAGGGAGGGTGGGGGCAGGGAGCAAAAGGGGAGTATAGTGGAGCATGATGGATGTCTTGGTGGTAGGTGTGGTGTGGTAATTTAGATATGAAGAGGTGTATACCTATGCCCCTAAACTATATACAGTGTTGTGAACCAGCATTTTCTACAATTTAATAAAGAAGTAAAATACACATGCATACAATTTAATAAAGAAGTAAAATATGTGAACCTACAGAACTTTGAAATTATCACATTCAACTCAGAAACTGTTATATATTTGAAGTTGCTCTGAGAAGCATTGCCTCTGAGCTCTAGGTTTGTTACTTTTCTCTCAAGTCCTGATAGGGGCCTGGGTAGGAAGGAAACAACATTATACCATGTATAGGAATCTACAGATATACACATAACATAGGCTGCATGTACACACTATAGGATGAAGTATTTGTTTTCTTTAAAACTTTTACTTTGAACTGAGATTCATGCCCTAATAATGCCAGGAGGAAAAACTGACATTAACACCATCACATGTACCAGAATCGAGACAACCAGAGAGCTGATAACAAGTTCTGGGGGCTGAACTTTTCCTGGAAACATCAACTGTGACAGGCTATTTAACTCTGCAAAAACAAACAAACAAACAAACAAAAAACACCAGCTTAGGGAAAGATGGCAGAATGGCTTCTTCAGGATACTATGTCCCGCCCCCCAACCATATTCTTTATGAATAAAGCACTTCTGGTAGATTTAATTCCTGTCTCTCCTTATTGTCTTTCTCTAGTGACAGGCAGCATCAAGAACCTCGCCCTATTGGTATCAGTCTCTGAACATTTTACCTCAATATTTATTGTAATTTCTGACTAATAGAGCTGTATATGACTTGGGTGAATATGTACTCACCTTTTACAATTTATCTAACCTTCTTCTTCCAAGTAAGAACATACCATCTATCCTTCAAATTCCCATACTACCTCTATTATAGTACTTATCACATTGTTTGATAACATACTTCTTATTGTCCTTTATCACTACCCCATCAGTAAGCTCTTTGGTGGCTTATATTTTGGCTTATATTTGTACTCCCATTGCCTGGAACCTCACAGAAATGGAATCAGTGGAGTGGGAATATTTTGATAAGAAAAGAACACCATATGCACAATAAGAAAGGTCCTTGCCTGCCTTTAGTGCTCTCTTGTAGAGAAAGTGAAAACCTGTATTGAAGAGAACTTGGTGGTCAGCTGAAATTTTAAACCTTAAAAAACAAAGGTTTCCATTTTACTGTTATGCAGAGGGTAGCATTTGGGATCATGGATTCTAAAGGGCAAAACCTTTGAGGACATCTAGTATAATAGGTTTAAAATTTTACTTTATATGAAAGCAGCATATTCATAAGAAATCATATATAAAATAGGAACAAATGAAGCAAATAAATATGCAGTGTCCTCACTACTAGAGGAAGGAGAGGATCTGGAGATTCCCTCCATGAAACCTCTTTCTTACATATACCCTCCTCAGCCCCCAGAGGAGACGGGGAAACACCTTATGGACCTTTATGAACCCTCAAACAGCAGTTTGAAAGTAATATCGTAATCTAGGCTATTAAAGGGAGAAATCCTTTCCTGGGCATCTCAAAGATGTATCCCACAGGGTATCACCTGACCAGAAATCTTTGATCAGAAACTAATAATTTCAAAATATCAACATTTCTTCCACTAGGCAATTTTTAAGGAAAGTACTCGTAAAATATATGATATTGATAGATATTGACAGTAAACATCAACTGAGTGCTTAGTGTATAACAGCTGTTGTGTTTTATTTGGATCCTAATTTCATCCTTGCAACAAATCTGAGGTTAGATTCTTCCCATTTTGCAAATAAGCAATCTGAGACCCAGGAGGTTAAGTAACAAAGGGATAAAATTGGCACAACAATGAGGGATGAAGAATATTTCTGAAAATGTTCACATTTCCTTTTTTCATATAATTCTCCATTGAGTACAAATTGTTCCCTCTTGAAAGAACTCACTATTTTGGGTTCTAGCTTGTTTTTGACAAGTATTTGCTATTTAAATAGTCTCAGACAAATTATGACTTCTCCATGGCTCAGTTTTCACAACTGCAAAAAAAAAAAAAAAAGAAAGAAAGAAAAATGCATGTAGTAACTAACATCTTCCCTTGTTGTTAGAGTCATATGAAAGACTTTATAGGACTATATATTTTGTGTGGTAGAAATGTAAAGCACTTTTGATATCTAAATTTGTGAAACTCATTCAGTTCCAATGACACATCTCTGTTTATTTATATATCAGTTAGTCACAGATCTTTTCCTATTCTTTCGATATTTTACCATTGGTTCACTACCTCTCATCAGTAGCTCAGCAAGGGAGCAAATAAAATTGTGTGTTCATTTTGGCTGACAGCACTAAAATGTTTGGAAGGCTAGGGGGTTGGAAATAATGGGGTAATTTTTTTTTTGTTTTGTGAAAGAAATTTTTATCTCATTTGCAACTTGTAGTTTTCATTACCTACATAAAATGTAGTTTGTGTCTAAACTGTAACAAACATTTATAATCTCCAAAAGTATTAAGTTGGTTTTGTTACAATTTCTAAAGTTACTCTTGGATCTGGATCTAAGAAATGGGATATTAGGGAGGAATAGCATATTTTCATATCTTTATAGTCTTTTCCCAAACAGAACAAATATTGATAATGTCTTCTTTACTGTTTTTATATGTATGATGTAGTGATAAAACTGCCTGTGTTAAATATGTAGGTTATTCTAGTGGATGTTATCATGGAGCAAATTCTGCTCATTGTTTTTAGTCACTATTTGCATAGATGAATTTTCTTTGAGATAGTAGCCTGCTTTATAATTCTTCACAAGATAATATGTAAAATATAGTTTGATTACAAATTGAGCAGACAGATTAATGATTCTTAATCCATTTGATATCACAGACCCCTTTGTACCTATGGACAACTTCTTAGAGTCATTTTAAATGTAAAACTTAAAATACATAGGGCTAAAAAGGAAAGCCATTAAATGAAAATATGCTAAGCAATTTTTTTTTAATTTTGACACTGTCCAGAGAAAGAGAACTACAAAAGTAGTACATATGTAAGTCTGTGCATGGATGTATATAACAATTTAATTATTCATAATACACAAAACCTAGAAACAACCCAAGTGTCCTCAATGTAAGTATGTTTAAATAATTGCCATATAGTCATACCATAAAATACTACTCAGCAGTAAACTGGAACAAGCTCTTGATATGTGCAAAAAATGAATTTCCAGTGCATTATACTGAGTGAATAATGCCTGTGCCATAGGTCACATGGTATTTATTTTCCTATATATGACATTCATGAAAACACAAAATCATAAAAATGGAAAATCAATTAGTTGTCACCAGGATAGATGTTGCTTATGCAATTTGAGTGAGGTTATGGAAGGGCAACTGAGGGAACCTTGAGATGAGGAAGCCGTTCTGTATCTTGATGTTGGTGGTTGGATACATTAATCTACACATGATTAAATTACATAGAATTAAATATATACATAAATACAAAAATAATGGCATACGAAACTAGGGAACTGAATATGATATGTAGATTTCTGCAAAGTATATCTTTGTCATGTTTTAATATAGTTTTGCAAGATGTTGGGTAAAGAAGGGATATCTCTACATTCTTATGTAATTATATGCAGATTTATAATTATCTCAAAATAGAAAGTTTAATTAAAAATTGAGATTAAGCCTATGGGGATTACAACTGAGATGAAAAAATGCACAAAATGATGAAAGACATAAAAAGGTAAAAATATAATAAAAAATGAGACTATTTCTTTAAAACTATTAAAAAATGACCCAACGAAGTGAACCTGTATAACTAGGGAATTTTGAAGAAAAGGTGAACATATATGATCTTCTGAGGTACTGCCACAGATGTGGTTTGAATGGTTTGATAGTAAAATATCTGTGACTTCTCTTAGTCATGATGAACAAGCTATACTTACTCCTTATATCACTGTAGTCTGTTGCTTGCAATCAAAATTTAAATAATTGCTATAATAATAGCTATAATAAATTCAAGTTAGCATTTACTGAAAATAAAGATATATTTTACATATTTTCTGAATTGGAATCCAATTCAGAAACCCCTGGGTTTCTTTCTATCTGTTAACATTTCATTATCAGATATATCTCAAGGGCCTCTATCAAATAAAAGATAAAGATAATGCTTAAGCTTTTTGTTTTTATCAACTGCTGTGGATGTTGATAAAAACTCATAAGAAATGCCAGTAGCCACAATTTGTAGTTTTAAAGATATACTTGTTATCACTCACCCATATGCACATTGTTCATCATAATTGCTAACTACTAGATTTATAAGGAAAGTAAAGATAGATGTGAAGTATAGAATAGATCACATGTTCACTGTGTTTGACATGAAAGAGAAATTTGCCGGATTGATTGCTTATTATACTGACTAATTTTGAATATCATTAAATATTTTAATTTGCTTTCACTAACAAATCATTTAATTGTGGGTTAGCTTTTCAATGTTAATGTCTGATGGTGTCTAGCTCAATGAGACTGTCATTTTACAAGAAGTGAAATTCAATGTTTTCACATCCATGTTCTACTTCAAAATACCACACTTTTGGTTAATGTCAAAAATAATTGAAATTTATTGTGTATTTGACTAATTATTTAATTAGTGTATGTTATTATAAAGTGTTTTCTTCCAAACTCTATATATTAAATATGTAGTGACAGACTAAGTATATGTAAAGAATTTCTGTGTATGCTTGACATATCTGAAAATACCAGTGCTAAAAAATGACTTAAGTGTTTGGTCTTATTTTCTATGATTTTGGGATGAAATGTTTAACCTGACATTTATTATATAGCAGCTTTAATAAATAAACAATAAATTATTTCATCATAGGAAATCTTATACTTTAAGCACTTTAACTAATTTTTAGTGAATTCCTTTGGGAAAAAATGATATGTATAATCTGAAGAATTATAATGCTTCCATATTGCTCTGATTTTTATGTCCTAGAATGTAGGATATGTCCGCTTCTTTTACATAGTTTCCCCTCTGAAAAGGCTTTAATTAAAAGCATTGTGTTTTACTTAACTTGAAAACAATACAATTTTGCTACCTGAGACAATGTCTATGAACTGGAGAGAGTTATGCTAAGTATAAAAAGTATGGCAGGTAAAGGCAGGTACGAGATGATTTCACTCGTATGTGGAATATTGAGAAACAAAACAAAGGAACAGGCAAAACCAAACCAGAACAAACCCTTGAACTCTCACTGCAGAACGAGGACAGTAGAGTGGGGCTGGAGAATGATGTGGAGGGAAAGTGAAGGGACACAGTGGATAGGGCCAGAGGATTATTTGTTCTTTTGTGGTGGGCCTTGTTTGCTAACATACATTTGAAGAGGTATGAAACCATATCCTTAAAAGACGTACAGTGTTGTAAACCAATGTTTCTCAATAAAAATAAAAACTTAAAACAAAAATTAAAAAATTAAAACAATATGCCCTGCAATGAGAAGCGACATTATATGAAATTATTTCATGATGGTAGCTTTCTGTTTAGATTTTTATTTCTTACAGACCCACAATTGATAATAAGTAGTATTTTACGCTGTTTTTCATGCAGTTAAAAGAAATTGTGCTGCAAATTGCATATGAAATTATTTGAAATGTTATAACAATATACATTTATTTGTAAATGTCTTTTATAGGTTTTCTATAAGTGAATTACTAAACCATAACAATCTCTCATTTCAAGACCTTTTTTCTTGTGGAACTGGAGATAAGTCATGTAAAGATTTATCAATATATTTAGAATTGTATAGCCTAAACCAAAAACATCGCCATTACAATAAACAGGTAGATTGACTTGGATCAAGCATGTGTTCTGTTTCTTATTTTATATCAGAACTTATAGAACTGATTGTAAGGAAAATGACTTTCTGGTTTCTTAAATTTTTAAAGTATATTGAGCCTCTCAAAGAACAACCTATGAATCTTTATAGATATAATTCCAAATGTGTTGCTTTTTTAGAGAACTGCAATGATAGATATGAAATTTACTTGAATCATCAAAGAAACCTAACTACACTTAGGCTTACAATCAAGCTCAGAAACAGTAATGTATTACTGTTTTCATGACAATAATATTGTCCTTCTTTTGGAAGATGACTCAATTGATAGTAACTACTATTTATTTGCACACTGGAATTGAAAAGTCCTTTGTACAATCAATAGCTCTTCCCTAGTTATGCAGAAAGTTAACTGTACAAGTTGCAATTATGGAGTCACTCATCATATTATAGGTAAATCTGTACATAAATTAAATGATAAGGTAATCCTCAGACTAGGTAAGTCTGAAACAGAAGTGATCTTTCCACTAGAAATTTAAAATGTTCTTTGTAGAGTAGCAGTTGTTTGATTTTTATACTAACCCATTTCATATCAGACCAGGGAAAACATGATTATTAAACTGATGTAAAGTTCTTTTTGTTTCTTCTGTAATATCTTAAAATAATACACACACAGTCACACTGACAAATATCTCCATCCTAATGCCTAATGACTTTCAAATTAAGGTATGGCTTCAAATTGGGAAATCTTTTTGTTCAGCTCGTTTTGGAATAGCATGATATATGTTAATTACTAACATTGTCTGCATTACTTTTTAAAGATCAAATGGGCACAGTGGTAATTTTCATTAATCTCATACAGAGCAGCTAATTAAGATTTCCATTATTATCCATCCATTATCTACTTGTTTCCTTTGTTCAGTATCAGAAAAGATGTTAATAATATGTCTTTCTTGTATTACCTATTAAGTATAGAGAAAATTAATCTATTATACTGTTTTGGTTTGAGATGATTTCTTTAATATTATGTTGCACCATATTTTAATATTGATTTCAGAATTAAATACTTGTTGCTTTGATCTTTTATTCAGTATTGAGGAAGTGTGACATTTTGTGGAAAAAGCAGTAACCTGAGGACCATACCTGAGTTTTATACTCACAACTACACTGATTATATGAATTTGACAGTCATCTTGATTGTCTGTTTCTATAGCAAAAGTGTTTCAAGTGGTGATTTTAATGTCTATTCTTCACATATTATTAGATTTTATAATTTATTACATTTTTATTGAAGTAACATTGCATTATAACATTATATAATTTAAGGTGTGAATCATAAAAAGTCAGCATGTGTATTTAATACATTAAGTTCACAAAAGTTTCAAATTTGAACTTGTGCTAAAGCTTGATAAAATCCTTTAAAGCTTGATAAAACTTATTTTACTGCAGAGTTTTATAGTTTTTCATCATGAACACAGTGTATCCTAAACTACATAATTTAAATTTGTCTGTTAGTATTGGGAGTAGAGTGAGTTGCAAGGTGATGAGTGTTCCAGTTCTTCCATTAAGAATATCTCTGCTTTGGCCCTCCCTGGTGGTGCAGCGGGTGAAAGCACAGCACTAAGAAGCTAAAGCCACTTCCGCATGAGTTCGATTCCTGCCTGCCCTGGAGGTGACCACATGGTGTGTCAGACCTCTCCTGGCCCACCTGCTGCTCCCCTCAGCAGTGTACTTTGTCAGTCTGCTTGTTCTGTTCCCCACTCTCTCTGGTGAAGCCTCTCGCCGCCCCTGAGCCTCTGGCCTGTACCCCAGTCCTGTCTGCACAAATAAATAAATCTTTAAGAATATCTCAGCTTTGACCATATGGAAAAAGGGAATTGAAATTTTTTTGAGCAGCTTATTTATTCTATAGCTATGAGACACTCAGGAAATGCACATATGAGATACAGCTTACTTTGTATTTTTGAGTGACTACTATTGAAATGCACATTATATATGCTTAATTCTCATAACAAGCATGAGGGAGAGATATTTATTACCCCTATGTATAGATATGCAAACATGTATATAGAGATAATTCAAGCATTTGCTCATAGATTACGTAGATAGTAAGTGATAGGGCCATGATTTAAAACTAGTAGTAGATTCAGGTATTCCCTATATGCTGTACACTGTCTCAGTATACCTGTTCTATACTTAGCATCTATACTTAACATTAAACTCTATAATATATAAAACTTATAATATTAATTCTATAACATATAGAACTGTTTAACATTGTAATAACTTGAAGCAAATCTGAATTGAGTTTGGTGGTTTCAGCATGTTGGAATTTTTTATTCACCATGAATTCATCCTTACAAGAAATATGTATTGAGTACTTACTGTGTGCCAAGCAATGTGCTGCTATTTGGTGATATATCTGTGAACAAGTTAGATAAGATTTTGCTTCATAGAGCTTATATTTTAATGAGGAAGACAAAGTAAACAAGTAAATTGCTAACCAAATTAAATTTCTATTGAGCAAATACTACAAATAAGTTTCAAAATGGTGCTGTAGTTGTAGCTGGAATGAGGAGAGGAGACTGTTGAGACAAGATAGCCAGCAATGGCGATGTTAGAGCTAAGAGTCTTTCAGGCAGAGAAAATGGTAAATAAATAGATCATCCAATGGGAACGTGCTTTATCTACACGTCTCCAGGGGTGTAGCAGTAAGGCCTTTTTTTGAGGATCATATGAAAGAGACATTAATTTGTTAGTATATAATGGCAAAATTTTATGCTACTGTTTACTTGCTAGAATTTCTTGTGATTTTAAAAAAAATGAATAAATAAGTTCTAGAAATGTGGAAAAACTGTGCCATCTGTGTGATGACTCCTCCAGTAGAATTCTTGGATATGTACTGTATAAACTCACAGAACTATATAAGTCAAGTCAGGGCCATTACACAAAATATGGAAGCTAAAACTATGAAATTGTATTCCTTGTTCTATAATTGTTATGGACAGATTCAATAATAGCATACTTTTGTTGAGGCTCACTAAATTTATGAACTGTGTTAGACGGTTGGAATACATGGAGTTCCCAGTCTAGAAGCAAGACACAGATAATGATTTTTCCTATAATGGTGCTATAATATTAATAGTGACACAGTGCTATAAGGGAATAGAGTGCCCCTACATAAGACTTGATCAGGCTTTAAACATTCACTACTTATTGCAATTTTTAAAAAATTGTGACATTAAGAATAATTGAGCACTTTTATATTGAGAAGTATTCTAAATAAAACAGCCAAATAATATGAAATCCAAAGGAATCATTTCTCATTATTAACACATTGCTTTTTTTTTAAACAATTCTATATCCTCTAGCAATGTGACTTCTATCAAACAGAAAAAAATGTTTTTTTATTCTGATTTAGATACTTAGCAGAAACTTCATGTAATTCATATGGACTTTGAAAATGGGACTTGAATAGTTTTAATTCAGGGGAATATACTTTTTTTTTTTTAAAGATTTATTTATTTATGCATACAGAACTGCGGTACAGGCCAGAGGCAGAGGCTCGGGGCGGTGAGAGGCTTCACCAGAGACAGAGTAGGGAGCAGAACAGGCAGATCAACGAAGTACACTGCTGAGGGGAGCAGCGGGCGGGTCAGGAGAGGTCTGCCACGCCATGTGGTCACCTCCGGGGCAGGCGGGAATTGAACTCATGTGGAAGTGGCTTTAGCTTCTCAGTGCAGTGCTTTAACCCGCTGCACCACCAGGGAGGGCCAGGGGAATATACTTTTAATATAGAAAGTGGTAGTTATGATTTTTTTGACTGTCTAGAATGTGGAACTATGAGACATTAGTTTAACAAATATGTTGATGATGTTTTCTTCTTAGCCTTTCCACCAAACTACTTAGATAGTTATAGTGAGGTGAGGGAGGTAAGGGTGATGGAGCTGTGATGATAATGAGTTCTAGAAATATCCTCATGCTTACTGGAAATAAATCTAAAAAAAAGCCTATAGCACATAATTGCATTTAATGACTTTTTTAAGATTAAGCTACAGAGCATCATAGTTAGGAAGGAATAGTTGGGAACTGGTGAATGCTTTAGACTAATTAGGTTAAACATATTATAGAGTGTATATTTTATTTTGCATTTGATAACTGTTTTCCCTTATTTGAGGTAGACACACTGATATATTTCAGTTGATTTGGGTTTTATATAATGTTTCATGTTAGCTTTTGTTTTGGTTTTCTTTTTGGAATAGTATAAAATATCTTAATGAGGAAAGCTATTAGAGGCTTTCTAAAAGTTCATCTCATCCTGTGGGATAAAAAGGACTAGTTAATGCTAATCATAATGTCTGAATTATAAATTTAAGGATCCCTGTCAGTGATAACTTTATGCAACTTAAGTCAACATTCTACTCTGGCCATAAGCACAACAGTGTAGTTTTCTTTTAAATGAGATTGAGGAGCATGTTGAGGGATACACCACTTGATTTTACCATGTCAGTTCCATGACCAAGAACTTTTAAGTGCTTCTTACATATTTTGTACAAATTTTTAATACGTAAAGTGCTTATATATTTTATGTACTACTTTAAATTTTTCCCTAAAATTACTGTTGTTTGTCTAAATAGTGGTTTTTTATTCTTTTTTAATAGGGAGGACTGAAAAACAGCAAACATGAATGCACCCTGTCTTCACAAGAATATGTTCATGAATTACGATCTGGTATTTCAGATGAAAAACTACTTAACTGCCTAGAATCTCTGAGGGTTTCTTTAACCAGCAATCCTGTCAGGTAGGTCATTCATACTGTCTCATATGAGTCTTAAAATTTATACTGTATTTAATTTTGGTGAAAATAATCTTTCATGTTATTTTAACTAAGATTTTCTTACCTGAGTCTGATATTGACTAGTAAAAAAGCAGCATCTGATTATGAATCCACAAACATTTAAAAAATATAATCACAAATCACATGCAATTTTAAGAACACTAATGTTACTTGGATGTTTAATTCCTCTTTAATTGTATAAAATATGGATCCAGAGGTTAAATATGCACAACTACATGGAAATAGTTGTATTCAGATAATGGTTATTAGATATTTATTGCAAAACAATCAAGAATATAGATAGTATTCCCTTTTAATGTGAAAAGTAAATATTTTATATCCTACAAGTTTGAGATGTTATTCATACATTTTTGTAATTTGGGATAGTATAAGTTAAATTATTTTAGCCAAAAAAAGATACAAGAGAGACCTATTCAAAAGCTCCTCAAATTCCACACATTTAGGCCTTCAAAGGATTTTTAGGAAGAGCTTCATTGTGATAAAAAAAAAAAAAGCCTTAGAACTAATTACATACAAAATTGAATTTTTATAGGAAAAAGATTTTCATTTTAATATGAAAATATTCTGGGATCTACTTACACAATCTCTAGAATCTTAAGTTCAAAATGTATTGGATAAGAGTATATGGAATCTTTATTTTAATTTTTTCATGCTTTTCCTAATATAAAATGGGGCCAACATCTTGTATTTCTCTAAACTTTACACAAAACCTTTAAAATAATTTGAACCTCAGTTGTTGTTTCAATTTACTATAAATTTCAGTACCTCATGCTATTTGTTTTTATGTGTATTTTGTAGAAAACTACAAATTATAATTCTACAAAACAATATAAAGCAATGATAAGATCTAATTTGATTTTGAGTATGATAATCATTCAAAGGTGGCCATCTTGCCATATCCTTCAGCAAGTTTCTATTTTTCATGATTTTAACATGTGATGTGAGTTCTTTGAGAAAGTAGCCATGCTGATGTCTTCACGTTTTTTAAGCCACTGTATATAATCTATATAATTCTAGCACAGTGCCTAGCGTTATAATTCAGAAATTTATATTGATCAATTAATTGAACGAGTGAACAAATAAATTTTTTCAAAGTGATAGAGAAGTTATAGCATTCAGGAATAAGGGCAAAAGTGCATAGTAAAAAGTACATGTTTATAAAGATGGCAGGAAAGGCTTAGCATTCCTGGGAATATTTAAAATATTGCATAGCAAGTGCCAGATGATTCCAGAGAATTATGGGAAAAGGCAAGAAGCTGCAAGTCCTGATTGAATGGAGTCTGCATTCTGATGACTGATTGGCCAGCAGGTCATGCAAGGCTGCTTTTGTGTCCATGTGCCCATCATTTGGTGGTAGCTTTCTGTAAAGCCTGGAGCCTGTGTATCAATTTTTCTTATTAGATACAATCTGCTCATACAATTTTGCTAGAGCTGTCCTTAAGATGAGAAGAGGGATTGGAAGACATGGCAGCATCGCTGCCATGAGTAGAGCCAGTGGAAGTAATGACATAGGTCTGAGCGAGGCACAACTCCTGTTGCTAGGGCCTCAAGATCCAGTACCCAAATGTGGACATTGCACATTTTTCAGCATAAGACAACTACTCTCTCTGTGGTGTGGTATACTCCCTAAGGACTCATGTATTTTTTCCCTCTCCCCATTACTTGCTTTGTAAACAGTAAGGATGTCAAACTTCCAATTTTCCAGTAAATAGTGTTGGGTGTCAGGGAAACTATTCTGTAGCCTGGTCTTCTGTTGGTGGGAGAAATTACTGGGATGGTGAAAGTCGTGGGCATGGGCACAGCTGGTGCCTGTGTTATAGCTGCTAGCCCTTCCTTTCTGTGCTTTAGACCCTTGTCTATGCATTCTGGGGACTGAACTTTCAATGAAGCCCCAGTGTATCCCAGTGCATCTCCACTACATGTACTCTGTCCCCAAAGCTGCCTGCTCCTAGAGCAAGTGTATGGGGTGAGTCATGCCTTTCTGAGGTTTGCCTTTCTCACTTGTGGTCTGTCCAGATCACGACAGAACTCTTTCTTGTATCTCCCTCAGATAAATTCATAGCAAGGAACTTTTCCGTCCCTGGGCATGTATCCACACTTTGGTTTGCACTCCATTGGAAGCCTGTCCTCCACTCATGTTTTGTTGTCTAGAGTTGAATTTCTTCAACTTATCTTCTGTTATGTATGGTCAGCATTGTTTTCTGGTGATTTGGGGGCACTCTAGTTTCTTCACTCATCATAGGATCCACTGATTTCAGTGTCTTTCTGGACTTCTCTTAGTCAGTCTACCCAGAGCAAAAGTAGAACACTTGCACCGATGCCATATCATGAAGTGATATTTCAGATATATGTTTTCTCAAAGCTTAGAATATACTGTTTAAATATTCATTGTTACCTCTAAATATTTTTTCTTAAATGATTGTTTCTATGATTATATTATACATTATATGTGTGGTACTATTTCAATTAAATTTCAATTTGTAGTTAGATTGATGCCAGGATTTCTATATGTTTGATGATGTAGTTTATCATTTAAAGCTAAATGCCATGATTTATTGCTAACAAGTGTTAGTCTTGTAGGTTAATCAGACAAATAAATTGTAGGAATAATAAGTTTAGG
>NW_004567120.1:8422298-8441196 GCF_000260355.1 Condylura cristata
CCCCTCAGCAGTGTACTTCGTCGATCTGCCTGTTCTGCTCCCCGCTCTGTCTCTGGTGAATCCTCTCACCCTCCGCATCTCTGACCTGTACCCCAGTTCTGTACGAATAAATAAATCTTTAAAAAAAAATACATTTGAAATTCCTTTTGCTATGAAGATTAATAATTTTAGTACTGGGATACTTTATTCTTTATATAGTGTCAACAGTGTGTCTTATCCTTTTTGTAATATTACATTTTAATATAGATTATATTAACTATATAAAACTTTAAAATAGTTTAATAAAGTAATACATCAGTTATACATGTACTTAAGATGATATCTTTTAAAGTTACCTATTTGGTTACATTACAGGAAAAAAATATATGTATGTAAAATTCTATGTATTTACATATATGTGCATATACAAATATACGTATATGTACCTATATATATTCATTCAGAGAAGTTGAAGACAAAAGTATCTCTTGTCAAAAGAAAGTTCCAAAATAGAAAATTCTTTAAATGCAGCATTGGCAGTAATTCATACTGTCAGAAAAGCTTATAGAATAAGCCCTCTCTTTGTCACCCCTTACAAAAACCTATCACCAATTCTTGCGTAAGCCTTCTGAGGCAGAAACTTAATGTGTCTTCTCAGAAGCAAAGAAATTGTAAAATTGAAAATTGAAAATTACAAATGAATAACATTTTATAAAAGTGTTCTTTTAATTTGAGGCATATTTTTATAAAATCTATTCTTTATAAGCACAAGAAATTCTGAATCACTGCTTTGTGAAGAAGGTTCCCTACATACTACTCTAGGGAAGATCATTAGTTGGGGGAGGGAAGACAACAAGGGACATCATGCTTCATGAGGATAATAGTATGGAAATAAATAGTCTAGCAAACACAGTATTCTTTGGTGACATTACTTATATGAATGCAGGAACCATGAGATTAAATCTGTTATTATTTTTTTAAAGATTTATTTATTTATTCATACAGAACTGGGGTACAGGCCAGAGATGTGGAGGGTGAGAGGATTCACCAGAGACAGAGCGGGGAGCAGAACAGGCAGATCAGCGAAGTACACTGCTGAGGGGAGCAGTGGGTGGGTCAGGAAAGGTCTGCCATGCCATGTGGATCTCCTCCGGGGCGGGCAGGCGGGAATCGAACTCATGCGGAAGTGGCTTAAGCTTCTTGATGCAGTGCTTTAACCCGCTGCACCACCAGGGAGGGCCAAAATCTGTTATTTATTATAACTATAGGTCACTCTTTTATTGTTTGTTTTGATTCAACTGTTTTGTTGTTGTTGTTTGCTTTTTTAAAGATTCATTTATTTATGCATACAGAACTGAGGTGTAGGCCAGAGCTGCAGGTGCAGTGAGAGGATTCACCAGAGACAAAGTGGCGAGTAGAAAAAGCAGATTGATAAAGTACACTGCTGAGGGGAGCAGCGGGCGGGTCAGGAGAGGTCTGCCGTGCCATGTGGGTCACCTCTGTGGCTTGGGATCCAGGTGGCACTGAAGTGGCTGCTGCTTGCCTACAGTGCTGTGCTTTCACCCTTTATGCTACCAGAGAAGGCCTCAACTGGTTCTTTTATGGGTAGTCACTTTTTCCTATATTCTAGACATACTCTCCTGGAAATTATAAAACAGTAGCCAACACGCCTTTTTCCTTGGAGAAAGTAAGCTGATTTTGTGCTTGGACACTAATATGTTGCAATATAAATGGATACTTCCCAGTCACCCAGTAGTCTAAAAGTAACCACCTTCTATCCATGTCTTTAGAGGCCTTTTGGCTTGGTTAATTACCCCCAGTATCTTCTCCCTTATTCTTTTGATTGGAATGATGTGTTTTAGTTGTATCCTCTTGCTGTTAAAGGAATAAATGGAAGAATATAAAATCGGTTTAGTTTCAAAATGAATAGAAATCAACAGATAAGGGTGTGAATTTCTAATTTATTATATTAGTAGGAGAAAATGTTATGGGCATTAAGATAAAATAAATGATGGCTCCTGTGTTGGTTACTTTATTATTATATGCCACATGAACTTCTTCTATAGCAATGCAATCTCCCCTTTAAATGATTTTTAAATTAGAAAACCACTGTGTGCGTTTGTGTGTGTGTGTAATAATTATTTAAAATAATTGGAAACTTGTAATTGAACATGTAGTTATCAAGATATATAAAATCTAGTAAAAGAGTTTAGTCACACTAAGTGGATTTTATAATAGAATGCTAACTCCCTTCCATAGTAACGGATTTTTATGTACTGCTATATATTCAGAATTCGTCTTTGAAAGAAAACACACATACACATGTGTCATTTTATTTTTTATTTATATTTTTTATTAATTAACTAAATATCTTGGCCACATGTAAGAGTTTTACATATTTCTCTTATGGGACTATTACTATTGCGATTGCAGTTGACTATAAGAGGTGTAGATTTCCCTCTAACATTAATATACACACAGTAAAACAATACTCAGTGATCAAAAAAGATGAACTCATACCATTTGTAGCAACATAGATGCAGCATGAAGGGATAAAGCTAAGTGAAGTAAGTTAGAAGGAGAAAGATGGTATCAGTAATATGTAGTATGTAAAGTAACTAAAATAATAATCGGATCAAAACAAGCTTCAAAACTAACCATTGATACCTGACTACAGAACTAAAGCAGCAAGCAGAAGGGGTTAGGAGAGGAAAGAAGAAAGAGAGAAGGTATTACAATGGTCTGTGGTCATAGAATATGGGTGGTTTGGTGGTGGGTGTTCTACGGTAGTAATATGTTATTGGGTCTATGTTAATATCACTTCAATTAAAAAATAAATACATTAATTTTTAAAATACAGCATTTACCCTCTTATGGCTTGTTTTCTTCCCTTTCACAGTTTTAACTGGTTTCTTTTTCTTTAGCCCCTAGTAAAATAATAATAATAAAATAATTATAAGCACACACACAAACATACAGCTACACATTCTCAAAATATAGTCAGATCAAAATATTAAATGAAATCATGAATCTCAGATTCATATGATATTTACTAAGATGATAAAGGCACATGTAATTTCATTATATTATATTCTGATAAAGGCAAATATTTAAAGATATTTGTCATAAACCAGCATTAACTAAGAATGTTACTCCCTTACTATATATTCACTCAGCATTTATCTTGTATGATCAATATATACGTTCACCTGAACCTACTTATGCTCAATAACAGGTTCATGCATCTATGTCTGCTTTTGTCCTTTAGACTTTAGAGTCCTCTGGGGAAAGGACCCTCTTGCCCCTTTATTTGTTTCATGATGGCTGCATGCTGTAATTTATACAAGATAATGTGTGATTTGATGTAGATATTGACCTACTATCAATAACAGCCTATTCTTCTCCAGCGTTGGGAATGAATTTGCATTAATCTGGCACTCTTTTGTGGCCATGCATTTTTAAATGTTATCAAAGAAAAAGAATGATGTTAACATCCTCCACTCAGAAATGAAATCTGTTGGTTTGAGTTGAAGCCTATTCATAAACTACAGATAATAATGCATGCTTTTTACAGTGTTTTTTTTTTTTTAAAGATTTATTTATTTGTGCATTTACAGAACTGGGGTACAGGCCAGAGGCTCAGGGGCGGTGAGAGGCTTCACCAGAGACAGAGTGGGGAACAGAACAGGTAGATCCACGAAGTACACTGCTGAGGGGAGCAGCGGGTGGGCCAGGAGAGGTCTGCTACGCCATGTGGTCACCTCCGGGGCAGTCGGGAATCGAACTCATGCGGAAGCGGCTTTAGCTTCTCAGTGCTGTGCTTTAACCCGCTGTGCCAACATGGAGGGCCCCAGTGTTTGTTTTTTTTACTGTGCATAATGAATTAATGAAATTGAATGCTTACAACACTATTTAACACCCTAAAAATCCATGAGTTTTGATTATAAAATTAATCCCAATCTGCTATCACAAATCACATTGGAATTTGCACAAACCGTGGTTGTATATGTTTTAGTATGAGAACCATGTTACTCAGGAATAATTCATTAAGTAAATACACATTATTTTGTAAAATAATTTAATACTTTTCTAAAGTTTATGAAAGGAAGCAGTGCCTGATGAGAAATAACCAATGAGCTATACAACTTTATTCCTAAACAACCTATTAAGTAAGTACAAGTATTTTGCAATACTTTTTATGAAGAACCAAAGAAATGGTTAGCAATAAATCATTGTCCCTAAGTTTTTTCAACATGTGACAAAACAGCAAATACTCTTTGAAGAACAGTAAGAGAGAGGTAATTGTATAAATTATTTTCAAAGTTTTTGCTGAAATTACTCATAGCATGAGGAGTATTTTACCCCACTAAGAACCTTTTATTCTGCTTTGCTTGCAATCATAGTTATCTGCCAAACTCATGGCATACTGCCTATTTTCACTATTAGTGCTTATAACTTACTAAGTGAGGTTTCAAGCAGATGAAAACAGATAAACAGTCTTGTAGAGTTTATGTGCAGTTATTTGCATTACATTTGGAACATTTGTTTTTCTTGGTATTTTCTAACTTACTTTTAGATTTAAGCATATCTCTAGCATACTAACAAATACCCATTTTAACGTAATCATTTTATTGATTATAGTTGACTCTTGAGAGTAATATAAATTTGGAATAAAATGCACTTTCTGAATTATAGGTATTAATAACTATTTGAGCAGCCTGTGTTAAACTTATTAAAATCGTTGCAAAACAGCCAACACTACTTAGAAAGTTAATATAAAGGTAGGTGCAAATCAATACTCTTAGAACATTTTACAGTAGACTAGCTATGTAAAAGGCAATAATAAGGAAGACATTTCTTTATAATGCAGAAATGTGAACAGGACTTAAAATTGTGAGCCCATCTCATAAGGCAGCATTATGAAAACATTACTAAAGCAGGGTTGTTTAATACTAGTATTTTCAATGTGTCCCCTTTAAGTTTCAAATGCATAAATCATCTTGGAAGACTCTAATATATTTTCACATAGAATAGAAAATAGTAAATTCAATGCAGTTTTTTCTATACATAAGTTTTTAAAAGGTTTTTCCTATTTTATTTATTCATACAGAACTGTGGTACAGGCCAGAGGTGCAGGGGCAGTGAGAGGATTCACCAGAGACAGAGTGGGGAGCAGAACAGGCAGATCAATGAAGCAAACTTCTGAGGGGAACAGCGTATGTCAGCAATTGACATCAACCATATCCAAACTCATTTAGCTATTAAGTTGGGACATCATAAATACTAAGTAACACTGAATTTTTAATTGAACAATGTTAGTTAGTTTCAAAGCACAATTTTAACCTAAGGCAGATCCAATATTACAATCTCATAGTAGAAGCAAACTAAATCTATTTGTTCTATAACTAAATCTATGTGTTATTTGTTATAATAAGAAAAATATAGGATCAACAAACTTTATATTTTATTAATTTAACTAGAGATCTTGGCCAAATACTAGTTTTACATATTTCTCTTACGGGAATGTTACTATTGTGATGGCTGCTTATAGTAAGAGATTCAGATGTTTCCTTATTACTAAAATGAGGGTAAAAATAAAAGCTGTAAATAAACAAGTAGGGAAGTTGGTTTTTTTTTTCAAAAGCCTAGGACAATGCCAGGTAATGATTTATGCACAAAATACTTAATAGTTTCTTGTAACTAAGGGGTGTCAGATTTAAAAAAAGGCAGAATGGGCCCTCCCTTGTGGCACAGCGGGTTAAAGCGCTGCACTAAGAAGCTAAAGCCACTTCCGCATGGGTTCGAATTCCCGCCTGCCCCGGAGGTGACCCACATGGCGCGGCAGACCTCTCCTGACCCGCCCGCTGCTCCCCTCAGCAGTGTACTTCGTCGCTCTGCCTGTTCTGCTCCCCGCTCTGTCTCTGGTGAAGCCTCTCACCGCCCCTGAGCCTCTGGCCTGTACCCCAGCTCTGTATGCACAAATAAATAAATCTTTAAAAAAAAAAGGCAGAATATTGAGAAATATAACTGTTATCTGATGAATGACAGTGCATCTTTTTTTTTTTTTTTACAAGAAGTACTTGTTTTCCTAGTTCTGAATTTAGAGAACTTTATTTTGTGGTTCTGTGTGTATGGGTATTGAATAACACAGTAGAGTGAATCTTTGCTAATTTTCCATAAAATACAAATCTTCTATGGAAGATTTCTATGAAATGTTCTTTTCCTAAGGGTTCCTTGGTTAAAACAATTCAGTCATGTTGTTTCTACAAAGACTCTGAATTATAGTGCTGGTATGCAGCTTCCAGTCATCTAACCTGCTAACAAGGTGTTCTTGAAAAATGTGCCTAAGGTTGGACTATTGATAGGAGCTAGATAGCTCACAACTCACAACTAAGATGCTGGCTAGCACCTGGAGTGCAGGTATTCTGTGTGGTTTTTGAAGGAAGACCCGTGTGCACTGCATAACAGTGTTTGCTCTATGACCCCAGCTGTTCAACTGGTGTTAGATAATACAAAGTTAATTTCAGGAGATTTCCCACCTGGTCAGCAAAGCTATAGTTGTATACTCTCTCACAATAGGCAATTTAAACCTGAAAATCTTTTGTGAAAGAATCCATGAAGGCAAAATATAGAAGGCCGTATGCTGTTGTAGTATATTTTGGAAAACTAAATTAGCTTCAAGTAAGATAGCCTTAGTGAACTGCCATATGAATTCAGATCTCCAGTATTCATATACCCAAAATCAACCCATTTGTGTTTGTTAGGACTGTTCTGTAATATTCAGCATTACAGAAAATACCAACTGAGTACAGTTTTGTCTGTTTTGGAGTATACTGCCTCAGTATTGGCATTGCTTTAAATTTTTATGACTCAAGTCTATGGTACCATACTTCCCTTAATGCCAGCTTCTAGGAATTTTCTTGAAATAATTTAAATGGGTACACTAGATATTCACTAATACATGTAAAAGACTGAGTATTAAGCTATAATGTTAAATAGATTTATTTAAACATGGAATTACCATAAATTTCCATGTGAGATTTACCTTTTGTCTGAAAATAAGAATATCCTGAAATGGATTTAGTACCAAAGCTGTATTAAACATCAGTAACTTTTTCTTTATTAGAAAAGTGCTTAAGAACTTTGATCCTTTTCTTGTTGGCACACCACTGATGTGCTCAGTGTATCCATGGGCATCCTGTCTGTTGTTACCAGTATTCTAAGAAGAAATCGGACCCAGTGTCTCATTTCTGCTGAGGTTTATTCCTCATGTCAAGATCCACAACAGGGCATTGAGAGCCACCAAGACCTGGTGCTCTCTTAAACCTGAAAATCTTTTGTGAAAGAATCCATGAAGGCAGAATATAGAAGGCCATATGCTGCTGTAGTATATTTTGAAAAATGTACTTAGGCACATTTTTCAGACAAAAATGGATGAGCTCCCACTCACTTGTCATAGAGTATCAGCTGAATGTGAGTTCTCCTCTAAACCCTGGGGGCTTACTGGTGCCAACAATTAGTTTTTCAAAACCTATGACAAAGATGACTTTTAAGTATGGCTCTCACCCTTCCACATCACCTCTATATCAATAAGACATTGACCTGTGCTGAGGCTGAAAACTTTATACAGGTAACTTTGCAAAGTCTCAGGGGTATAGTAGCCAAAGTTTTCATTGGATAAGTTATCATATCTATTATATGTAGAGCCAGAAGATTCATATCTCCAAGAAGGGGTGCTTTACCCACTTTAATATAGATAAGTTTGAAGACACAGTAGTTGAAAAGAGACTCATCTGGAGTGGCTGTAAGTTAAGTATAGCCCTAGTAATGAACAAATGGAAGACTGAACTAGTGAGAACCAACAGCGCTCTTGCTCCTTGGTCACACCTCATATAAATCCTACTTCATATCTGAAAAAGAATTTTGTAATGTCATTGAAGTTGTCATTATAGCATCATTTAAAATGGCAAAATATTTTAAAAGCAAGTGACATAGGACATCAGCCTGTGCATATATTCAGAGAATATCACATTCTCTGACCTGTGACTTTTTATACCTTAAAAATCTTGTTGATTTCTTTACTCATGACTTTCTCGGAGGAATAGAAAGTATGATATTCTGTGCTGAGTTGTTATTTATACTAATTTTTGTCTGTGCTATTATTTTTGTATTACTTATAAATTTTGTATTGCCTATAAATAATGATATTTCGTGTTGAACTCAAGTGTCTTAATTTGCTGATGGCAATAAATGTTCACCTTAATGCATTTCCCAACTCTTTCAAATGATTTTGGGAAATTTAATTAATAAAAGTTGAAGCAGATAGCTACAGAGGTATTAATTTCAAGGGACAAGAACAAATTATAGACACTTAATTTTTTTTCAGATATGTGACTAGAGTTTTTAAAAAATAATTATTTATGCATACAAGAACTGGGGTGTAGACCAGAGGTGGGGGGGCTGAGAGTGGGGAGTAGAACAGGCGAATCTTCTAAAATATACTGCTGAGGAGAGCAGTGGGCTAGACAGGAGAGGTCTGTTGCGCCATGTGGGTCAGCTCCCTGAATGGGGAGGAACTTGTACTGCAGTAGCTGGCCGTAGCTTTATACCACTGAGACTTTAACACCTGTGCCACCAGGGAGGTACTGTGACTAGAATTTTTTGAAAAATCTTGATAGAAGAGATGCTAGCTAATATGAATTATCAGATAATAATATGGAGATATAATTATCATGCTGTATATTTATTGTGGTGCTGTATGTAAACATGATACTGACTTTTTGTGATCTTACAAGAGGTTTGAGATCATATAATGGTTGTCAACTACTGTTGAATATATAGAGGGATATTTTTCTCTATATATACTTTGTCTTAGCTCATTCATTGATTCAAATTTTTGATTGTGATGCCACTGTGTAAGTTTAATGGGGCCATCTTTTAATTTATCACATTTGACTATTTCCTAATTTGTAATATCTTTTGCATTGTTTCTATCTTCCCATTGTTGTTATTTTAATTAAGGTCTCCATTTTGCTGCATCCCTTGTTAAAAGAACTGATTGTTTCAACAAAAAGAGTTCAATGGCCTTTTTAAAAATTCAGTATGTGGCCCTGCCTGATGGCACAAAGGGTTAAAGTACAGCACTGTGAAGTTAGCCACTGCTTCAGCAGGAGTTTGATCCCAACCAGGGAGGTGATCCACATTTTGCAGCAGACCCCTCTTGTCTCGCCCACTGCTCCCCTCAGCAGTGTACTTGGCTGATCTGCCTGTTCTGCTCCCCACTCTGTCTCTGGTGAACGCTCTCATGTGCCCCTGCACCTCTGGCTTTACCTCAGTTCTGTGTGCAAAAATAAATAAATCTTTAAAAAAAAAAATTCAGGCCCTCCCTGGTGGCGCAGCGGGTTAAAACACTGCACTAAGAAGCTTAAGCCACTTCCACATGAGTTCGATCCCCGCCTGCCCCGGAGGTGACCACACGGCGTGGCAGACCTCTCCTGACCCGCCCGCTGCTCCCCTCAGCAGTGTACTTCGTAGATCTGCCTGTTCTGCTACCCACTCTGTCTCTGGTGAACCCTCTCACCTTCCGCATCTCTGGCCTATACCCCAGTTCTGTATGAAATAAATAAATCTTTAAAAAAAAAAAAGAAGACTGTTTAATACATGTATTAAAAAAAAAAATTCAGTAAGACTTGAAACGCAAACTGGTCCAACCACTATGGGAAGCTGTTTGGAGTTTTCCCAAACTGATAAAAATGGAACTTCCATATGACCCAGCAATCCCACTCCTAGGTATCTACCCAAAGGACACAAACCCATTAATTCAAAAGGACACCTGCATCGTGCAAAAATAAATAAATCTTAAAAAAAATATTCGGTAAGACTTGAAATGCAAACTGGTCCAACCACTATGGGAAGCTGTTTGGAGTTTTCCCAAACTGATAAAAATGGAACTTCCATATGATCCAGCAATCCCACTTCTAGGTATCTACCCAAAGGACACAAACCCATTAATTCAAAAAGACACCTGCATCCCTATATTTACTGCTGAACTATTCACAGTAGGGAAGCTGTGGAATCAACCTAAATGCCCAAAAGTAGACGACTGGATCAAGAAGTTGTGCTACATATATACTGTGGAATATTACTCAGAGATTAAAAAAGATAGACTCATGCCATTTGCAACAACATAGATGGAACTGAAAGGGATCATGCTTAGTAAAATAAGCCAGAAAGAAAAAGAAAAATACCAGATGGTTTCACTCATAGTAGGATTTTTTAAGAAATCAGAAAAAAAAAAGTAATTGTAATAAAGTAAATACGAAAATCAACAACTATAAGCCAGAGACATTCTACGGGGGGAAAGGAGGTAATAGGATCAAAACTGGGATGGGAAGAGCACATGGGACTATGATGATGGCACTTGGGTGAATTGGTGGTGGGAAGTCCATGGGGATTACAACCAAGAAGAAAAAATGTACAAAATGAAGAATGATATGAATATACATATATATATATATATATATGAAAGATTAATTTAAAAATTCAGTATAGTTAAAGGGAGTAAGACAAAGAACAAAGTTAAGGAAATTAGGAGACTGTTTCGGGGTGTAAAATGTTTTATTTCACACTCTTGTGGTCTCTGAGTGGGTCTGAAAATTAAATTGACAAACAGACTAACAAGAGGAAAGCATACAAACTTTATTGGATTTTTACATGTCGATGTGATCCTTTACAAGAGAATAAAGGCCCAAAGAAGTAACCAGAGCAGGAAGACTTTATATCTTTTAACCAAAGAAATGAAAAGTTTGACAACCCTGTTGGTGCAAGGTTTGACAACCCTGTTTCAGTGCTATCAAGCTATCACCAGGCATTGCAGCGTGAGTTCAATCCTCAGCAAGGGAGCTAACCCATATGGCTCTCCTGGCTTGCCCACAGCTTTCCTGGCTTGCCCACAACTCACCTTAACTGTATATTTCAGTAGATCCACCTGTTCTTCTCCCCACTGTCTCTAGTGAATCCTCTCAATAACCCCCACCACCATCGCTCTGGCCTACACCCCAGCTTTTATATGCATAAATAAATAAAAAAAATAAATCTTAAAAAAAAGACACGTTTATGAAGAATTGATAAGACCAAGAGGTTTAGGTGACGACTAATGCTAAAGCTTACACAGCTTTCTTATTCTCACTTCCGGTTTTTGTGAAAAGAATATTTTCCTTCTCCATTCATATGGGAGTTTTATGATCTGTAGGAAGGTTAGTGTGAACTATTTTGTATTTGCTGTTTTCTCAAACTCCCTCAGCTTAAGGTATTCCATATACCAAAGTGATATACTTTGTGAACCACTCAAAAGCAACTTTAAAATAGCCAGTCATTTCATTCATTGTGGCTAAGGAAGCAAGTAACTCTAACCAAGGAGTGTTATTTCCAAAATAGAGTTGAATAGTTACTTTGTTTTTTTTCTTTTTTGCCGGATACTTCTTAATATTTATGTTTTGTATCAGGACAAATATCAACTAATAACTGCTACATTTTTGAAGTGGACTTGTATATATTTGTTCTCAGTTAATATGAATACAATCTATAGTAATAAATTGCAATATAATAGGGTTCTGCATCTATGCTAAACAAGTAACTATTTTATTTATTGGTTTGATGGGAAGCAGAAATAAATTATATTTTTGGACATTTTCAATGTTCTTATTATCAAAGATCTCTCATGTCTTGATGATTAAGTCCAGAATTAATAGTTTTACATATGTGGTGTGTTTATATACACACATATATATAATATATATACACACATATAATATACATAAACACACACATATATACATACATTTGTATATATCAAAGCTCACTGACATTGATTTCATTTCTGAATATACACATTGGTATTTTTCATCAGTTTTAACTTGTATCCCAAATTAATTCATTTAAGGAAAATAACAAAAAAAAACCCATATGCTACTAAGTGATGATTTTTATGTTGGTTGTAAATAGTAAAATTTGACTGAGTTATTTTAGGATTAGGAGAAATCGATTCTTCCCATGGTTTTGCCATTAATAAGCTTTATGTGGGCCTCCCTTGTAGATTAGTGGTTAAGTGCCAGCACTATCAGCACTAATCCTGAGTTTGATCCCTGACCAGGGAGCTACGCACATATGGCACTGTACAGTAAATCTGCTTTTTCTGCGCCCCTCTCTGTATCTGGTGAATCCTCTCACCACCCACACCCTGGATTATAGTCCAGTTCTTCTACCAAAAACAAAGCTTTATGACCTATGACAAATAACTAAAATTTCTTCATACATAAATTGAAGCAACCAGTATAAGGTAACTCACTTTGATTTCGTATTCAGTAGTGCTACTCTTATCTCATGTTGTTTCATGGAGGTTTTTCAATGAAGACAAAAATCAAATTGTCAAATTAAATTGTTATTGTCAATTTCCGTTTTAATTGTCCCAATTGAAAAGAAAGTCCTTGCAATTTTGAAGACCAAAGTAACTTTACCAATTAAAACATGCTTTTTATAAAAAGCATATATTCCTAAATATACATGTCCTAAAATATATACATGTGTATTTTTTTTAGTATAAGTAATGTTCCTAGTTGTTTTTTTTTTTTTTTTGAAAGTGAGTGTGAGACAGATTAAATATAGTAAAAGACTAAACATCTCTTAGGAACTTCATATTGCATTTTAGTCTTATAAAGGTTTTGTCTATGTATGATGTACATGTTTATTATTATTGTTTTTGTTATAGCACTTTAGATGGTTTATATCATTGTAGAAGAGAAAAATAATGAGTGTGTTTGACTTAATTTATCTTAAATAAGTCACACTTCCCAAGTTGTTTAATATGGGCTTCTTAAAGATTTCGGCTATTCACTCTTGTTTAATGACTACATTTTGAAAAATTTATTAAGTTATTTAGCCAACGCTAAGTGTCCAAATGCACGCATATATACACATAATTTCCATAGTATTTTTCCCAGTTTTAACAGAAAGAGTCATTAAAATATTATGTAAAATAAGCCAGAAAATATCAAAACAATTACCATGACATATCACATTCTGAAGCAACAGATTTGAACTTGAGATCTTTTTTTTGACATTTGTAGTGAAAGCACAAAATAGTTTGTTTGCCAGTTATCTTGTGCTAAAATTATTTGTGAACATTAAATTTCTTTCATCTTTGTCTATGTAGCTGTAACACTTTGTAATGAATCGTTAAGTATATGTTTCTGGAATTGCACTTGTTAGTTGAGAAGAACTGTTGTATTTCTTTTGTTCAGTCATCAAATAGCAATTACTCTTCAACTCTCCTTACCACTATTACTGTGAAAGAAAATTCATTTAACTTCTCTACTGCCCACCAGAATCAGACAGTATAACATATAGCTTGTTTAGGAATAAAGGAAATGTGTGTGAGTAATACGTGCTAATGTCTCTGTTTTCCTCATTGCATTTAAAGAACTTATTACTCTAGTCACAGCATGTAAACTTTATTGTCACTTGGTTTCATTTACAGGATTTACAGATTAGGAATGTGATCTTTTGGAGTAAATTCATTTTAGCAATATACCACCAATACTAGTTATTGGATGTCCTGTGGAGTATGTGGTAGCATTTTAACTATATTACCTTAGAAAAGTGAAAGTATATTTTTTCTTGTGAGAGTTTACATTGCAGTGTAAATTTGACTGGTTATATCACTAAGAAGTCAATCTTAGGAAGTCTCTTCACATAATTATATTTACAGTTCTAAACATATAAAGAACATTTAAAATATGAGTAGCTTTCCTTGAGTATTCAGAATGTTCTTTCCCTTCCCTTTCCCTTTCCTTACTACAAGTTTAAGACTGTTTTCATTTTCATTAACAATTTATGTAAATTTTACTTTCATCATTGCTGTGCTGTAAGACAATACTTTTCTAACTATTTGTAAGGAAGGGTAGGGTGGAAAGTAGGTTTTCTTCTGTAACCTATTGGGCTTTTAAACAGACTTGGACTTTAGCCATTTTGACTATCTTTAAAGTAATTTTGAGAATTTCAGTACTTTTCTTTTTTTTTATGAAAAAGGAACTTTCATCCTTGGAGTGAAGATTTTTACTTTAGCTCTTGCCCCCAAGAGGTTTTCATATGTAACTCAGTCATTTACAATTGGTCATAAATATGTAAGAGTGTTTTGTTTTTACATAGCAAATCCAAATATAAGAATGTACATTTCTTCCTTTGTGAGGAAGCCTTAAAAACTGTGAGTAATGAAAAACAGACACTGATGGGGAGAATAAATGCAGACAGATAAAAGCAAATAGCAGTATGTAGAGAAAGATGGAATGTCTTTGGTGTTTTCTAAAGAAATTGTAATCTCTCTCAACAGTGAAGTCAAAATCATTGAGAGGTAGAATGAGGAAATTGAGATATTCAACCTTTCTAAGAATCAGGTGAAATAAATGGTTAGTGAATGCCATGCTTCATAGCTATATGCATGAGTGCCTGGAAATGGAAGTATTAAATCTAATAGATATTTTAAATTGCTCAGAGATAGTTCATACATTAATCTACCATGATGAATAGTTTCCGAGACAGTCATACGTAATGCTATTGCGTTTACTTTTATGTAGACAAACCTGAGTGAATATATATGATTTTTATTGGGCTAAAATGAAGGCAGTCATGAAATATATAAATCAATTTTGGTTTTTTATTAGCATTTTATTTTTTAATGGAAGCATATGCTGATTATGGAATTACCTATTCAAATTGTTTAGCTCTGGGTTATCCTTATAAATGCTAAAAATATGAAGTTATTTTTGGTCACTGTTTGGAGATATTGTGCACGGACTGACTCTATGGGTTGTGCAAGTCCATTTATGTTTCCTTAAGTATCTATATCTTAGATTCAGGTTTTAATCGTGTTTGAACATTTACATTTAAATCATTAGTATTAAAAGTAAACGATAGGGCCTTTTTGATGTCATAGGGATTTAAGACAGCACTATAAAACTATCTGCAGCCACTGCAGCCCAAGTTTGATCCCCAGCCATCTCCCTTGTGGGAGATGACCCACAAGGCACAGCAGACCTCGCCTATCTCACCCACTGCTCCCCTCAGTAGTGTATTTCAGTACATCTGTCTGTTCTACTCCCTGCTGTCTGGAGAATCCTCTCACCTCTCTAAGCCTGTGCCCTATACCTCAGCTCTTGTATGCATAAATTGAAAAATCTTTAAAAGAGATAGATGTTTTCTTAGTATTAAAATGTGTAATTGCAATTTATAATTACCTTTATGGTCTCTTCAACTATTTGAATTGGTTGTTTTATAGCTTATAGTTTTATCAACTTTCTGAATTTCCCAGGAAACTATGAACTATCATTTTATTTGATGTTCCAGTGATTTGGATTGTACTATGAGATTACACATGGGAATAGAACACCATTAGAGAGAACTAAAATCCTTTGTACAGAACATGTAACCCTCTGTACTAGCTTCTAGCACCACACAAACAGTGGTAAAGGGATGACATGAATAATATTGGATTCAGGTGCACGAGACCAACTGCTTTACAACTAATGGGATTCAGGATAGAACATTCTAATTTTAGTTTTAACCCTTTTGAAAGAGAGAACTTATACAAAATAATTGTAAATACACATCTAGTCACCATCTCCTAGTATGTTTGTGCTGTATATAGTGTACTGATTCTACCCCTCCATTAAGTCTTTGACTTAAAGTTATATTTACTTGAATTATAATTAAATAATTTAGTGTCTGAATCTCTAATTGATAAGTAAAAGTATGAAACTTTGGGAAACTCTAATGTGTTTGCTTTGTAGTGTATGGGATCAGAGTCTCATTCCCTTATACAGCAGGCATGGTTATAGAATTTTTCTCACTTTGTTCTGCCCTAGGGAGTTTGAGAGAGGGATGGGGTCTTCCTTTTGTGTGGATTTAGATTTCAATGACTCCTCTTATATTTTAATTAAATATGATTATCTTTCCTTTGGTCATGCTGATCAATATACGTGGGATTTCTATTTTCAAATCTTATTATGATTATATATATATATATTCTCTGTAAGGAATATACATGGATTATAGATTCTCTCTTACCACACTAAGCCTCCCAACCATTGTACTTTCCATGTCTATTCTAATGTGAATTTATCAGCACTGAAGATAGTTAGAAATAAGTATACACGAAGCTGCAGATTACCGAGTAAATGAAAATACATGAGATAATACAAATACCAAATATTTGAATTATGAAGTCTTTTTTAAAATCAAGCATTAGTGGCTCTCCATGGTGGCACAACAGGTTAAAGCACTGCATTATGAAACTCTACAAGCCACCCCAGCAAGAGTTCAATCCCTGGCCAAGGAGCTGACCCAATGGTGTGGCAAACCTCTTCTGACCTGCCTTCTGCTCCCCCAGCTGGGTACTTTGTCAATCTGACTGTTCTGCTCCCCACTTGGTCTCTGTTGAATCCACTCACTCACCTCACTTCTGGACTGTGCCCCAGTTCTGTAAACATAAATAATAATCCTTTTTAAAAATCAAGCATTAGGCCCTCCCTGGTGGCGCAGCGGGTTAAAGCACAACACTAAGAAGCTAAAGCCGCTTCCACATGAGTTCGAGCCCCACCTGCCCCGGAGGTGACCACATGGCGTGGCAGACCTCTCCTGACCCGCCCGCTGCTCCCCTCAGCAGTGTACTTCGTCAATCTGCCTGTTCTGCTCCCCACTCTGTGTCTGGTGAATCCTCTCACCCTCCTCATCTCTGGCCTGTACCCCAGTTCTGTATGAATAAATAAATCTTTAAAAAAAAAATCAAGCATTAAAAGAAACATAGTATTTGTTTAAATTTTTCTGTATGTTTATAGTAATATTATTTTATATATGGTCAAATATTTTTAAGGATTAATATCATTATAAAGGACTCTTTAATTTATGCCCAAAATTTATAGTATGTTTTAGACTAGAAAATTCAAAGAACCTTCAAATTTTTGGTTTTAATCATTGTAATAATATGTTGGTACAAACATTACGGATTCTCGTGTATTATTTCATTTTAGAGTCAGAAATACTAATTTGAAGATGCAAATGCAAGCTTAGAAAGCTTAAGTAACCGATCAAAAGTAACATAGCTGTATATTAGATAGGGGGTTGAAACTAGATTTGTTTTCTTCTAAAGCTTATTCATTTAAAAATACAAATATGTGATCACACAACATATTACACTGATAGATGATAGGATAATTTCCTAACCTTTGAGGAAATCATTGTTAAAAGGTTTAATTTTTAACTTCATGAGCAATGAAACAGACATTGGACTACGTGATGTATACAGCCAAGCCTTTTGTGCATAAGGACAGAAAATACTCATTGTGGGTCAGTTTTCTTGTTCTCTGTAAGTGTTTCTTGGCTTCATATTGTTCTAACCACTATGGAAAGCTGTGTGGATTATTACAAATGTATGTATAATTATTACAAATGTATGGCCCAGAAATTCCACTTCCTTGAATCTACCAAAAGGACACAAAAACATTAATTTGAAAGGAAACCTGCACCCCTCTGTTTACACCAACACTATTTACAATAGCTAAGATGTGAAAACAATCTAGATGCACAAAAACTGATGATTGGATAAAAAAAAATGTGGTATATATATACACAATGGAATACTACTCAGTAGTCAAATAAGATAAATTCATGCCTTTCACAGCAACATGGATGGAGCTGAAAGGGATTATGATCAGTAAAATAAGTCAGAAGGAAAAAAGAAAAGTACCAGATGGTATCACTCAGAGGAGAAATATAGGCAAACAAAACATAGGGCCAAAAGAAAAAGCGAGAAAACTTATGGGTAACTATAGGTCTAAGGTTTAAAGCAGTGGAGGGGAAAGAAAAGAGATCAAATGAGAGTGGGAAGATAACAAGGGACCATTGTGTTAGTTCATAGGTGTATAGTAGTAGGATATTTATGGGGACTACACCTGAGGGGAAAAATCAAATACAGTTCAAAGGGAACAACATATAAAAATTTTAAAAAACAATAAAAGGACAAATAAATAAAAAGTAAAAATCACATATCTCTGCCAGAAACTGTCAACACTTATGCTGATATTAACTAAACTCTAGAAATATGGTAGTATTAATTAAACATGTTAAAACACAAGGAAAAAAAATATTAAACTTCTGATCTAATCTTGGGCTCTTGCTTGAGACTTAATTGCCCAGGCTGATCTTCCTATTGTTTTTGTTTGGATAGTTCTGTTGTGATAACAAAACATCACCTTTAAAGTTTAGCATGTCAAGATAAACTTTTTAACTTAGATAGCATGAAAAGATAAAATCACCAGCATGTTAATACCTACAAAGTGAAATTTTAGACTATATCAAAAAAAAGGATAATCTACATTATATTATAAGCATTATAAAGCAATAAGTTGCTTTATCTATATGTTGACTAGAAGTTTTAGTTGGGCATATACAAATCAAAACAGTTTGGCATTGGAATAAAAACTAGACAGAGATTAAGACACTAAAATTGGGAGTCCAGAAATAAACCCATCTTTACATGGCCACTTAACCTGTGACAAGGAAGCCAAGAGTATATATTGAAGAAAGGAAAGTCTCTTCAGGATATATGTTGAAAAAATTGGAGAGACAAATACAAAACATCAGTATCTCATACAATATACAAACATTAGCTCAAAATGTATTAAAGATTTGGATGTAAAGGGCCCTCCCTAGTGGCGCAGCGGGTTAAAGCACAGCACTAAGAAGTTTAAGCCACTTCGCATGAGTTCAATTCCCGCCTGCCCCGGAGGAGATCCACATGGCGCGGCAGACCTCTCCTGACCCGCCCACTGCTCCCCTCAGCAGTGTACTTCGTCGATCTGCCTGTTCT
>NW_004567120.1:8442012-8458041 GCF_000260355.1 Condylura cristata
GACCTCTCCTGACATACACACTGCTCCCCTCAACTCTGGCCTGTACCCCAGTTCTGTATGCACAAATAAATAAATCTTAAAAAAAAAAACTATTAATAATAAGGGACTCTCATACACTCTTGGTGGTTGTCATTTGTCCTACATATGGAAAACAGTGTGGAACTTTCTGAAGTTATTAAAAATAGATTTACTATATGATCCAACAATCTTGAGCTGAAGCCTGTAAATGGCTTTCCTCTGCTTCTCAACAGTTGTTCTATTCCAGTGCTTCTCAACTTTGAGCTAGCGTCAGTATCATCTGAAGTTCTTGAAATTGCTGATCTCAATCCCTGTAGTTGCTGATTTCATATATCAGGTAGGCTCCAAGGATTTGTATTTCCAGCAAGTTCCCAGATGACCTAAATGGGGTATACACCTTGATGAAAACTGATTTTTACGATGGTGCTCACCTATAGAAGCTAGAATTTTGTTTATAAACTGCATCATCATTTCATGACTGCTAAAATGTGTTAATGAGGAAGAGCCAGACAGAGAGAGAGAGGCATGAAGATTTTTCTTCATTAAAAGAGAAATGGTGCTGGTTAAAGAAAAAGGAAAATGTTATGATTTAAACAAGTGAGAATGGCACACATTAAAAAAGCAGGAAAAAACAAATGTTAGTGAGGATGTGGAGAAAAAGGAACTCTCCTTCACTGCTGGTGGGAATGCAAACTGGTCCAAGCACTATGGAAAGCGGTGTGGGGGTTCCTTAAACTACTAAAAATGGAGCTACCAGGCCCGCCCTCTTGGCGCAACAGGTTAAGGCACAACACTAAGAAGCTAAAACCACATCAGCATGAGTTCGATGCCCTGCCCAGGAGGTGATCAACATGGCACAGCAGACCTCTCCTGACCTGCCCGCTGCTCCCCTCAGCAGTGTACTTCTTTGATATGCCTGTTCTGCTTCCCGCTCTGTCCCTGGTGAATCCTTTCACTGCCCTGCACCTCAGCCCTGTACCCCAGTTCTGTATGAATAAATAAATGAATCTTAAAAAAAAAATGGGGCCCTCCCTGGTGGCGCAGCGGGTTAAAGCACTGCACTGAGAAGCTTAAGCCACTTCTGCATGAGTTCGGTTCCCGCCTGCCCCGGAAGAGATCCACATGGCGTGGCAGACCTCTCCTGACCCACCTGCTGCTCCCCTCAGCAGTGTACTTCTTTGATATGCCTGTTCTGCTTCCCGCTCTGTCTCTGGTGAATCCTCTCACTGCCCCTGCACCTCTGCCCTGTACCCCAGCTCTGTATGCATAAATAAATAAATCTTTTTAAAAAAATGGAGCTACCATATTACCCAGCAATTTCGCTCTAGGAATCTACTCAGAGGGCACAAAAACATTAATTCAAAAGGATACCTGCACCCTTATGATTATTGCAGCACTATTTACTATAGGTAATATATGGAAACAACCCAAATGCCCAAAAACAGATGACTGGATCCAGAAGATGTGGTATATATACATAATGGAAAGTTACATGCAATCAAGAAAGATAAACTAATATCATTTGCAGTAACAGGGATGGAGCTCGAAAGGATCATGCTCAGTGAAATAAGCTAGAAGGAAATAGAATAATATCGAATGGTTTCAGTTATAGGAGGACTATAGGGGAACTAAATAAGAGATTAGGGAAAATAATAACAATAATAATAAACTAGAAGACAACCATAAATAGGACACATTCTGTGAGGGAGAGAGAGGAAAATGGATCAAAACAAGGGAGAGAAGAGCACAAGGGCCTATGGTGAAAGTTCACAGGTGAACTGGTAATGGGAATTTTATGGGGAATACACAATGTAAAAGATATAGCAAAAACAGGCCCTCCCTGGTGGCGCAGTGGGTTAAAGCACAGCACTAAGAAGCTAAAGCCACTTAAGCATGAGTTCGATCCCCGCCCCAGATGTGATGGCACAGCAGACCTCTCCTGACATACACACTGCTCCCCTCAACAATGTACTGCATCAGTCAGCCTGTTCTCCTCCCCACTCTGTCTCTGGTGAATCCTCTCAGTGCCCCTGTACCTCTGGCCTGTACCCCAGCTCTGTATGCATAAATAAATAAATCTTTTTAAAAAAAAGATATAACAAAAATAATTAGAAAAAGAAGAGAGAGATTTATCTTTAAAAATGTTATTGAGGTGTATGTCGTGTAGTGTTTCACCCACCTTTTCTTCTAGATATTTTATGGTTTCAGGTATTGTGTCCAGTTCTTTTACCCATTTCAAGTTGGTTTTTGTACATGGTGCCAGATAGTAATCTAGCTTCATTTTTTGCTGCCCAGTTCTCCCAGCACCATTTGTTGTACAAACTTTCTTTATTCCTTTGCATATTCTTTGCTTCTTTGTCAAAGATTAGCTGTCCATAAACCTGTGGGTTTCCTATTCAAATCCACTGGTCTGTGTGTCTATTTTTGTTCCAGTACCATGCAGTTTTGATTGTTATGGCTTTGTAGTCTAGCTTGAAGTCTGGGAGTGTGATGCTTCTGTTCTCTTTCGTTTTAGTCAGGAGAGTTTCAGCTATTAGAGGTTTTTTGTAATTCCATATAAAACTCATAACCCAAAGCAAGACTAATGAAGGGAATGAAATGCAGACAGCCAACAGGCATATGAAAAATTGTTCAACATCACTTGTAATAAAGAAAATCTAAATTAACACCACAATGAGATACCATCCCACACCAATGAGAATGGCACATGTTAAAACAACTAGCAACAGCAAATGTTGGTGAGGATGTGAAGAGAAAGTAATTCTCCTACACTGCTGGTGGGAATGCAAACTGGTCTAACTTATGGAAAGCTGTCTGGAGGTTTCTCAAGACTGCTAAAAATGAATCTTCTGTGTGACCCAGAAATCCCACTCTTCGTATCTATCCAAAGGACACAAGAACAGTGATGCCAAAGGACAGCTGCACCCCTATATTTATTGCTGCTCTATTTACAATAGGGAAGATATGTAATTAACATAAATGCTCAAAAATAGGTGAGTGGATTAAAAAGATGTGGTACATATACACAATGGACAGTGGAATATTACTCAGTAATCAAGAAAGATAAACTCATGTCATTTGCAACAACATGGCTGGAGCTGGAAGGGATCATGCTTAGTGAAATAAGCAAGAAGGAAAAAGAAAAATACCAGATGGTTTCACTCATAGCAGGAATATAAGAGATCAGGGGGAAAAAATGCAATTGTAATAAAGTAAAAATGAAAAACAACAAGCAACTATGCAACTATTAACCAGAGACATTTTGAGGGGACAGAGAGAGGAATAGAATCAAAACTCAGATAGGAAGAACGCACAGGACTGTATGATGGCACACAGGTGAATTGATGGTGGGAAGTCCTTGGGGATTACAACCAAGATGAAAAACTGTACAAAATGAAGAAAGATGTAAAAAGTAAATGAATAAAAAATATATAAAAAATAAACATAAACACATAAATAAATAAAAAGAGAGAGAGGCAACAAGATGCTTGTTATTGAAAGTGTAATGGTACTGGTAAAAGAAAAGGAAATCTATATCTAGCTGCATCTTTTTTTAAACCTCTGAATGTCATCAAGCTACATCATAATTATAACTCCTTTGCAGAGGACTCCTTTTGGAATCGTAGTTTCTCTTTTTTCAATTCCCGGACACTTCTTGTGTAGACCTCCTCTGCCCACTGACCTAAAATACTCTTGAGTTAAGGCTTTTCACTGCCTAGTTAATAATAAATAGATCATGTCATCTCACACTTAAGTTTCATGATTGTATCCTGTTTTTTTTTTTTTTTCAGACCAATAGTAATTTTCAGTGAATGAAACCAAAGTACCATAAACTGCACAATTGGAAGCAGTCTGGGATGAGTGTATGAGTGATTTCAAGAGAACAAAAATAAATCATGCTTTTTTAAATCAAATACTTCCCGAGACCAAGAAAAAATAATCCAATAATTTTAATAACAGTAGGTGTGACATGAACACAAGTAAAATTTAGAATCATAGAAGAAATTTGTAAGTGCTAAACTTTAGGGAATCATATATTATTTTTACTTCCCAAATGCCAAAGCAGAGACCAAGGATTGTATATAGGTATATAAATTTGTTCAGAATTCCTTTTATTTTAAGATTGCTGTAGAGTAATTGTGCTCTAATGATGTCTGTTGATTTCACTGTGATGGATTAAATACATTACATTATGCTTAGAGTTGATGTCCTTACTATTACACTGATTATTGAGAGCCTTTAGAGAAAATATCTCATTGTACTTGTTGATTACATACCTCAATTGAATAGTAGCTTACAATGCCATATTGATTATTTTTCATTTCTGCTGTGGAAATTAGAGCAGAATTTGTTTAAAATGTGCTTCCATTTCTGTTGTGGATGTGATTGGTTCTGAATATTTAGTCACTTAATAAGTGTATTTTCCTCAGTTATTTGACGTTTTTACTGAATTTTTTCTTAGAACTTAGGCCTCTGCTTTTTTGATAAGCTTTAACTTGGGAGGATATTAAATGAGTAGATTAAATAATGGAATAGAAATACTTTCATAATTTAAATATGTATAAATTTTAATATGGCTTCACAGGAATCTGCTATATATTAATTTATGTGAAATTAAAGAGCAGTATGAACCTGCTGATTCTCTTAGCCACATAAGCCAGTCAATATAATTACATTCAAATTAGCAAATATGTATTTAGTGTTGACTCTATGTAAGCCACTCTGCCCAGCATTATGAAGATAGAATGTCAGTGAGAAAATATAATTTTTTTTCAGAGAATTTACAATCCAGAAAGGTGGTTTAGGCATTTATGACAAAAACGTTAAGCAGTAAGAGAAATATACTCAGGGGTTAAGAAGAAAGACAACTCATATTTAAATGGAAAATTTATGGGGGAAA
The DNA here is from genome assembly GCF_000260355.1 of Condylura cristata. Taxonomy (NCBI): domain Eukaryota; kingdom Metazoa; phylum Chordata; class Mammalia; order Eulipotyphla; family Talpidae; genus Condylura; species Condylura cristata. The sequence goes on from NW_004567120.1 coordinate 8,446,931, forward strand.
GCATTAATGGAGGAGTTGACAGTCAATTTGAACTTAAAGGGTTTGGTGGGATGGATTTGGGGTTATTTTCTAGGAATAGATTATGTGAAATACTGATGTACAGGGTGGATTCCAGGAAATATAGTTTGTCTAATTTTTATTGGAATATGTGGTGTATGGTCTGAATATAGAAAGGTAGGTTGAATTTAGAGTAAATGTACCAAGGGAATCACAGTGTTTTAGGTAGACTAGAGGAAATTTATAGATGGAAGACTATAGTTAAGCATAGTCTAACACAGCTTTTCATAAACTGAATAATAGAATAAAGATGCAGAAACCTTAGAATGGAGGCTTCTGTATGTGAAAGACATAGTAATGAGGGTAAACTAGAGTGTTGACAAAGACCATGAAATAGATGGAGAGAGTATGTGTGTTAGTCATTCTAGAAGTATCATATTTAAATCTGTATGACTGAAAATCAAACAAACTTCTCTGTGTTTGATCGGTCTTTAGCTTTCTGCCACAATGGGACTTCAACTCCTGACACTCTCCCAAGTTTGTTTTTCCGCTACTGCCATACAGGTCCCTTCACAGTTCATATTATATTCCAGGCATCTCAGAACCCATTTGCCCTCATTCCCTCTACAGAGAAAGAGCTCATTTCTTTCAGTCTCTGCTCAAATATCATCATATCGAAGTATCCCTTACTACACAGGAAACATAACCTTTCACTTATTAAGCTGTATTTTTTCCCCCACAGTATTGAACATTTTCTTCTTAAATCTGGTTATTATCTGCCTCCCTCTTTCTAGACAGGAAGCTGTATGAGGGTGTTGTGTAGTTTTGTTGTCTATAAACTTGGTGATATTTCTATCATGCACCACATTCTTGAATGAATGAAGAAGATAAATCCAAAGGAGGAAGAAATGGGAGATTAAAACATTATGCCAGTATTTTAAGTTTGAATACTCAAATATAGTAGTGTTCTGAAGAGATTATGAAGCACTAGCTTTCAAGGGTTGGTTTTGTATTCTTTTTTGGTTACTTTTTTATTGAAGTGCAATTGTTTTACATCCTTGTGAATATTTTGACAGTATAGGATTTCCTTTCTTAGATTTGGTGACCATAGCACTCCTACCAGTAAAGCAACCATAGTCCAGTGTGCTCTCTCTCAACCCTGCCCTTTCCCCACTGAATGCCTCAGATCTGTGGTCAGCTTTCAAAATAGGTTTTGAAGTTTTACTTTGCCTGACCCTTTGTTTGCTTTCTCTATATTCCACACATAAATGACACAATCTCCCATTTTTCTTTGTCCTTCTGATTTATTTTATTTAACAGTTTTGGTAGTGGGTGCTCTATGGTGACTATACCTAAAGGAGGAGAGCCTATACATCCAAAATGCTAACAATGATGTAAAACAGTGGTAATAAAAAAAATTAAAAATGGAAACAACAAATAAAATCTGTCATTTGACTGCAATAAAAGTAAAATATAAATGAGAGATGAGGTATTGATTTAAGGGACTAGATACACAGGAGAAAATTTATCTTATTTATGTAGGCTTAATATATGATCTAGTGGTTGAAGTATGTAAACTTAAACTTATTTATTTTCATTTTTTTTAATAGCTGGGTTAACAACTTTGGTCATGAAGGTCTTGGACTCTTATTGGATGTGCTGGAAAAGCTTCTGGACAAGAAACAGTGAGAAAAACATTTTTTTTTAAAAATCATCAAAGGGGAAATCTTTAAACACATGTTTTTAAATACAACATGTCTTTTTCTTTTATCCAGACAAGAAAACATTGATAAGAAGAATCAGTATAAACTCATCCAGTGTCTCAAAGCATTTATGAATAATAAGGTAAGCAGTATATATTTTTGCCTGACACAGAAGTTGCGAAGTCAGCCAGTGGTATGAAACTGACAAAATACTGGGTACTTATTCAGCTTACAAAAAAGTCTTCATGGTGCATAGCATTGTAAGTTTTATTTAAATATTTTAAATATCTAAGCCTCACAAATTATAGTTTTGTTTTGTTTTGTTTTAAGATTTATTTATTTGTACATACAGAACTTGGGTACAGGCCAGAGGCTCAGGGGTGGCAAGAGGTTTCACCAGAGACAGAGTGGGGAGCAGAACAGGCAGATCGACGAAGTACACTGCTGAGCTGGCGGGCCAGGAGAGGTCTGCCACTCCATGTGGTCACATCCAGGGCAGGCGGGAATCGAACTCATGTGGAAGTGGCTTTAGCTTCTCAGTGCAGTGCTTTAATCCACTGCGCCACCAGGGAGGGCCCACAAATTACAGATTTTACAGTCATGCAAACATGTTAGTCTTGTTTCACTAGACCTTTTTTCTTTTGGTAATAAAAGTTATATAGAATCGATGTTTAACAAGAAATCACTTAAATACCATTGCCTCTCCACAGTTAAGATAGATCTCTTTCATTGATATAGGCTAACAAAGAAATAACAGGAAAAAACACAGGTCTAGAAATCATCAGCTATAAAGTTCATGCATTGCCGCTAGTAAGTTGAGTAATCTTAGGAAAATCACTTGATCTCTGGCTACAAATTCCCTAATTTGTATAATTAATTGTAGGACACTTTCCCCCTAATTTCTATTGATAGGTGTTTACTCTCAGAGCTTTCCAGGATACTAAGTAACTGTGTTCAAAATACTTACCTGTGAGATTTCCCTTAGGACTTTTTTTCACAAGATGTAAGTTAATTTGTCAATACATAATTACTTATAGCTTAAAAGCAGCAGTTTTTTAAGAACACTGTAGTTTGATTTAGAGTATTCTAAACTAGGTGAAGCTTTAGAGTGTTTTAGTGGTTAATACATAAATTATAGGAATATGAAATGATAGGCATACAGTATACATTCAAAATTTAAAATATACAGAGATATATCCAATTTCTGTTGGAAAAAAATGTCATGAAGAATGAAGCTTTCACATGTAATCACTTAAACGTGAAAGCTGTTGGCCCCAATGAGTGTAACCAACTTCAAAATCTCTTTGCCTTCTACAATGCATATAATAATAGGCTCATGTCCCTTCACTTTTAGGACTTTAGTCTTCAATTCTAGTACCATAATCTTTCTGTGATGTTTGGGATTATGGTTTTCTATCATTTCATATGTCTTCATTTAATTTTTAGTGTGCCCCTATATATTATAAGCTACTTGAAAACTACTTTCAAAATTTGAACTTTAAAACCTGTTTATAGCTGGCAATTATGTGATAATCATCCTTCAATTTTTTACGTTTTTTTTTTTTAAGATTTATTTATTTATTCATACAGAACTGGGGTACAGGCCAGAGGTGTAGGGACGGTGAGAGGCTTCACCAGAGACTGAGTGGGGAGCATAACAGGCAGATTGACAAAGTACACTGCTGAGGGGTCAGGAGAGGTCTGCCTCGCCATGTGGATCACCTCCAGGGCAGGCAGGGATCAAACTCATGCAGAATCAGCTTAAGCTTCTTAGTTCTGTGCTTTAACCCACTGTGCCACCAGGGAGGGCCCTTTTTTTACTTTTTTACCTTAACATTTATTATCTATTGGCCAGCTATAGACTTATTTATCCCTTATGTTTTACTTCATTTTTTTTAACCTTGTCTCTTCCATTTCCTTTTTATTTTCTCTTTTTTCAATAGATTTCCATATTTATTATTATATCTGATAAAACCTAACATTTAAGAACTTTAAGTATGCTTTTTCCTCCCTGAATTATTTTAGAAGTTAAATTAGGAGCCATGAAAATATTCATATGTTTGGTGCTTTACTAAAGGTTAGCTTGAAATGGAAATTTTACTCTGATGAAATGTCAGATTTCACAATTAGACTGTAAAAAAGAAGGAAACATTTCAAAAGAAATCTGAAAAATAGTTTGTAGAACAAAGATCAAGGAAAAGTATCTCCTTGAGTGTTAAAACTGAATGTTTGGGCTTTCTTTAACATCTCTTTACTTATTCATTCTTGTAGTACACGCTTGTGCACATATATTCAAAGCTAGAAAATAAATGAAAAAATACTGTCTTCTTGACCACGTACTGAAAGACAGGCACTATTTCTTTACAGTCATAGTTTTGTTTTTGTGTTTAATGGAGCTCAGCTGCCTAAAATTGTGAGAATTAGAGAAGGTATAGGAAAATGTATAAAGAGATTTATTCCTTCTTCAGCTGTCATATATTTTCAAAAGTACTTTTCAACATTTTAGCCTTTTTGTTCAACGTAATTTTCCACACAAATATATTAGAGAATTTAACCATGAATTTCAAACATTATCTAATAGAACCAATAATGTAAGTAGAGTTACTTTAGAAAATCATATCAGTATGTATTATATATATTCTTCTTTGTGAAAGAAATATAGATTGTTATAATATTTCTCTCAAATCTTTATGGAATTTTTAGACAGGCTACTGAAGATCATACTTAATTAAGGGGCAAACCAAGATAAAGTCGTTTCAAATAAAAAAAGATAAATAGCTGCATTTGAAGAATATGAATATAATTAGAAATTCCTTGTGGAGTTATGGATTTTTTGAAAGTCACTGTAAATTGCTTTTTAATTTATAGATAAATCCCCTACATAATTTGTATTAAATTTCTATTTTTGTTTCTTGTTTGTTTGTTTTAGTTTGGATTGCAACGGATTCTAGGAGATGAAAGAAGTCTTTTACTATTGGCAAGAGCAATTGACCCCAAACAACCCAACATGATGACGGAAATAGTAAAAATACTTTCTGCTATTTGCATTGTTGGAGAAGATAACATGTAGGTATTATTATATTATTAACTGCATGGAAAATGACACATGATAATCTTCCTTTTGTGCTGTCTTCAGAAAGTTTGCATGAAAATAGTATTACACTTTAGAAATTTTTGTTGGTACTTTTATCTACTCTACTTAACTTTTAACTTTTTTTACATTTGCTGAAAAATAGGCTTAAAAATAATTCCAATGGACAATTATCCAAAGTTTGATTAAAAGTGAATGAATTAAATTTTGTCTAGTTGAAAGTAAAGCAATCATTGGATGACTGGGGAAAAATCAGAGTTATTTTACTAAATACACATACTCATGCATATCACAAATTTTGACTTCTTCCATTTAATTGACTAAGTGTCTTAATTTTGTACTGTTATTTTATAATAGTGATATTTTACTTTATCTGCCTACGGTAATTGAAAAGATGAAGAAATTGTGGAGTGAAATAAAGCAGCCCTTTATAAAGAAAGTGCATATATGGGCCACTTTCTGCAGGTTATCGCTGAGCATGTAGTTAATCGTAGCTTCTTATGGGAAAAAATGTGGATCAGGAGCAAAATTTCAGAACTGACGCCATGAGTAATCCTTGCTAGTAAGAAACCATTGTGATAAAAATTAAAATATTTTCCAAGGACATGAACTGAAATGTTCTGAACATGTTGTGTGAAAGTTGCGATTTTAATTTTAATCCAAACAGTACCATCCAACGACTTAAGATTGCTCTAATAAATTGACTATCTCAGATCTGTTACAATAAAATGAGATGTTGATTAGTGCTAGCTATTTTCCTTCTAAATACCAAAAAGCAAATACTAAACAAAAATATTTTTATATAGCATTTTCTTATCTCAAACAAAAACAGAGTGAGAAAACATGCAAAAATAACAGTTCCTTAGGTTTTATAGAAAAATTAGTTTATGCATGAGTGAAAAATTTTTCTAGTCAACTAGATTTAATTCATAAAATATAACATAGCCTGGAATTTTGCTATTATTTAGTTATAATTTTATGTACCATTTGATAAGAGTAGTATACTAGTTACAGGTAAATTTGACTCAGACACTATATAAATAGTTACCAATATTTTTGAGATAAGTAAATTTCCTGTGCTAGATAATTATAAATGTTTCTCTGATTATGTGGACTTTCTCTTTTATATTGTTTCTTGCTCCATTCTAAAAGAATGTTGCTTTTAATAAGAGTTTTTATAAAAATATTTCTTCTCAGCATTTCTTTAGAAAACTAAACCATTTATTCTTTAATAAGCTTGTAATAATTTTAGATGCTATATTATATTTAAGTGATATTGATATCCATTAACACATGAAATATCAAAATCTAAAGTTTTATATTTTAGTGTTTATCATTCTTTGAGATTTGTATTGATTTTTTCATTTTGATGCCCTAAAATTGTTATAACTTTTTATATCTTACTTATAGAAATATATAGACAGGAATACAATTTTTAATTTGTTAATGGTCTATATGAAAAGCAAGCACCAAAAAAAAAAAAAAAGATGACTGGAAGAGATAACCTATATTCATAATTGTATATGTAAATTGTATTTCTTTTTTGCCATCATTATAGTCTGGATAAACTTTTAGGAGCTATAAGTACAGCAGCAGAAAAAAATAACAAAGAAAGATTTTCACCTATTGTGGAAGGATTACAAAATCATGAGGCTTTGCAGTTACAGGTGAGTTAACTTTTGTCTAAAATTGCTTTCTAGGATCATAATTAGAATACTCACTGTGTATACTAAGTCCATTTTAGCTGACATTTAAGTTTAGCGAAACATAAAAGTGAATTTCTTCCTGTTGCTTTGTCCTTCATAAAAGCTGCAACTGTTGCTTGTATAAGTGACCATTTGTTTAAAATTAGGAAAAAAAATTTGATTGCTATAAATGTAGTATTTATGAAAATTATTAATAATTTGGGTAGTAATTCAGTAGTTAATGTCATAAACCATGGAAATTAAAACCTTACAATCATCAGGGCAAGAAAGCAAACAGTTCACCCAACGCAAATGAAATCTGTGGGCTTGTAGAAATTTCAGAATGCCAAGCATATCATTATTTGGGCTATATCCAAACAAAACTATCTGTTCTTACATGATTTGAGTAGAAGACTCATTTTATGAAAAATAACTTTCATCTTGAGTGATGAAAATATTTATTCACCATATTTATGGTGTGAGATCTAGGACTAAACATTGTAGTTTACATGTGCTACCATGTGAGTGCCATTGTCATCTCCATTTTGCTCATGAGACAAATAGACTAAGTGAAAATGCATATGTCACCTTACCTAAGGTGACATATTTCTAAAGTCAGTATTCAATTCAAGGGCCTTTGTTCTCTAATGCTCATCTCTTTCATTTAGACAGTGTTTGCCATTTAATGCACCTTGGGGAATGCTTTGTGAAATCTTTTTAAACTTTTGTATTGTTCAGCAAAGACAAAATGGTTCTGTATTTAATTTTATCAAATTACTTAGCAGTGAGTGTTTAAATACTAAAATGTCTTAATCTGAGATACAGCAAGCAGTCTCTTTTGTCCATTTTCATTGCATTGTGAAGTTTTGGTATCTTTTTCCTTCAAGGGTTTGAAACTTGAGCAGTAAGATGAAAATAGCTTATCCAAAGAAAGTACTGTGGTGTTACAATTGTTATTTCTACACCAATTACGATGAACATTTGGATAAACTTTTATGATGTGCCTTTTGTGTTCAATGTATTATATTTTTTATAATATAATAGTTTATTTTTACATCACTTTGTACCTTTTTTTTTTTCATCTCAATTGTAATCCCCATGGGTTTCCCATCACCAAGTCACCCATGTGCCATCACCATAGTCCAGTGCACTTCCCTCCCCCAACCATTTTTGATCCCATAATATATTTTTTAATAAAAATATTTCTTTTCTGTGTTTCTCTTTAATAATATAATTATAAAATGGTCATAGTAAAATTTAATATCTCATTTGAGATATTTGGATGCTGTAAAATCCTGAAATCTAGCTAAATTTCATTGATTTTTATCATATATTGGAGTTTTTACTTGCAATGATTTTTAGGTGGAGTTAAGTTGTTTTGATATATTTAAAATGTTTGTTGCTCAGATCACTCAAAGTCATACAGCTGTAGAAGGGTGGAGCGGTGATATGAAGCTAAAGTTCTGTGTCACCAATGTTTGTATACTAGGTTGCCTGACCTTTAAAGTGACACCTTGCCAAAGAGTTGTCCACCCCAAACAATGAGAGGGGTTTGACATTTGCTAGCCTCAGGAAGCTGGCCTGAATAGAATTATAAAGTGCCAAGTTGTTAAATAGTAACACACTAAATAATCATAGACATTTTGCTAGGTATTCAAGAAATTGTTGAATATTGATTATAGACACAATGAATACAGGTCACAAGTTGAAATTTCCTATTTTAATGAATTTAAAAAATTAGCAGTTTGTTACACACGGAGCATATTACTCCCACAAGAGTTGTGAAGTGGGTTTGTTTGTCTGGACTATTTAATTTGAATACAAATTTATGTACCAAAATTCAAACAAGTATTTGGAAAACAGAATGACAAATGCTGAAAATATATATATAAATAGTGCTGTATTTAAACAGAATATTTTTTTTTTCAATTTCTGTAGTATTCTGAGACTTCTGGATTTTATTACAGTCCCAGGAAGTAATTCTCTTAAAATACAGGGTTATATGTTTAAATAACAACTATGCATACCTTTTGGATTTTGTTTTTTCAGATTTTATTTTTTAAATATTATTTATGCATACAGAACTGGGCTACAGGCCAGAAGTGTGCGGGCGGTTAGAGGATTCACAAGAGACAGAGTGGGGATATAATCTCTTAAAATTTAACTTACTTGCATTTCTCAAAAATGTCAACAATGAGCCTCTAATTTCATAATCCAATGGCTTCTTTCCAATCCTCATCATTTGGAATTATTCATAACTCTCTCCTTAAGACTTTTACTTTCTTTATCTTTCCAGATACTATTCTCCCTTGCTCTTTCCCTCTATTTGTTCTTTCTTTGTATTCCTCATGTGTCTCTTCTTGTGTACTTGTTATCTGTGCACTATCCTTTATACTCTTATCATTTTGCAAATATGCATACACATGTAAATATAAACACACATATATACTCATATACATTTACTTATACACATATGGATTTTATTTTCTCCATGAATATTGCCAATTACTTCTCTAACTTTAATGTTTAGTTATGTTCTAGTGATTCCCTAGTTTTTAAAATCCAACTCATCTCTTTCTGTTCAAACCTATATGTCCAAATGATTAACTAAATGTCTAATAGGCATTGTAAAAATAAGAAATTTAAAACAGCATTTATAAGCCATCTGCCAAAGTTCTAAATACTTTACATATGTTACCTCATTTTAATTCTCAGCAATTCTGTGAGAGTGATAATAGTAATATCCTCATTTTATGGATGAGTGAAGTGAGGTTCATAGAGATTAATTTTCCTAGTGTTACAAAATGAATAGGAAGTGAATCCCAGATTAGACACTGGGGAGTCTGACTCTAGAGCACATGCTCCCAACCATTATATGGTACTGCATCTTATTAAACTAAGCACATTCTTTCTTTCGTTTAGCCTGATTCTTCAATGAGAAGTTTGCTATTTTTCCCATCTTCTTATTTTATACTACAGAGGTAGCATTTTCTAACTAATCTACATTTTTCCTCAAGACTTTGTTCTTTGTTCCTTGCATCCAATGAATCATTGAGTCTTATAGAATAGACTATGAATCTATCATATATCCCTTGCTATCTACCTCCAATGCCTTTATCTTCTCCCACCAAAAAATATTCCATGTATATCCTAATTAATACCCCACATCGACAGTCTTCTCTCCAGACAAGTGTTTTGTAGTTGTTGTCAGTTATCCTTAAAAATAATCTCATTTGGGCCCTGCCTGGTGGCGCAGCGGGTTAAAGCACAGCACTAAGAAGCTTAAGCCACTTCCACATGAGTTCGATACCCGCCTGCCCCGGAGGAGTCCACCTGGCGAGGCAGACCTCTCCTGACCCGCCCACTGCTTCCCTCAGCAGTGTACTTTGTTGATCTGCCTGTTCTGCTCCCTGTTCTGTCTCTGGTGAATCCTCTCACGCTCCGCATCTCTGGCCTATACCCCAGTTCTGTATGAATAAATAAATAAATCTTAAAAAAAAAAAAAGCTAAAAGCTTAATAATCATCTTGTGTATGATCTTTTTCAGTGTGTCCCTGACCTAACATTCTACCATTTGAGCCTGTTAGTCTCTCATATGTCCCATATGGTTTAGCCACACTAAACCTAATGTTTCCCAAATATGCTATAGATTTTTAAATGCCAATAAACATTTTATCATGTAGAACATTTTGATTGAGAGACCAACTGTTCTGCAACCGAATCCCATTCATCCTTGTAAGATATAACGAGAGCGCAAAGAAAGGCAAAGTCAGAAAAATTATCTTTGCTGATAGAAAACCTGTGTTTTGGTGAACTATAAGCAGGAAAAGGGTTAGTTTAAATTAGTGTAAAAAGTGGGGGTGGGAGCAGACAGAACAGTCTGCCAATCACTTTACAAAAGAAATGCAGACTGAGATATCAAAATACAGTTCAGGCTAATTCCTCCATATTCCAGAATAGAAGCTAGCATGCACTAAGCTTTAATAATAGGGTAGAGTAGTATCATTAATATCCAATGATGTATTATAAAAAGTACCCCAGTCTTCACAGGTTGACATTAGTCTGAAGATTCTGTGTCTTAAAGAATTTCTGTAGCTGCATACAGAAGTTTTTTTTAATATGATTTAATACATTTAAACTTTTTTCTAATATGCTGAACATAAAACAAAAAAGTGTTGTCATCATATATAGTACCCAAAACACAGCTGTAAATATACACTGCAGTGATGTGTAGAATAGGTTCATTTATCCTGACCTCACTTATTTGATAGACTTATCACTTGGGAATATAACAGAGGATAAACCAACCAACCAAACAAACAAACAATTCAAACAGCTTAAAAAATGTGACCAAGGGTTCTCCCTGGTGGCTCAACAGGTTAGGATGCAGCACTGAAAGCTAGCCACAAGCCTCTTCAGTGTGAGTTCCATCCAGACCCTAAAGGTGACTCACATGGCGCGGCAGACCTCTCCTGTCAAGCCTGCTGCTCCCCTCAGCAGTGTACTTTGTCCATCTGCCTGTTCTGCTCCCCACTCTGTCTCTGGCGAATCCTCTCACTGCCCCTGCACCTCTGACCTGTGCTCCAGTTTGGTATGCATAAGTAAATAAGTCTTAAAAAAAATAATAATAATAGGG
>NW_004567120.1:8458263-8607313 GCF_000260355.1 Condylura cristata
AAAAATAATAATAATAATAATAATAAGGTCCTTGATTTGAAAAAAAAAATTGTGACCAAGCCTATCAAGTAAAACTTATGTTGATAAAGACCTTTTGGTCTTTAATCAGAACCTGTTTGCTCTTTCTTACTGTTGTGTCTTAACCTCTCCAATTTTTCTATTGTGTCTTAACCATTCTACAAACTTCAATAGCTCCTGAGGGCAACTTTTTGTTACATTATAGCTGATAAATTCAAGTATTTAATGATGCTTAATATCAATAAGAAATTAAATAAGTCATATATATGATATTTTGCTCAGGAATGTGATAATTATATAATTTGCTTAAGAAAGAATTCCATACAAAAATAGATGTGAGTGCATAGACATACTCAAATATATGGACTGACTCTTTGTAGCTTGATTCTTTCCACAGTGTCCTAGAGCATTGTGATTTTGTTCTAAGATATCTTTAAATTAGCTATTAGTGCACTTATACCATCATAAATAAGGGAGTAGCTTTGTATAAATCATTTATCGTCTGTCAGTAAGGCACATTGATAATGAGATACAATAACTTACGAAGAAGGGGAAATTATGGAAAACTAAATGTGTGTTAAATTTTTTTTAAAGATTTATTTATTTATGCATACAGAACTGGGGGATAAGCCAGAGGTTCAGGGGCAGTGAGAGGGTTCACCAGAGAAAGAGTGGGGAGCAGGACAGGCAGATCTATGAAGTACACTGCTGAGGGGAGCAGCAGATGGGTCAGGAGAGGTCTGCCGCACCATGTGGTCACCTCCAGGGCAGTCAGGGATGGAACTCATGCTGAAGTGGCTTTAGCTTCTTAGTGCTGTGCTTTAACCCGCTGCACCACCAGGGAGGACCACCTTTCAATTGTATTTTATAAACTCAATTTTGAGTCTGTAAATAGTGATAATTATTTTGACTTTCAATTTATTTTATTCCTGCCCTTTCAAAAGGACAGCAATTGTGTAGTAGCATAAAAGAAAGTTGATTTTTTTCCTACTCCGTGTTCAAATGGTATAAATATTTCTGTAAGTATTGTTTTATCAGATTTTATTGGAAAATGACATGAAAGTATAAGTTTCATACTTTCATCATCTGTGTTACTTGTATATCATTAGAATTTGATAAATAGTAAACAGTATGTTGTTAAGACAGTGCTATTACATTTTAAACAACTGACTTCAAAGTGTTTCCTAACTATTTTATTCTAGTCAGCAAACACAACTTCTTTTAATACATATTCACACATTGCATGTAAGGTATTTAATAGCCTTGCAACATGTATTGTATTAAATCTAAAATTATTTTGATGTTGAAACATTCATTAGTTTTATTGACTCTTACTATTTTTATCATCTCCTGACCTAAGTAGTTTTATTTGTACAAAAATACAATTCCAAGACTCATTAACATGGTATGGAAATGTTCTCTTTACTTGTAGGATATTAATACAAGCCATTAAGCTGGAATTTCTTCTGGCAAAAACAACCCTAACAGATGGCAAATTTTCTCTCTATTAATTTTGGATTGGACATATACTTTGGCTTATTTGGTCATGTCATAGTTATAATAAGGATCATTCAAGCAAATACAGTGATAATAGAACTATCGACCTGTACAGTTTACAAACTTATTGCCCAGTCTATTGGAACAAAATAAAGTCTTACACATTTTCTAATTGTATATAGGAAGTTTAAGTAACCTATTAAAGCATAAGAGTCACAGTACCTATCTGGTATGTCTCTGTATACTGTCAAACATTCAGCAAATATTTAGTCGGTTATCTGTTTTATCCCAACATTTGGATAATTGTGGGAACTGGACTGTCTTGTTCAATTATCATCTAGTAGTATCAGAAACAATATCACTCGTTCTATTTGAAACATAGGTTTTGTTATTTGAATCCAAATATGGGGTGTGGGTTAATCTCCCCTCAAAAAGCTGAAATGCATAAATTGTAATAAAGAAAAAACAAAAAAACAATGAACAAATATATACCAGAGACATTTTACAGGGGTGGGGTGGCATGCAGAATGGGATCAAAAATGGGGTAGGAAAGGTGCACTGAATTATGGTGATGGTACATGGGCTAATTGGCATTGGGGAGTCAAGGGGGATTACAACTGAGATGGAAAAAGGCACAGAATGAAGAATAATGTAAAAATAAATTTAAAAAAATATTGATATCAAAATATAAGCAATATACCTTTGAATTCTGAGTAAGTTAAATATATTTGGGATCTTTTTCTGTTAAGTTTCTTCCTAACGAATTATTTTTGTCCCCTTCTAAATGTACTTAACATTTTTACTACATGTGATCTTTTTCAGGAGTCCATTTGCTGTCACCTCTTTGAACACTCTGCTACTCATTGCAAATTATATTTAATCAATTTAAATTTGCAGCTCTTCATTTAGACAATTAGGCAGTTGTCTTCGATTTGAGCAGCATTTTCAAAAAAAAAGCTATTCAGGGATAATGTATAGTACGTCTGGCAATTGCATTTTGTTGATTAACTGCTAGCTTACAATTAACATAAAATAAGCCCCTTTTTATAATAGGTAGTTTCAATATCACAAGACAAGAAAAGCAATACCCATTTTCCAGTGTCAATATAATTAATGAATCACCTTCACTTGAAAACAAGCCCTTATAATTAACTTTATGATACAGTGCACATTAGTTTTGATGTCATAGTGTATTCTAGTACACCATAATTCACATGCATTCATTTTTATGCAGTCAATTAAATTATCTTAATCATATATTTAATATAGGTTTTCCTTCTTACAAAAATTGAGCATTCCTATGAAACATTTCTTAAGCTGAAATGGCATAAAGGGAAGATGAAATTATCCTTAATTTATATGGAAAGATTTCTTAGGGCTCTCCTAAGTGGTGCAACAGATTGACGCACTACTAAGCTAGACAAAGCTAGTCACAGTCACTGCAGCATGAGTTTGATCCCCACTCAGGGAGCTTACCTACTTGGTGCAGCAGATTTCTCATATTGCCTGCTGCTCCCCTCAGCAGTGTACTTTGTCAATCTGCCTGTTCTGCTCCCCAATTTGTCTCTAGTGAACCCTCTTACTACCTCCCTGCACTCCTGGCCTGTACCCCATTCTGTATGCATACATAAATAAATAATAAGAAGAAAAAAAAATTTTCTTACTTTTCCTAGACACCCCTAGATAACCTATCCAATTGTACCGAATAACACATAAACCTATAAAGCACTAATAATCAGTAGAAGCAGGAATGGTATTATAAAATACACAACCTGTACAGAATAAAGGAAAAAATGCTTGGCAATGCTACACTCTCTGCTTGAGTTTTGCTCTCCCTATGTAGTCCTGAATTCTGTTTTCATTTTTTTGCATTTTGTTGTCAGAGGGAAAATCCAGTTCAGATTTCTTGGGATTAGCAAAATCAGGTATCAATATAGATCTTTTGGTGTAATGCAAACTTTTGAAAAGTGGTAGATACCTATACTCTATATTCCGTACAAATCTATCTCAGTAATAGGATAAAAAGAGTATATGCATTAATGTAATAATTTCACCAAGTTATCACTGTTCTCTCTATAATATCAGGATACTTTTATAAATCATTTGATTTATATTTAAAAATGTTTATAGGCACATAGAATTGAAGGTAAGTACACTCTGAAGACATTGAGACATGAAATGCATATTTCATGATTTTCTAAAGAGCTCTACACGCACATTTTGGAAATTCAAGTTTCTCAGAGAGTTCAATATTCCTTCATATTGTTTAGTAAATCATAGCAGTTCTTGGCCATTCCTCATCATCATTAGTAATTTTGGACATTAGAAACTCAATGTCAGTTTTGTTGTTTATACAATGAACTCATATCATGCTATTTTATAAATATTTGTATATATTATAAAATTTTGTTAAAGTTATGTCTTTAGTGAATGGAAAAATCATTATCTGAATGCATAAAATAAATATTTCCTTAATTTAAAAATCCGTGATTTTTTTTTCACATGGTTTGCTTTATAATTTCAGGTGGCCTGCATGCAGTTTATAAATGCCCTTGTTACTTCTCCTTATGAACTTGATTTTCGAATACATTTAAGGAATGAATTCCTGCGTTCAGGACTAAAAGCAATGTTACCAGTAAGTTGACTGTACACATTTATTATGCTGGTAAACTTTAACAATTTTCTCTTCTTAGAAAAAAAGTACCTGTGGAAGAGTAAATAAATGCACACTACTTTTTTCTTTTGTAAAACTTTAGACGTTTTAGTAACTTTCTCATTTTGCAGTGTTGCCATCTATCTTTTAGTTCAGAATGCAGTTAATGATGTGTCCAGAAATGATGTGATTTTTTTTTGTCTTCTTGAGTCAAAAAAGAATTTCTTTTCTTTTAAATTTGAATACTGAGAACATAAAAAGATTACTTTTTTTTTGCAGTTTCAATTTTCAGCTTCTTACTTTCCTCTTTGATAACTTAAATTGATTTCATTTATATTCAGTATAAATTTGCATAAAATGTTGGGCCTGGTACATTCTAGATCCATTACTTAAGTATGGCATTCTTGTCACAGCACTGCAGTATTTTTCTAAAGAGAACCAATTTTATTTATTAAGTTAAATGTGAATAGTTTCTCTAATTATGATATTGTTAAAGCTATTTTTATTTAACTTTCTAGGCTTACTCTGAGTACATATAATTAGTCCAGGATCAGATTAAAATTCAAAATTTGAAGCAAGATCTTTATTGAATATATATATATTGGTATCAAGCCATCATAAAGATGAAAATCATTAGTTGAACTATTAGCAGTCAGGGACTGCTTATACATAATTCCAGTTAGATTGTTACTTATCATACCTCTTCAGGACTCCCAGTTTCATAGAATTCAGTGATTTCTCCATAAGAGAAAAGTGGGAAGTTTCATATTTCTGCCTCATGAATCATGCAATAGAACCTACAAGGATTCTCTATTTTTTTTTCTCCCTAAGACAAGGGAGACAAATAAGTCTAAATACGGTTATGATTATAGTTCTTAGGCAAGAGGTTCAGTATCCCCAAAGTATATAATCAAAATCTCATTGAGGGCAGTGCTAAGATGTTTGGTTTGAGGGAAAAAATCCTCCCCAGTTAGTTCTGATATACAACATGAAAGCTAAAATGTAGATTCTATAGGTAAATCCTGAGAAGATTAGAGATCCTTTCTTAAATACCATATTTCTTATAGTTTTATTATTACAACTTGGAACAAAGGCCAGATTGTATGCTAGATATAACTAATATCCAACTACTGTCCTATTAATTCACTATTAAATTCACTAATATTGAAATTTAAAAATTGATAACATTAAACCTCTCTTACATATGCATTGAACCTTAATAATGTCTACATAGATGACTCTTTAAAATCCTTACATTTTCCCTATTTATTCTTATTTTATACATTCTTCTAAAAAGAGTTCTTAATTTTCTAAAATATAGCATATTTAAAGCAGCAAATTAGACATGGCCATGGCTAATATTAATAATTGATATATAGATCAAAATTTATATCCATCTAGAGTCATTAAATGTTAGGGAAGAATAGTTCTTGCTATTTCAATAAACCCGCAGGCAATCATAATAGTACAGTAAAATGAAACTTTTTTCATATAATTATCAGAATCCTCAAGACAAGGGCAATTATTTTAATGATATTCTGTAAAAACTTTTTCAAAATCTCCCATCTCTTTTTAAATTATGGTCTTTAAAAAGGGAGTTTATGCTTCATCTATATGTAAAATTCACTTTTCATAGATATGCTTTAGTAATTTAGGATACATGAGTTAATATGTATGTACTATACCATAATTTTTAAAATAGCATTGCTCTATAGTTATCGTGCATTGATTTTTTGTGATGTTTTCTCCATATTCTTTTGGTTAATCAAGTAATAAAATATTACAAATTAGTTATGTACAGGAACAAATAGTAAGAAATTGTGTATGTAGGCAATAGGTATTATCTCTTTTAGAAGACAAACAAGCACTTTCTTCTTTTGAAGACTCAACTGTGATTGTTTGACTGATAATCAGTCATGTACTAGTAGTAGACTTACTTAATTTGAAGTACACTGTGTTATTAAGACTTAATTCTGTGTTTCAGTCAGTCTGCCAAAAGTGTTTCTTATCTTTACCACTGTTTTTTGTTTTCTTTTTTTTTTAAGATTTATTTATTTGTGCATACAGAACTGGGTACAGGCCAGAGGTGCAGGGGCATTGAGAGGATTCACCAGAGACAGAGTGGGGAGCAGAACAGGCAGATCAACGAAGTACACTGCTGAGGGGAGCAGTGGGCGGGTCAGGAGAGGTCTGCCGCACCATGTGGTCACCTCCGGGGCTAGCGGGGTTTGAACTCGTGCTGAAGTGGCTTTTAGCTTCTTAGTGTAGTGCTTTAACCCGCTACGCCACCAGGGAGGGCCAGCACTGTTTGTTTTAAAAAATAACTGAAACATGTTTATAGTATTGCATATAATTAATGACAGTGTATATTTTAAAATGACATTCTACATTCTTAAATATAAAATGTTATTGCAGTTCCATTTGCATTTATAGACTGTCAATTGTGACATAGAACATATAAATTCAATAAATCTACTAATTTTTTTGTATTTGAATACTTATGGATATGTCTTTCAAGTCTTCACATTTGACAAAGAAAGTTTTGCATATATATATATATATGCATTCATGTACATTTATTTTAGTAGGTCTGGAATTTTTAGCACATACTTTATAAGATACCATATATGTATTTACTTTATATATTGTTGTAAAATTTCATGTATTATAAATATTTTAGAAATCTAATCCTTATTAAAAAATAAACATTTGAACCCTCCCTGGTGGCACAACAGGTGAAAGCACAGCACTATGAAGCTAACAGCAGCTGTGTCAATACAAGTTTGATCCCAAGTTTGATCCCCTGCCAGGGAGGTGACCCACATGGTGCAGCAGAGCTCTCCTGCCTTGTTCCTGCTCCCCTTATTAGTGTACTTTGTCAGTCTGCCTGTTCTGCTCCCCATTTTTTCTCTGGTGAATCCTCTCACTGCCCCTGCATTCTAGCCTGTATCCAGTTCTATATGCATAAATAAATAAATCTTTTTTAAAAAAAATACTGAACATTAATGGCCCTCCCTGGTGGTGCAGCAGATTAAAGCACTGCACTAAGAAGCTTAAGCCACTTCCGCATGAATTCGATCCCCGCCTGCCCCGGAGGAGATCCACATGACGTGGCAGACCTCTCCTGACCCACCCGCTGCTCCCCTCAGCAGTGTACTTCGTTGATCTGCCTGTTCTGCTCCCCACTCTGTCCCTGGTGAGTCCTCTCACCCTCCACATCTCTGGCCTGTACCCCAGTTCTGTATGAAAAATAAATAAATCTTAAAAAAAAAATACTGAACATTAAAAAATATATACTGAACATTCATTTAACTTGTCACTAAAATTTTTTAATCATGCAAATTTATTTCCATGTTTTATAAAATTCTGGTGCTAATTATATGGCAGCTTTTAACATTTTTTAAAAAGATTTTATTTTTACTTATTTATCCATACAAGAACTGGAGTATAGGCCAGAGGTGCAGGGGATGAGAAAATTCACCAGAGACAGATTGGGAAGCAGAACAAGATCTACTGAAATCCACTGCTGAGGAAAGCAGTGGAAGAGACAAGAGAAGTTTGCTGCACCACGGAGCCTGTTAGCTCACTGGCTAGGGATTGTGCTGGCATTTTCTGGGATAGCTTGATAGTACTGAGACTAACATCTGAACCACCAGAGAGGCCAGACAGTGTTTAACTTAGATGTTTTTATTTTTCAAATGTTTGAATGTGTTTTACAGTGAGCATCTGAGAGAGACTATATTGTGAAATTCCAATAATGTAGGTACATATTCTAAAATATGTTAAAGGGTTGTTTATGAAATGACCACCATATTGGGAATATTTTGCTCTCTTTCTTTTCTGAATGGAGTTCAGAAATCACCTTGATAATATGACCCATGGGTGTTAGATTATTTAATATTTTAGTAAATTTATTAATTTCCCTTCAGGGTAAAAACTAGATCAAAACCAAGTTATTAATACATAGGAAAATTTTTGTTACTTATTTTATATGAAAGTCTCTAGAAACAATGTTTTCATAAATTTTTAAGTAAATTATTATATGTGAATGTTAGAAACAGAACATCTAGAAATTGCATACATTTATGTTTGGCTTCAATAGTAGCCATTATATCTTCATTTATATTTGTTCTATTGTAATGAAATAGAAATAAGAAATGTACCCAGCTTTGTTTTATCTACTTAATTTGAAGTACACCATGCTTGCATTTCCTTTTAGAGTTCAGCTCTGAGCATCCTAGTCCTTTTCATTATCAGCCTTGAACATCTACAGTTGTGATAATTTATTTGGGTTTTGAAAGCAGCACCTTAATGGATACATATTAAAAGATATTCCAGGTGATATATATTAAGCCCAACAATCTCTAGGCATGCTTCCAAAGATTTTGTTTATACTGTTATTTTGAAAATTATCAGAATTTTGTAATGCATGTGCTGGTATATATTATTAAAACTTGATGGCCAAGACAGTATTTTGTGATTTCCTAAGCAAAAATGGAAAGTGGGATAGGAGGCTAGACATGCAGCTTGATTAAAAAATCATAATGCTTTTTTAATTTGTTTAAATCACAAAATATTTAAAGTAAACTTGTTTATACAACTATACGCCATACTTGGGACTGTTGTACTTGAATATATCCTTGCATTTGTTCTTCACTAATATAATTGATCTATATTTGCATTTTTTGCCAAAGGCAATTGTGAATGTTCTAACTGCATGAGTTCTTTTGCTATCTTTCATTAGTATATTTAGTCAAAAGACAGCATTTAATTTAGGTTGGTAGCAATTTTTTTTTCTGTTGTAGAAATTGTTAACTTTTTAATGTGAATAATAAAATCTGGGGCATGGGAAGAAAATGCAATAAATACAGTGAAGTTTTTTTTTTTTTAATAGAAAATCATGGTACATTTACTTTCAGGAAACTGAGTACTCGGGTTGGTATTTGAATTTGCATCTGTGTATATAAATTAATAATAGTATTCTGGTCATTATTAATAGTATATAATGTTGTCAGACTGTTATTCACTATGTTTTATTTTTATATATTAGGATCTTAAAGAAAAAGAGAATGAAGAACTTGATATTCAGTTGAAAGTATTTGATGAGAACAAAGAGGATGACTTAAATGAATTATCGCACCGTTTCAATGACATTCGAGCAGAAATGGAATATCCTTTTGAGGAATCACAAAGCCATTTTGCATATACTTGAAAAAAGGACTTATGGGTGACTTTGTAGATGACGATTATTCTTTTCTGCCAGACCAATTTATCTCCACTTTTTTAATATTAGAATCTCAATGTGATGCTGTTCTTAATATTCATGTTTTGGAATTATCACAATCTACTAATGATTTATACAGACTATTGAAATTGAAATAATGGTTTGCTATATTATAATTATACTCTGCTCAGTGGTCTTAAGTAGATAGGAGTCTAAGGCAGTATACCTCACATATAAAGATTTTTTTGGAAAAAGTTCACTGAGTTCATATGTGAAATATAGGCAATATATTTTTCATTTTATAGGTGATATTTTATTGCTTTGAAAATATAATTAAATTCCAGCCTATGCCTTATTCCCAGTCCAAACATGGTTTCTCAAAAAAAAAAGTTTCATTTTAATAAGTAACTATAACAAGGCTGTGTGGTAAATGCATTTGAATCAACTACAACTAGCATATAATTCTATGGCAATAATTTTACATGAAGTGATTTTAGACCTAAAATATGGGTATAGCACTGCTGGTTATTTTTTTCAACACCTGTTTATTACTTAGGGAATTTGGAAAAATTGGGAAGTAGTTTAGAACCAAAGTGTTCTTTCAGTTAGGCTTTTTTTCTCCATAATTTCTTCCCTGAAAAGGAAAAAAAAAAGATATTAATATTCTCCTCATCATAGCATGAAATACTATGTTTTTGTCTTATTTATGTACATATCTATATCCTTATAGGTTTGAGGACAGAAATGTTATGCTTCATCATTTCCCTCCAATACACCTATCAAAACGTCTTACTCAAAAGTATTAGGTAAACATGTATCAATGAATAAGTTTGATTATAATAAGAAATAATTTCTAATAATATTTTATGCATTATTAGTGACATTATAGTGGTTTCTGTAATATTAAATGCTTTTTAAATCAATTAATACATTTCTTGCTTCCTTGCTTTATATTAATATCTCTTATAGTCAAACTTTACCACAAAGCTATCTTTAGATCTATCGTATGACAATTTAAGGAACCTTATGAGACTTTTACACAATACTCTTACATTGGATCTAAGAAATAATCCATCATATATTTGATTCTACTTCAAAAACATGTAGACATTCCAGGTTATTTTTAAGATGTATTAATCTCCTCTTCTATCATTCTTTCACATCAATTTTTCAGGTCTCACGTTTACCATAAAAGTGAACACATTTTTGAAATGTTTCCTCATTTGCTATAAACATTTAAAATTCTACCAACATTTTTTATCTTGAGAAAAATGTTGAAGCTTCCATTGTCTTTACTCTTTTTTCAAATTATGAAACATAAAGGAATGCAAATAATAATCATTTCATATTTGTTAAATATTTCATCTATATGTAAAAAAATATATATAAAAGGCATTTGTGACCTTTTGGACATAAAAAAGAACAAAATGTTCTTTTGCCTTCTGTCATATGAAAATAGAGTAGTGGCTTGCATGAATAATGTAAGTCCTTTGACAACCACAAAAAAATCAAGAGAAAACCATTTTCATTGATGGCATGGCTGTTCCAGGGGTACCGTCAATAATTTATAATTAAAAATATAATGAATTTTATATTTTAAAGTTTTGATAGTTCAGTGGTCTTAGAAATGCTCATCTCTTTTTACTGTATAAATATGAATCCTGGAATTGAAAGTTTAGAAACATTAATGAAAACAAAGTGATACATCTGCCTTTCAAAAAAAATGCTTTGTTATGGATGAAATTTTCAAAAATCTTCAACTGTTTTCCTTTACTTACTATCTACTGATATGAATGAAGTATACCATCTTCTGTACAATATGTTGAAAGACACTGCTGCTGAAAATTACTTATTGTCCATTCTACAACACTTCCTGCTTATCAGAAATGATTATTATATCAGGTAAGAATCTGACAGGAGAGCATTATTTGTGTAATTTGAATTAGATCATAAAAGCAAATTAACAATGTGGCAGGAGCTAGGCAGTATACATACATAGAGTGTAAGAGCTTGATGACTTTGCTAAGGTTATAAATGGTTTTAGTTTATTTTCAAGGAACAGAAGAATCTATTTATAAAAATAGAACACCCCAGTGACAGGACTTTTAATAGCAATGAACCAAATAGATTTTACTGAACCCTTGATGAATTTTCTCAAACTAGGCACTGAAGATTCTACAGTAGAACTTTTAAGTTGTGTATTTTAATAAATGTGGTTTTATTGTTATTTCTCTCTTATTGTATTTATCTAGCAATAGATGTGATCTTAACCTTGAAAATAATGCAGCTGTTTTAGCTTTATTTTCTGTAATGTAATCCTTCAAAATAAATGAGTATGATACTAATCCATAAAGGTAGATATTTTAGCATCTTATAACTGGGGGTATATCTGAAAGCAAGGAAATTTGAGAACAGTTTTTGAGTGGCTGAAATTATCCATAAACTAGTGGACATGACCTTACATTTAACAGTTGTTCACACTCTTTGTTGTTGTTCTGACTCTTAAATTATGCATGAAATTCTGGCAACATAGAGGACCTTGGTTCTCTGAGTTTTCAAACTTGCTTAAGGGAAAATGAAGGCTACCAGGGGTTCAAGCATAGTCACAAAAAAAAAAAAAAAATGACAGGTTGTGAAGCCATGAGTAGAACTATTATAATTCAGATCTGTATAATAATTGATGGGCATGATGATATTACAGAGACAGAAAGTATTTAAAATGTTAAATTATCTGCTGAGTTTTTATTTTTTAGCGGTACATTTAATGCATTTTAAATGATTGCTGTTTTCTAAAATAAGTCCTGCCAATTAAAGGGGCACTGTGCCCATGGGCAAACATATATCTGTAGAAATAATTTGTGTGAAACTATTTATCAGTAACTTCGAATAAATGATAATTTACTCTAATATGGCACCCTTTTCATTCTGAGAACATCCATGTGATTGAGAAGTATAACAAACACTTTTATTATATTTTAGATGACCTGACCTCAAAAAAAAAAGTTTGTGTTTTCCTTATTTACCAAAAGAATCATTGACTAAACTGATTGTAACAAATATAATTTCCCCTAGATTTGATGATAGCTTGGAAATGCCTCAGATGTATAATGTTATAAAGTATATTCTTGAGCCTAGTTCCACAAGAAAAGACAGATGAGCAATTATATTTGACTATATTTTCAAACTTTTAGGAAGTTGGCTAGTTATCATTGTAATAATTTTAGGGTCGTTTGTGTCATAATTTGCCTACAGTAGTATTTTTTGTGTTATCTGTTAAATTTATTAGCCAATAATATTAATATCCCCCAAACTTTAAGGCAAAAGAACTTTCAAAATTTTTGAAGTAAGCAAATGGTTATTTTAAAAGCCAGAATTGCCTTGATCGATTGCAGAATTAGAATGTGTTCAAACCTTTGACACTTTGAACAAATCAGGACTATAGCCATGCATATTAAGTGTGTATGATTCTATAAAATGGATCCTTTAAAATATGTGTATAAATAGATCTTTGATACAGTCTGTAACATAAGTGGCTCAGTCCAGTTTTGTAAGCTGTTATAGCTATCTTGAGTAAAATAGTTGTAGTAAATTCAATGCATCACTTGCCGCCTAATGCCAGGATATTCATCCCTTATTGAAATTGAGAACTTGTAGATGCCCAGAACTATTTCTGTATTCATGGATATAGGGCTCACAGGTCATTGCTTTTCATTAACTTTAGGAAGAATAGCTTTAGTAAGTAGAGAAGGTTGATAAGTATCTTTGAACATAAGCATGAATCCCCGCTAACCAGAGTATTAAGTCACTAAATGTTCACACTTGACTACATCACAATGAGTTTTGCTTTAAAATGTTCAGACCATTTCCAAGTGTAGACATATTTCTCCTAAGGCTGTGGAGTGGCTAGAAGAATTTTTTATAGTACTAGGAAAAGACATAGTTCTTTATCATGCTGAATTACTTATTATAAAAATTTATTTGTGTAAGAAGGAAACGTATTCAGGAATACTGTCTCTCTTTCAGGCCACAATATTACAAAATAATTGAGGAGTGTGTTTCACAGATAGTGCTTCACTGCAGTGGTATGGACCCAGATTTCAAGTATAGGCAAAGATTAGATGTTGATTTCACTCATCTGATAGGTATGTAATATAATGCTCAATATCTTTTGATTATAGTTACTCTTTTCCTATTATAGGCCCTTTATGGCTAGTTCTCTCAACTTACTTCCTCTATTAGTATCTGATAAATTTTTATGTCTTTGAGTACTCAATCACTGTAATTATTTTGAGTATGTTAATCATGAGAGATCTGCCTGTGTGATTGGAATTTTAAACCTATTTGGTAAGTTTCAACTTGAATGCAGTGTTAGAATTAATACAAGCCTACTCCCAAAAATAACTTTTCTAGAACCATGACTCTAAAATCAATCTTTCTATTCAGTTTACACATTTATACTGGTACTGTAGAAATAATGTCTATGATAGTGTTGAATTAATTCATAAGTATGCTAGTATTGTCCAAGTTTCAGAATAAAAATACAGCACATACTCAAGAAATGTTGTTTCATTATAACATTGATGAAGGCCACTGCTAGGTGGAGTTTGCACTTCTCGCCAGGTCTGTATGTTTTCTCCCAGTAATCTGGATTCCTCCCATATCCCAAAGATGTGCATGTTAGGTTCAATGGTATATCTACGTTGTCCCACTCTCAGTAAGTGTGGAGATGTGTGTTAGATTCCTGCAATGGAAGTGTCCTGTCTAAAGTTGGTTCCAGCTTTGTACCCTAAGCTGCAGGGATAGATTTTGGCTACCTATCACCCTGAATTTGAATAAGTGGCTTGAAAAATAAATGGTATGAATAAATACAAATAATTGTTTAATATTAGATATGCTTGGAGTCTTTATTTAGAAGTTTGCTGTTGTCTTCATGATTGAAAATATGTTGTTTACGTCAATTAACCATTGACAATCTTGATATTGTATTGTATTTTTTCACTTAAAATTGCAGGCTCCAAGAATCTATCTACATCTTTAAGTGAGAACTTAGAGTACAGGTTTATTTCAGTTAATTTTAAAACCTTCAAACTCTATCAAAGGATATCAGTTTAAATTTTCATAGACCTTAGTGCTAGGAAAACATTTGAGGTGATCATGTTCCTCTACTTGGATTGCTAAGGAAATGAACTCTATTATTCTGGACTGATATTAGCTCTCAGCAGTGTATTTGAGTAGATCCATCTGTTCTGCTCCCCACTCTATCTCTGGTGAATCTTCTAATTCCCCAGACCTCTGGCTCATGCCCTAGTTCTTTTATGCAAATATAAATTAATAAAGTAAAAAAAAAATTATTTAGGTGAGTCTTTGTTTAGTAACCCTGGAATAATGTTATTGTATTTCCCCCCTTCAATATTTTTTTTTTTAGGATTTGTTTATTTATGCATACAGAACTGGGGTACAGACCAAGAAAAAGGCCTGGACCGTATTTTCCCACTGAAATTAGTTTATTAAAACAAGTGGAAAACTTATTTATTTATTTATGTATTTAAACATTTATTTTATTTATGCGTACGGAACTGGGGTACAGGCCAGAGGTGCTGGGGCAGTGAGAGGATTCACCAGAGACAGAATAAAAAGCAGAACAGGCAGATCAACAAAGTACACTGCTGAGGGGACTAGCAGGCGAGACAGGAGAAGTCTGCTGTGCCATGTGGGTCACCTCCCAGTCTGGGGATGGTGCTCTTGCTGAAGCTGCTGCAGCTAGCTTCTCAGTCCTGTGCTTTAACCCATTGTACCATCAGGGAGGGCCCCCTCCAATTTTAATTTAAGAATCATTTGAGTCTTTAATAATCCTAAGTATAGATAATCTGCTGTGTGTCCACTCATAATACACTGCAAAGACAGTTATGAAGATTTCTGATTGCAAGATTTGGAAAATAATCAAGCATCTTAAAGTAATTATTTAATCAAATATACTTGGCTTTATGCCTCAACAGTACTATCATTGAATTCAGTTAGTATGCAAAAGAAAGAAGGTGTGGTAGTTTATCTTTTATGTGCAGAATAGGTAAATTTCCTTTCAATAGAAATTAGCATTGAAATAATGTTCTGCCCAGTAGATCTATAGGCTGGAAACCATCTTTTTGCATAGAAATTCGATACAATGATTTTTAATTACCTTTGGTTAATCTTAATAGATTCTTGTGTGAACAAGGCAAAGGTTGAAGAAAGTGAACAAAAAGCAGTAGAATTCTCAAAGAAGGTAAGACTTATAAACTATCAGCCATGATTGTTAAATTAATTAATGCATCACAATGCAACTTTAATATATCACAATACATATTCTACCTTGTTTCTTAATGGGAGGTCTTATGAATGTTGTTTCAGTTATGTAGTATTTTATGTTTCTTGAATCACAGATATATAATATTGATTTATTTCCTAATAACAGAAGGTTGGCGCTGTTCCCTGTTCATCATATTTAAACCAATGTAGCAGGAAAACACTAGCCCTGTTCTATTCAACTAGTTAATAAAATTATGTTGCTGGAAGTATATAGTTAGAAGTGATCAACCAAAGTACTTTCTTCTGTTGTTTACCTGAAGCTCCCACAATAGGTAGCTTCTTGGAGAATTGTGAGATGTTTAGCTAGTCTTCTATGTTGGGTCTTTGAAGTCAGTACTATATGTAGCAACATAATGCATTGTTATTTCTCTATCACTCTCTGCTTTGATTTATGTTTTTTGAATTTTGTAATTGATTTTTTGTAAGATTTATTTATTTATGCACACAAAACTGGAGTACAGACCAGAGGTGTGGTGAGTGAGAGGATTCACCAGAGACAGAATGGGTAGCAGAACAGGCAGACTGACAAAATACACTGCTGAGGGCAGCAGTGGGTGAGTCAAAGACACACCATGTGGGTCATCTCCCTGACCAGGGATTGAGCTCGTGCTACAGTGGCTTTGGAGAGCTTCATAATGCGGTGCTTTAACCTGTTGCGCCACCGGGGAGAGCCCTTTTTTTTTTTTTTTTTAAAACATGATGTTGATCCTCCAATGTAAGCTTGATGGAATTTGATGTCCCCCTTTCTTTCTCTATTAATACCATGGGCAAATGCCATTTTTATGAATATGTTAATCTTATGTAAGTCTCAGGTTATATTTTTCTTGTTTCATAAAAGCGTAGTTATGATTTTATTAACTTTAACAAGAGGTTTCTTTCTTTGTTATTTTTTTAAGACTCTGTGAAGTGTTAATATTGTATTTCTCTTGTATTGGTGGCAAGAAGAAGGATTGAAGCACTACTCCAAAAGCTCTCCAGTTTTCAGTCTTCTGACAGCAAGATAAAGTGCTTACATATTGCTGTCTTCTCAAAGTTATGACTTACCTTGGAGATTAGATAATCACTTTTGCTATCACTCTAGAAATTATACAGTATTACTGAAGTAACTTCAGGGCATATGAAGATATGTATTTGCTCTTTCAGTTACTAGAATAGACTTTAAAAGCTTGAGCATAAAATGTTTGTGTGAAGCTGCCACTTTTATTGGTGAGAAAAAATGCACACATTTTGATGAATAGACCTTTATATTTCTAATGTTTTTATTTTAAGTAATGCATTGAAAATTCCTTTTGAAAATCTTAGAACTCCCTTAATTATTCTACGACACTATGGCTAGGTACCACAAGACTAAAGCAAATTGTGATAGTCTATACAGAAAAAAATTTCTCTGTGATTATGTGGAAAGTCCTAAATAACAAAAAGAGATTTGGTGTTTGCTTTTTTATTCTCAACTCCAACATTTAAAATGAGAACATGCATGATTTCCCAATAGTTTTCTGCATGTCTTTTTATTCTGGTTCATTTTAAGAGGCAGTATAACATAAATTTAAAAGGGGTTCAAGACTGAGAAGCACTATTTCTAAGATCTGATTTCAACTCTTCCAGTAATTAGCTGTGATTTTAAGTAAGCTACTTATTCTCCTTGGATCTTAGATTCTTCATCATTAAAAGAAGAGGATAATTTTAGGGACTTGTAAGAGGTCTTCTAGCTCACATAAATCAAGTTCCTGTGATTTATATTCCTCATATTTATAGATTAAAGTCATTAAAATTATAAGTAGATATGTGTATCTCTCTTAAAATGTATTAATAAACCATTTGTACAGGAAACTTTTGTACTGTGTGTATGTGTAGATACCATGCTTAAGAAATATGTTGAAGAAGCTAACTTAAGGAAGGAGGCTGGAAGTCTAGTTTCATATAAATATAACATGGGTAGTAGTAGTAAATTTGAAAAACTCAATCTAGAGGACCTCCATCTTCTCAATGACCTTGGCTACAAGGTTACTCACTGATTGTGAAGAAATTTAAAGTGAATTGGAAATTTGGAGATACTAGAGATTTGCTCATCCCTGAGGAACATATTTCAGAGACTCAGGATGATATTTGAGGTTTTCTCCTAAGACTATTACTATCTAATTTTCTCTTCTAGTTTTTTTAATGTTGGACCTGAGTGGTGTTTCATAATTCCCAAAGGACAGACCTAAATGAGAATAAATATTGATTAATAGAGAACATGTATTTTTATATTTTTATTGTTTCATAAACACCAAAGATACTTCTAGATAGTAAGACAATCATTTTTATAAACAGAAATAACATTGTTGGAATAATGTGTACATTTCTAAAAAAAACTGGAAGTGACTATGGCAAGAAAGGAAAAATCAAATGTTCCATAGCTGGACTTAAGCATTCTTCATGCTGCGTATTCAGGCTTGTTTGGGCCCGTGTAGAGTCCTGACTGAGTTGAATGCTGAATGCAGTCAATGAATATGCACCATTAAGATGGTGTCTTTGGTTTTGCACACCACAATTTAACTTTTCATTTCTCCTTTTATAACATTTTATACAGTTTTTGGCTAGCCCTCTGAAAGAGAATGCCATCACAGTTTATGTAATCCTACCATCAGATTTTGTGGAGCACAACTTTTTTGATGATAGACAATTAAGTCTGTAAAGAAGTATTCTAATTTATATTAGTGCACATCTATTTAAGTGTACAATCTTTTATCAGTTCAAGATTAAATATAATTAAGTTGAACTGCTTGATGGTTAATTAGGTTTTACATTTTAATTCAATAAACTTGAAAGTATGAGATCATACAGTGAAAAAATAAACACTATTAATTCTAAAACATTACACTCAATAACAAAACAAAAATATTCATTATATAGAAGAGGGTCTTCGAAGACCACTCTTTATTTTATTTTATTTTTCAGAAATCAAAATGGCTTTGTCTGCCTTGGGTAGGGAGCATATTTTTTTTCTTTACTACCACTACTACAATAAGCTGTACCCTGCCCACACAAGGGCATTTGATTGTTATAATCAGGAAGTGATTTTCAGAGTGATCTGGGTATTCAGCAAAGCAAAAGATACTCCACTTATTTAACTCATAATGTTTAAAATGTTCTCAAAATTATTAAGTGTATATTATGGTGGTGATCATTGCAGTTTGATGAAGAATTCACAGCTCGACAGGAAGCTCAAGCCGAGCTTCAAAAAAAAGAAGAAAAAATCAAAGAGCTTGAAACAGAGATCCAGCAACTTCGAACCCAGGTAATGAAACCAGATATAAATTGCATGTCAGGTCATAGTGAATTAAGTGGTAGAAAATTTTCTTGTAAGATAGAAGGAAAAATGTGACCAAGAGCACGTTTGTTGTAGTTTCACATTTTAGTTGACTGCCATAGATTCAAACCCTATAAATTTTACATTTCCACTTAACATTCCTTATGATGAAAAGCTCCCATATACACTTAAAATCTTAATTAGGGTATCTAAACTTTAGAGATGATTAAGTGCTCTCAACTCATTTTATATTTTAATTGCATATATGAAATAAAAGATTATCTCTTAGACATTTTTGTTGATTGACTAGTTCTGTATCCGTTGGTCTGACTGAAAAATAACAAGTCAACAATGAACTCCAAGTTATGCAATGTAATGAACTTTTCCTACCCTTAGGAAAAGCTCACATATTTGATACTTCTCTTCTCAGTGAATCTTTTTTTGTGTGTGTCACCTGACTTCCTTTTTGACATTTTGGGAAACTGAAGTTTCTCTTTATGTTTTCTACCCCCAAATGGTGACATTACACAATGATCAGTTCTCTGCTCTTTTCTCTATATAAATCCTTGCTTTAATATACCACTCAGCATCATAAATCATAAATTAAAAATACAGTTTTTGGTAGGTGTTGGTTCTCCTGATTTTGTCTTATATTTCTAGCAGTTGATGATTTCTCACATGGGAATATTCTACCACCTATTCAAATTAAGCCCATTGTTTGTGTACTCCTTTCTTATTCTCCATTCTTATTAGTTTAGATTTCATTACTTTTTTTTTTTTTATAGTAAAGCTGAAGCTTTCTTTGGTCTTCCCCTGCCCTACCATATGACAAATCCAGTCAGCATTTTGTCACTTAGTCTACAACTTTTTTTTTCATTGTATCATAACCCAGGGTCCAACTCCTCTATCCTTGTCACGGTCCCATTGCCTCCTACCTGGAATGTTATAAGTATTCCTTAACTTATCTCCTTGCTGATAGTCTCTTCCTCCACAAAATATCCTTTATGTCAGTGGCAAATTAATCTTCCTATATCACTGCCTACTCATTGTCACTCCAGGCTTTAATATGTTCAGTGATTGCCTCTTCCATGGAGGATTAAATAAAAATTGCCTTACCAGGAATTTGAAGGCCTTCTATCATGGGCTGCCTTATCTGCCCTTTGCAGCCTAGTATCTGACGACTCCCCTAACTACAGCTTCTGTTGTACCTAAGTCACATTTAAAATATACCATCTCCATACTTTTCCTTCTGCCAGTATTCCCCAAGCATTAATTATAGAGCTACTAACAGGTTTTTCATAAGAAAAAAACATTCCTTAGTTCAATAAATTTGATACACTTGAAATTTTCCTTTTGAAGTTTCATTATATTCATTAACAATACTAAAAATTCTGAGATGTCCTACACTGAAGAAACTGTCTATTTTCTATATAGTTTTTCCATACTCATTTAACTGCAGAACTCTCTACTTCAATGTACTAAAATTTTCTGGAAGTGAAATAAAATTTCACAGAACTTGGTTGAGAAATGCTGACATACTGTACTGTTATAAATGCTTTCTTTCCTTTGATTATCTCTGGTTATGAAATAAACCCTTTAAGAACATGCTCATTAAAACATCTTTTGGGGTAAGACACAAAAACACTGATTCAAAAGGACACCTGCACCCCCATGTTTATTGCTGCATTATTTACAATTGGAAAGATATGGAAACAGCCCAAATGCCCAAAAGTGGATGACTGGATTAAAAAAATGTGGTACATATACACAATGGAATATTACTCAGAAACCAAAAAAAAAAAAAAGAAATACATGCCTTTTGCAGCAACATGGACGGAGCTGGAAATGATCATGCTTAGTGAGATAAGCCAGAAAGAAAAGGAAAAATACCAGATGGTTTCACTCATAGCAGGAGTGTAACGGACCAGGCGAGAAAATAATAATAATAATAATGAATAGTTATATACCAGAGACAATTTATGGGGGTGGAGTGGGGAATGGGATCAAAAACAGTGCGGGGAGGGAAATGTACTGGACTTTGGTGATGGCACATGGGTGACTGTCATGGAAAAATGCACCAAATAATGTAAAAATAAACTATTATATTATTAAAAAAAATCTTTTGGGGGCCTCCTTTGTGGCACTGGGATTAAAGTCTCAGCACTATCAAATTATTGCCAGCCACTGCAGCATGAATTTAATCCCTGGCCAGGTAACTAAAAACCACATGCACAACAGACCACCGCTGCCCCCCCCCCACCCAGTAGTGTGTTTCAATAGATCTGCCTGTCCTGCTTCCCACTCTGTGGAAACCTCTACCCTCCCCCCACCCCCCTGTAGCCTATACCCCAGTTCTTGTGGGTTTTATTTAAAGATTTATTTATTTGTGCATACAGAAGTAAGGCACAAGCCATAGGTGGGGTGGGTGAGAGGCTTCAAAGAGACAGAGGGGGGAGTAGAACAGGCAGATGGACGGAAATACACTGCTGAGGAGGGCAGTGGGAGAGACAGGAGAGGTCTGCTGCACCGTGTGGGTCACCTCCCTGGGCAGGGATCAAACTCATGTTGCAGTAGCTGTAGATAGCTTCGTAGTGCTGCACTTTAACCCATTGTACCACCAGAGAGGGCCCTACACCCCAGTTCTTATACGCATAAAATAAAATAAAAAAAGATGTTTTAAAAAAGAACATCTTTTGGAAAGATTCACCAATACTCAATTATGGAATTTATCTGTCATTTTTGTAAACCTTAAATATCATATATGTGTGCCTGCTTTATTTCTTCCATTAGAGAATAAGAACCTGGAGGCCAGTGTCTTATTCAAATTTACACTGAATACATCAGAGGGCCTTACCATTAAATAGTAGCTGCCTATTATTATTAAGTTAACTGATCTGTAAAAGTGCAGAGCCACGCAGCACCTTCTAGTGTCAAACATTAAATTATTATTAATTTACTGTAGTCAAGTCTTAATACATTTTTATAGCCAAATGTAATTTGGCTAACTTTTTATGGGAGGGAAGAAAAGGACTGATGTGATTTAAATTTTTAAAGTCTTGTAGCACTTTTAGAGAAATAGCATTTTTACCTTTTGAATTATTGAACAGATCCGTTTATATGCAAAACTTGTTGGCTAAATTACCAATTTCCTGAACTTTTCAAAAAAATATTTTAATATTTCTTAAAATATATTTGATCTCACTCATGATAAAGTCAAACTTTTTTTATAATTTTGCTGATCTGAAATATATTAAAAGAAGTATGAATATTTTTAATTCTGTAATTTTACTAATCTCAGAAGAGACTTGTCATTTGTTAAATGGAGAGACTTGTCATTTATTAAATGTCTAAATATTTGAGTTGCATACATGTATATGCATTTACATAAACATTTATATATGTGAATGAAATATTTGAACAATACACATCAAATCTAACAGAAAGATTTCCATGAGCCTATTTATCTATAATTGTTAATTTTTAATATTCTTATTAATCCTTTACACTGATTGTTTCAAAAATACCCTTCAATTTACTTACCTAAAGCTTTCTAAATTTAATTAGAACAATTAAGTAATACAAATAGAAAAATCATATTAGTAAACAGAGGAAGATTTTTCTCCCCAAATAAAAATACTACACCAAAAAATCATTAATTTTAAACCTTTCATTTTGAGTTTAATCTAATGACATATTTCATAGTTAATATGCCATGTCTAGGCCCTCCCTGCTAACACAAGGAATTAAAGCACGGCACTATGAAGCTATCTGCAGCCACTGCAGCACAAGTTCAATCCCCAGCCAGGAAGGTGACCCACATGGCACAGCAGACATCTCCTGACCTGTCCATTGCTCCCCTTAGCAGTGTATTTCAGCCATTCAGCCTGTTCTGGTCTTGGTGACTGTCTCTGGTGACTCCTCTCACCCCCCCAGCCCCACACCTTTGGCCTGTACCCCAGTTCTTGTATGCATAAATTAAATCTTTAATATATATATATATAATTCCATATCTTAATTACAACACATTGGTAGGAGTTGCTTAGTAATGTTTCTTGTAAACAACTTCAGATTTTTATTAATTTGTTTTAGAAATTGAACCATTGTTGTCAATATTGCTTTAAAGAAAAAGGTACAGATTAATCATCAACAAAATAGATAATTTAGAATGTGATTTTTCCTTCATCTGTAATTCATAATCTTCAGTGGATGAGCATGAAGCTAATGTCTAGTAGTGGAAATAAATTATCCTTTCCTCATAATGCAGTCATTAGCTTGTAAGTATGGGAACCACATTCAAGTCTTAATCACATTGCAAACTATGTGACTTTTGATTAGTTACTTTATCTTATTGTAGTTATAGTTTATCTATAAACAGTAAGATAAATGTGAGATTAAACAATATTTAGTACTCGCTTTGCCAGCACATATACCAAAATGGAAGATAGATTTACATGATCCCTGTACAGTGATAACATGTAAATTAATGATGATATATTTTAAGTGCCCTATTTAGGAGGATATATTAATAAAAAATAATAGATGTAAAAATATCAATAAACATGTATTGTTATGCAAACTGATGTTATTTACTGTTAATTCTTGGTGTTGCAATGCAGCTAAATAACTGGTGCTAAGAAATAGATTCCTTGTAAAGCTAATTGGACCCCACGGAAATCAAATCTATGTTTACATTTTAATTATTCATATTCAAACCAACTTTTTTAATAGGTCAAAGCCATACAGTACTTTGGCTTTGCATATATTTACAGGGAAAGGTAAGCTTTCATTATTTTGGAGGAGTATTTCATAAAATCTTTGAGAATGGCAACTTTCCTAGCATTAGATTGTGAACAGAAGTAGTCGTTGTTCGGAGGTTATAACGTTTTTCAATATATCTCTTATGTCATGCTTAGCCCTTTAGTGTCACTAACTTAAAGTATATATGATATTAAGCAAACCACCACAAACGTCTTCTAAGTTTTCTTCTCTGGTATGTATTATTATACATGTTTAAATGTTGAATTTTATATTTCAGGCCCTGTCAAGTTCCTCAGGCCCTTCAGCACCTTCAGGGCCCAGTGGTGGGCCATGTCCGCCACCACCTCCACCACCTCCGCCCCTACCTGGAGGAGATTTACCTCCTCCTCCACCTCCCTTACCTGGAACTATTGGTTTACCACCACCACCACCACCTTTGTTTGGGGGACCTCCACCACCACCTACCCTTGGAGGAATTCCTCCTCCTCCCGGAATACCTCTTGATCTGCCTTATGGAATGAAGCAGAAAAAAATATACAAACCTGAAGTATCTATGAAGAGAATCAATTGGTCAAAGGTAGTGCTTTGATAAGAGCTTTTTAGTTTTTCCTATGCAAGTTAATTATTAATGTGCAAAAATTACATTGCTATATACAAATATTACATAATGTCTGAGAATATGACTGCTGACTTTTTGCTCACCTTTGAGATCATCATGTTATAATCATCTTTCACTCTAGCACCTGGATAACTGGAAACTCATGGATATTTAAAAGTAATATAGAAAGCAAAATGAAAATCACAGTGACAGTAGTATTAGATAATATTGCTCAAATATGTCTCCAAATGTAAAATAATTTTGATTCTTTCACCATTTTTTACTTTAAGTATACATACATACATGCATACACATGTATACACACACACACATATATATAGTTTTTATTATTGAACCTTGTAACCTTGGTTAATTATGTTCCTATAGACTCTTTTTGTGTTTGTTTATTTTTTTTTTTTCTAATAAAAGGGAGTTCCCAGAATTTAGCATTTGGTTAAAAAAATTCTATCTGTTCTCATGGTGACTTGTAAACTGAAAACATACATATGTTTTCATATATATATGGAAATGATTCATCCAAAATCATAAATACAGTGATATCTGATTGTCCATATAATAAATTGATTTAACCAGAATAATGGTTGAATCTTTTTAAAATTAAGCATATACTTATGCTTTGCTCATGAGTAAATGAATTATAAATGGTTTTGGAATGTAGTTATTTTTTATTAGCCCCAATTAACAAATTATAGATTCTAGAAGCCTAATTATCTGTGTATAAATATGTTTGTTAATTTTTGTCATATAATGTAATAGTGCTTTTGTATCAAAAAGCATTAGTATATTTGGGGAAATATAGTTCTAATCTTGGGTTTCAAAGGTGCAGTTATCTGGAGTTATATTGCCTGGATTTAAACCCATCTACACCATTATCTAGCATGGGGAGCCACTTAAAATGTTTGGTGCTCACATTCCTCATCTTTAACATCTAACAGTAGATGACAATAAGCCATACTTAAAGGGATTATTGTAAGTATTAGGTTACATGAGTTAATATATATAAATCACTTAAAGCAGTACTTACTGGTTGCATAGTAGAAATTATGTAAGGTCAACTAATGTTGCTGTGGCTTTCAATCTAGTAGTAAGAATGAATAATTTGTTTTCCTAAATCATTGTTCCCCAGTATTAAAAATTCAGGGGCAAGAAGATCATATTTGTGAGTTGGGATGGGATTTAATAAATTATTTTTAAGATTATTCTTGTACATTTTTTTTTATTTTTATTTATTTATTTATTTTTTATTTTTTTTTTTTTAAAGATTTATTTATTTGTACATACAGAACCGGGGTACAGGCTAGAGGCTCAGGGTCGGTGAGAGGCTTCACCAGACAGAGTGGGGAGCAGAACAGGTAGATCGACGAAGCACACTGCTGAGGGGAGCAGCGGGTGGGTCAGGAGAAGTCTGCCACACTATGTGGTCACCTCCGGGGATTGCGGGAATCGAACTCATGCAGTGCGGAAGTGGCTTTAGCTTCTCAGTGCAGTGCTTTAACCCGCTAAGCCACCAGGGAGGGCCTTATTCTTGTACATTTTTTAAATGTAACTTCCTACATGTGCTACTGCTATCATGTATGTTTTCTGTATACCAGTAAAATACTGTGACTTTCTCAAGGAATATCTGTTTTAAAGGTATTATTTTGTATTATTTTAATATATCCTAAAATTAACCTAGTAGAGAGATGAAAAAGGAACTCTTAATCAATCTTGGTGAAAGTGAATTATTTGAAATATTTGTTATGTAGTGAATAATCTAGAAATTTATCTATTATTTTTGTTTATTTGTTTCAGATTGAACCAAAAGAATTATCTGAAAATTGCTTCTGGTTAAAAGTTAAGGAGGAAAAATATGAAAATCCAGATCTCTTTGCAAAACTGGCATTGAATTTTGCTACACAGATAAAAGGTATATATTTTTTTTTTAATATAAATTTCTGTTTTCTATACACTGAGATCAGTGCTTCGCTAAAATTTTCTGGTACTATGTATATGTATAATCTTTATGCACAGACAGAATCGAACATAAATAAATATATTGGCTACATGTTTACTGAGCAATCAAAGATTACCTCTTTAATGAATCTATCCATCTAGTGTATCAGAAATGATCATAAAATTAGAAAAATATTGGTACCACTGTGCTTCATATTTCCTCTTACTTTTGTATTACTTATCAATATGATTTTCTAGGAAACTTTAGTTTTCTTCCTCTAAGTATATTTTCTGCTATAATATAACCATCTGGTATGTAATGTTTCTGATTTACTAATAGAGTGCCTTCTTTGTATTAGATCCTAAACTTCTTATGATTTTGATACATATTGTTGGTATTATATAGTTAATTTTTAAATCTCATATTTAAGCATTACAGTTTTTTTTTAATTTGGGCATTTTATTTTAACATTATTTTTTTTTTTTAAAGATTTATTTATTAGTACAGAACTGGGGTACAGGTCAGAGATGCAGAGGGTGAGAGGATTCACCAGAGACAGAGTGGGGTGCAGAACAGGCAGATCCACGAAGTACACTGCTGAGGGGAGCAGCGGGCGGGTCAGGAGAGGTCTGCCACACCATGTGGTCACCTCCGGGGCAGGTGGGAATCGAACTCATGCGGAAGTGGCTTTAGCTTCTTAGTGCTGTGCTTTAACCCGCTGCGCCACCAGGGAGGGCCCTTAACATTACTTTTTATTGTAGAATTGTAGAATTAATTATTGTAGAATTGACATTTAAGTGAAGCATAGGAATTTTTTTAGTCTGAGTAAGTTTTTGATACTAAGAAATTGATACTTTCCATATGTTCATGCCCTTGACATTAGCATCATTTATTCATTTGTCTTAGTTATCATAACATGCTGAAGAATGTTAGAATGTGAACTTTGGAAGATTCAGAGATATATGAAAAATTATTCATTTTTAGTCCATCTATATTTTGCACACTTCAATTATTTGTAATGTTTGTTGTTCCTTGTATATTGAAGTTGACATACTCGAAGAAATCTGAGGTGATTATTCTTGAGAATTTCGATATTTAAAATATTTCCTGTGTTAGGTCTTATTATTACTATTAGGTTTATAGTAGATTTCACATTTAAAGAGTCCTTCAATTACTGTATAAGTTTCATTTTCATTATAAGCACTTTTTTAATTTGAAAAAGTGAAGACTATATCATGTTATTCATAGTAAAATTAAAAGACACATGATAAACATATCTTTTCTACCTCAAACTTGTAGCTTCTTCCCAAGAGAAAACCACTCTTACTAATTTCTCACACTTCCTCCTATAAATAGTTTATGCCTGGAGAAGCATATTTGTATTTATCATGTTTTGTTTTTTACTTCCTGCTGATTTCACTTCATGTATTTGAATATTATTCCAAAATAGCTTGTCTTTATCTTCTGTGCTCTTTTTAAATACTGCACAAAATTCTGTGGTATGGACCTATTTTAGTTGATTTAACAGATTTAACAATTCCTCAGTAGATGGATATTAAGATCACTTTATGTCTTTTACGATTTCATCTACTGCTGAGGCGAATAATACTTCGTATGCTTATGTGAGTTATAATATTAAAAAAACCACGAACGTTCATCTGAGCCAAATTTATTTGAATTGGGCAGTGTAAACCTGGAAGTGGTTAGAAGAGTTCCACTGAAGGTGCCAGGGGATATATTTACATAGAAAAATCAAAGAAACGAAAGTATACCACAAATAATACCAAATCACATTCCACAGTGCTAGTATCCCTGTTAAGAACCATCTGGTATATATGAGTATCCTTTTACCCACAACTTTTGCTCATCTCAAAGATGATAATAGTAAACTGTTGATATTGTAATTTTTATTTCTTAAACTAGGAGTGAAGTTGAACATATTTTCCTTTATTCATAAGCAATTTTAATTTATTTTTCTGTGAACCTCTCCCTCTAGTTCTTTGCACATTTTGTGTTGAGCAATTACACCTTCACTTATGGATGTATTTGTTTTGATTCCCAAAAGAATCATAGGTTTCATAAAATGTTAGAATTAGAAGTGAGTAAAGCTAGTCTATTTTACAGTGAAGAAAATGAAGTTTGAAACATAGAGCTAACTTTAAAGGCCATTATAGAGTTTCTAAAGTAGTATGGTATAGAGGGGAAAAAAATAGGTGAAATAGAGCCCCATACATTTGCACTGAAGCTGTGATATTGGTGACCCCTCAGGCTAAATTTTCTCATCCATAAAGTGAATGTTTATCTAGTAGTGTTATGAAAAATGAGATGGATACTTAAAACACTCAGCATAGCGCATGGTGTCTAACAGGCACTTAATGAATATTAATATTCTTCTTTTTCATTCATATAGGATGTGTGTGGTGGGGGAAGAGAGTGTGTGTGTTATTGACACAATAAAACTGTTAATTCTTAACTATATTTTTAAAAAGCTCAATCACTCAAGAAATAAAAGTAAATTAATCATTCAGTCTTTAAGTCTGTGAGCTTATAGATATATAAGCTATCTGCTAGAAGTGACATTAAAGGAGGCTTAAGGGGGAGGGAGACAAGTAGGAAAGGTGATGGTGCACAGGTGAAATGGTGGTGGAAACTCTGTGGGGACTACACATTGTTTGGCAATGAACAATGTTATAAAAATATATATAGAAAATAAAATGTGCATATAAAAAGAGGCTTAAGCGTTCTCAAAAAAAAAATCCTGTTAATTCTATAAGAAATATCCTACTCTTTTTGGCAGCACTTGTTAGTGCCAATCAGTTACAACAGAAGAGATTCTTATTGCAGCTGCTAAAATCTAGTCAAACCATAGTAAAACTAAAACAAATCACTTGAGGGTTCTCATGTACTCCAGTGCTGAATACACTGTGCTTTTGTTCCCTTTAATTCTGAAAATTATCTACATTTTCTATTTGCTACTACTATGCTATTTTTACTTTACTAACTTTGAGTATTTGAGTAAAAATGAGGACAGGAACACCTTTCAGCACGCTTAGTTTTACTAAGATTTATCTTTGAAGGGACATTTAAAGAAGCATTTAAACATCACAGCATAACCAGATGTGCATAATATAGCCCAAACAAATCTAAATGATATAAAACTTAGTTATCTTGGTACCAATTAGTAACTGTTGATTGATCTTACTGTAATGGATGAAGTTCTTATCACACCCAGTGGTTTGATTCATAATTTGGTCCACAGGTGGCAGGGTCAGTAAATAATCAGCAGAAGGACCTGGGTCCATCTGACTGGAAACATTCTGCCCTAGCTTTCCTAGATCCAAGGCACCATTTTTTTTTCCTTTTCATTAATTTACATAATAGAAGGAGCAACAAACTCATTGTCTTTAATATTTCTTTCATTTTTTAAAGATGTATTTATTTGATGTATTTATTTATGCACACAAGAACTGGGGTATAGGCCAGAGATGTTGGAGGTTGAGAGAATTCACCAGAGACAAAGTGGGAAGCAGAATAGGCATTTCCACTGAAACACACTGCTGAGGAGAGGAGAGGGCAAGACAGGAGAGGTCTGTTTCACCATGTAGGCCACCTCCCTGGCCAGGGATCAAACTGTGTGGCAGTGGATGCAGATAACTTCAAAGTACTGACTTTAAAACCTGTGCCACCAGGAAGGCCCTAATATCTATTTCTGAAGTTCTTGGACCCTGTATTCCCAAACCTCTGAGAACTTAATCCTGCTATAAGGGATTTGGAGAACTCATGTCTAAATGTGTGGTGAATAAATAATTACTGGTCTTTGTTTTTAGAGAATGTTTAAGAAGTTCAAATTTGTTGGAGACCAGCCCCAACTATTGAGATGTCTGGAGGCAAGACAGGCAGGGCCCTAAGGTGGGAAGACTTCCGGGAAGA
This sequence comes from Condylura cristata, assembly GCF_000260355.1. NCBI lineage: Eukaryota > Metazoa > Chordata > Mammalia > Eulipotyphla > Talpidae > Condylura > Condylura cristata. The sequence goes on from NW_004567120.1 coordinate 8,488,533, forward strand.
CTTCCGCGAGAGAGAGGAGCCGGCCCAAGGAAGACACAGGAGTCAGGGTTAGGTGCAAGTCTTCCTGCTCATTCCCTCAGCAGGCCTTTATTTATACCGTGTAGCAAGTAGTTAACTGCAATAATGCATAGGATAAGTTAATGAGTGATGGCCATAAAACGTCCTCAAGGACAAGGGGAACAAAGCAATTTTCTCTTAACATTTTATAGTGTACTAGATTATACGTTTTTGTGCTAATTGTCATGTATACAGATGTTTAGTTATCACTCAAAGGAAGAGGGGTCTGGGAAGGGATGAGCTGTTAGCAAAAGGTTATTAGGGGTCTTGGGGAAGTAATAAATTATGTTAGCAGTATTATCAGTGATTGTCTAAAGAAAAGCTAGTGGCTAATTTAAGGCTAGCAGAGAGTAGTTAGTGCTTGTTTTAAAAAGGAGTAAATTAAGGGAAAGTTGTACAGTTGTGTATTAAGCAACACCTGTGTAATCAAGGTTAAAATTTGTCCATGAGTCCTTATGCCCTGGGAGTCTTATCTGAGATTTGCTTTTTTATTTAAAGAAGCCAAGGGGGCTTCCCAGGAGTTTTTATGCCCTGGGGTCTTACTTCTCCTGGGGCTTGCCTTTTGCCTCAGGAGACATTGGAATTTCTCACCCTGGGGCAGCTTGCCTGAACCAGGCAGCCGCCTTATGAGGCTAAGACAATCCAGTTGTGTCACAAATTGCTTTGGATTGCTAAATAAAAATAAGTTTTGGCCCTCCCTGGTGGCACAGCGGGTTAAAGCACAGCACTGAGAATCTGAAGCCACTTCCGCATGAGTTGATTCCCGCCTGCCGCCTGCCCCGGAGGAGACCACATGGTGTGGCAGACCTCTCCTGACCTTCCCGCTGCTTCCCTCAGCAGTGTACTTCGTAGATCTGCCTGTTCTGCTCCCAACTCTGTCTCTGGTGAAGCCTCTCACCGCCACTGAGCCTTTGGCCTGTACTCCAGTACTGTATGCACAAATAAATAAATAAATCTTTAAAAAAAAAAAAAAGGAGAAGAAGAAGTTTTAAAAATGCTAATTATGATACTTATAATATTTAAATGTGCATATATGTAATATATAAAAATAGTATGAAATGTACTTTCTATTTTAATTACTAATTTTTAGTTTGAATCAAAATTATGTTTAATGTTTTCTATTATAAACAAAATTGTTTTGTTTTAAGAGAAAATGTTTTGTCATTTCATTTACTTGTAGAGAGTATTCAAAATGTGCAAGTTACTGTGCAAAATGAGATGGGGGAGAAAAAAATAAGTTCTTATGTCCACACTAGGAAACTCATCATCTAGTGTAGGAAAGAAGAGACACACAACATTTAGTCAAACTATACTAAATGTTAGCGTATATATTTTTAAAACATTGTGGAACACAAAGATGGAGATTGTTTATTTTGAGTAGGGCAAATAATGATCCCAGAGGTACTAGAATTTCAATAGTGGAGGAAGGAAATAAGATATTCCGGCAGATAACACCATCAGCAAAATATGGGACCAGTGAAGTACATACTTTGTTGAAAATACAGCCTACTGGATTGGGACTTAGGTGCAAATGTTTAAGGTGACCTATACTCTAAAGAAATGCATTTTTATTCTTTAAGCATTAGGGACCCAATAATTTGATTACTAAACATTCAACAGGCCTCAGGTAAACAGGTGATGTAAATATACAGATAAGCAAAGGACAATACCAGTAGGATAATTAAAATATGAGCATAGTAGTATTGTTATAGGGCACCTCAATCTGTTAGAGGACAAAGGGAGAGGGGTACCAATGAAACCCCAAAATCCTGCCTGCTCTAAGTGGGTTCTGCCATCCACCGCAACAAGACAAAACATATAAAACTTTAATGAAAAGAGACTTTAATATAGTGAATATACAATACGGAACACAAAGAATAGAACTTCTAAATCAAACACCTGAAGTTACCCATCCCATCGTGGGCAAAAGTCAACCCAAAAGGGATTGGCCCAAAGCAAGGCCTGAAAGCCAGCCCACTAGACTAAAGCACCTTCTGGCCGGGACCCATGGAAAAGGTTCAGAAATGGCCAGACAAATCTGGGAGGAAAAGAGCACAATCAAAATCACTATAAACACTGCCATAGTCACCTCCCTACAGGTCTCTCACCCACATCTGCCTTAACCAGTCCAGGGTCAGGAAACAAGCCCGGTTTCTTCATCACATGCTTGCTGCTCCATATGGCATCTCAGGTCTCCTTCTGGCTCTACATCTAGCTTCCTTCTCTTCTTCTCTCTTCTCATTTTTCTCTGCTCAGCTCCACCCTCCTTCTGGGTGGGGCAGGGAACCTGGAACTTCCCTTTTTCCTAGGGACCACCCTGTTACAATATAAAGTATCAATTAATTTATCTTTTAAAGATTTATTTATTTATGCATACAAGACCTGGGGTACAGGCCAGAGGTATAGGGGGTTGAGAAAATTCACCAGAAATAGAGTAGGGAGCAGAACAGGCAGATGGACTGAAATACAATGCTTAGGGGAGCAGTGGGTGGGTCAGGAGATTTCTGCTGTGCCCTGTGGGTCAGCTCCCTGGCCTGTGATAGAACTCTTGCTGCAAGTTGCTGCTGAGATTTTCATAGTGGTTCGCTTTAACACCTCATGCCACCAGGGAAGGCCCTAAAGTATTCATTTAAACTATAGTTTCCAAATCCTGTGTTGCCTTGCCATATGATATATTGGTTCTACTAACAAATTTTAATGATGCTGTATATCAAAATAGATCTCAAAATGCCCTTCTGATGAATGAAATATATATATGTATACACGCACACAAATATATATATACCTAAATATGTATATATAGAGAGAGTTCAGAGGAGGCTGGAAGACCCTGTTAGTACTTTTGAATATACATTTTGTATGTAACTCTTGGGATTTGTATGTGTAGTTTAGTTTTAGTTTATTTTTTGATTTGATGATGTTTTGGGACACATAAACAACAAGACTATAACAATAATGTCATTTTTCCTTTAAAAATCTATATTAATTATAGATAATATTGATATTATGTAAGAATTAAAGTAATGATATTTAATATTAACTAAAATTGAAATAATAATAAAATATGCAGGTTATAATTGCTAATCCTAATTAGAATTTCTAGGGTTCTCTAGAGGTTTCTAGAAAGAACAAAGATAACTTGTATGGAAGATGTAAGCAATTTCTTTGCTTTTAATGTTACTTGGAGGAAATATAAGAAGTAAACATAAGAGGTCAATAAAATTTAGCTTCTTTAATAATATATTTCTGTAGTGCAATTTAGCTTTAATAATAATGGAAAATTGAAGTGCTATAAATATTTCAAATGCATATGTCATTTTGCAATGCTTGGACATAGATTCAAAATTATGGTGGTAGAACTGAGCTTGAAGATTTATTTATATTAAAGCACTTTTCTCTATTATGAAATTTTAAATCATGTGTTTTAGCCTCAGAATCTGTTAGCTGCCTTTAAAGATAAACACCCTTATGTGGTTGCTTAATAAAGTCTGTTATATTTAGTGATAAAATAAAAATGAGATCCAATTAATCTATATCATTATATAAAAACCCTCAGAATTGACTTGAAAATAAATGAAATGTCAGTCTCAGAAGAAAAACCTCATTCAAAATAATGCTAAATTGACCTGAGTGACCTCATGTGCTAACTAATAATTTGCCATCTTATGTTACAACACACTTGTTCTATAGTGTACATTTTAATGCATAAGGGATCAAATTGAGAAAGCTTAATTCTTTTAGGCAGTAGACAAAAAAATCATATAAACTTGCATATATAATTTAATCAATTTATTATATATAAATTCTCTGCACTTCCATAGATTAAATATTACCAAACCTTTTTATTATGAACATTACATACAAGTGTTATAATGTATGATGTATACATTCATTTCCAATTGACATTTTCTAGCATTGCCTAATTATCTCTATGTAGAAGGGGGAACAAAAGATTTTGTGAACCAGAGATACATACGATTGCTAAAGCTTAAATCACTAATTGAAGTTGAAACAGAGTATGTTCAAACTTCTGAGTGAGATAGCTTCAAAATGTCTATATATTTGCATATTGGTGATGTTGTGATGACATTTCTGCTTCTACTGACAGCATCAATACTAATTACAACTTATAATGTCAATCATAACAATAACAATATATATAGCATACTTATTCGCAATTTAATTTTTATATATTTGTATCGTAATTTAAATTTAATAATATTTTACTTAATAATATTTATTATATATGTTTCATACTGTAGATTTTTGTGAAATTTTCAAATGTGAAATCCAGATTTTTATTTCAACTGTGGGCTATGGTTGATTAAGTCAATAAGTTAACATTTATTGTTGCTTCACATTAATAAATAGAATGTCAGTTTGTTGACATAAATGTCTATCTCTTGATTTATTGTTTGACCCTAGGAAAACCATTTGATTTCTTAATTGTTGATACTATTGATAAAATATATAAATTGAATCTATAAAGTAAAATAATGATCAGCAAAGTAGAAAAATATAATAGCTTTGTGAGTGAAATATATGTCAAAGACTCAAAAAAAAACTAACAGTTTTAATAGTTACACATGTTAATGCTTCTGTGCACTTACTATATATCAGGAACTTTGTTAAGTGTTTTGCATGGATTGTATAATTTAGGTTTAGCATCTATCCTATGCTATAGATATTATTATTATAGCCTTTTTGCAGATGGGCTGAGCAGAGCTGGAAATCAATCTCAAGTAAAGATGATCCTATAGCCACATTGCAATGCTTATTCTGTGAGCAAAGACATGGGAATAGCTACCTCATAACTATCTATAGGCCATGCTTTTAAACTCTACTGTATCTCTCTGTAGTATAACCCTCTCTGTTAAAGCTCTTATGTCAAACTCTTAGTTCAAGATCCCATTTCCTGTTTTTACAGAATAAGGATAGGCCATTTATAAGTGAATTTTTGCCCTTTGAAATAACTTTGTGTACAAAGTTAATGGAATTAATATAGATATATGTATATATTAATATATTACTATTAGTTGAACCCAGTAAAAATATTCTCATGAATTGATATAAATTAATCAACTTTCCCACTTAAAAAATTGTTTATAGTATTTTGAGAACTATATCTCCCAATATAAAATCAGTCTAGACAGAAAGAATATATTGCCCCCTCTCCATATGTTGTGGTTTGCCTTTGGTTTTTCCATACCAAATATTAACACTACTCTAATTTCTTTCTGTCTTACAACACCACTTCCTCATTTCTTGGTCATGGCTGAAGGATCATATTTTTCATTTAAATTGATTTTATAGGAACCTAAACAAAATATGTTATGCATTCCAGTGGCAACTGTAGCTATTGTGAAATATCAGTATTTCCTCCGTTAGAATAACTTATTGAGAGTTGACTCTGCCTGGCTCTATTAGACTGGTAATATGCTCATGGCAATGTATGAGAAACGTGTTGTTTTTTAGCAGGTAACTGCTTTAGTAGAAGACAATAAAGTAACTATTTTGTAACATGTGATAATCTTAGGATTTTGTAATTTTATTTCAAAAGAGAATTTGGTGTGATTTGGTGCCTTTTGTCCCATTAACAGCAATTATTTGATTCTACCACTCCTATACTAACTTTTACTTACTATTTGCCTTTATAGTACCAGTTAGAACACATTTTGTTAATACAAAATGTACCAGTTAGAACACATTTTGTTAATTGTTCATTTTTTTCTACTTTAAATGCCTTTGTTTTCTTTGTATTAGCACATGCTAACATACCTGCATGATACTGAAGACTTTTGACACTGCTTTTATAACTTGTTAATTTAACAGACTACTAGCAAGGCAATACAGCACATTTTTAATTTTGCTATTTTCAGTGCCAGAAATTAATATATTTTTTAAAATATATATTTATTTGTGCATACAGAACTGGGGTACAGGTCAGTGATGCAGGGGCAGCGAGAGGATTCACCAAAGACAGAGTGGGGAGCAGAACAGGCTGACTGACAAAGTACATGGCTGAGGGGAGCAATGTGCAGGCAGGAGAGGTCTGCTGAGCCATTTCGTCACCTCCAGGGCTGGCAGGGATTGAACTCATGCAGAAGTGGCTTTAATGTCTTAGTGCTGTGCTACCAGGGAGGGTCCAGAAATTAATATATTTTAAACTAAACTTTGTTGAGTGAAACAGTCTCTGTACCTTTTCATAATTATCCTAATATTATAGTATAATTTGTACTTCATGTCAGTGGCAGTCTATTATTTCTTCATATATTTAGAGACTTTGAAGCACTATCAGCTGTCTTAGATTTCATGATGTTTTTCAAAATGCCATTATTATTTTCCTTTGTATCAATAATATAGTTTGCCTCAACATTTATATTCAGGTTCCTCCTGATACCTAAGGCTAGAACATTCGTATTTGGTGTAATTGGGTAGGTTATTTTTAGGGCCTGGAAATCTCAAAGTGTTCTTCCATATAATTAATGGTAACCTGAGGCCTCCCTTGTGCTGCAGGGGTTAAAATCTTAGTGCTATAGCCAGCCACTGCAGCATGAGTTAGATTTCCCAGCCTGGGAACTGACCCACATGGAGCAGCAGACTTCTGCATTCTTCCCTCAGCTGTGTATTTCAGTAATCTGCCTGTTCTGCTCCCTGCTCTGTCTCTGGTGAATCCTCTCAATCCCCACACCTCTGGTCTACACCCCAGTTCTTGTATGCACATATATATATATATATAAGATAATCTGAAACCTTTGATAACAGAGAGAAAATGGACTCAGCTTTTGGGAAAATGCTATGTAGTTCTGTTGGGGGAAAAGGATATCCTGAACCAACTCCACAACTAGATTTTATGGACCCCAGCCCACCCCAGACCAGAGATCCAAGACTACCAATCCCATAATGCCATCACCACCAAAGGGAGGATTGTTGGGAATTGGGGGTGGCATTAAGCAGCCAGGCTTGATATATAACCAGACATGTGGGCCTTTTGGGTGCTTGGTTATTCCTCCAGCTTTCAGGTACTATCGTGGTCCCAACTCAGCAGAATTGGTAGGACACAGTCACCAGTTTAGCTATCCCTTTCCCTCCTGAGTTATTCCTTTCTTCACTTTCCTCTTTTTATAAATAAGCCCTTTATTAACCTTTTTATAAGTGCCTCACTTGACTCTCATTGTAAGTCCCTTTTAAGTGCATGGGTGAGGCTCCTCAGTCAGGCCAACCCATTTCACATTGGGTTGCCCTGTAACAGTTTCTCTCTTGTTCCTTAAATTTCCTATGTGCCATAGGAAATCCTGTATCTACGATTGAATTCTTTCATGGTTGTAAGAATTATAAGGGACTTGACTTATTTGGTTATTAAAATCTTTTTTTTTTTGTAGATTGTCTTAATTTCCCATCTCCACTTTTCTTCTTATAACAATAGCGATATTATTGGTAAAGCTTCCACAAGTACCCCAGGATTGATATGTGGTTAGTGTTATAATAAATATATATAAAATAAATTCATTCATGAATTGTGCTAGGTTCAGTTTGGCCTGGGAGCAATCTATTGACTGGTTGCTGAGGATTTGACAATCAGGAATGTACATATGAACTGGAAATTCAGTGTTACTCTAACAGGACAATGACTACAAAAACAGAAAGAAAACTGACTCATAAAGCATTTGCTACATTCTTCATATTTTTTGAACATTTCAAAATATTAAATCATTTAATTAATATCCATGAAAGAAAATCTATGAGATGTTATCTCTAATTCTATATATGAGATAACAGGGTCACAGGAAAATTAAATGCGGTGCCTAAGTATCATAGAGGTAGGTAGTAGATAGCAAAACTGAGATTGAAACTAATGCTTTTCATTACTATACAAATTTCTAAGTTGCAGTTCATTATCATAGTGTCAATTACTTAACTGCTAATACAGTTTCCTTTTATATGTTTATGAAATATATATTATAGAAGCATAATCCCATTCAGATATCCAGCCTGATACATGCCCAGACAGGTCTGGGGTTTATCTGAAAGCTTGAATTGTTGTGACAGCAGGGAAGTGAGTTAGTATGGTTCAGTGATATATGCTTGCTGTGGGAGAATGTCCAGACTACCTACATTTCTGTCTGATTTGCTACTGAGCCTGAACAGCATCATTCATTCTTGGCATCTAAGTGCGTTTTTTTTTTTTTTTTTGGAATCAAATCTTGAAGACAACATTTGCATTTTGGGACGGACATGAAAAACTGCAACAGAAGTTGCTGTTGTTATTTTAACCTTTCCAATTATGTATTAATTCTTAAAAATAGGTCTCTTTTATTAAATTTCCTCAATAAAAAGCCTTTCAAAATATTTTTTTTTGTATTTTTTTAAGCCTTTCAGAAATCTTACGAAATTGCTACAAGATGTTTTTCAAGTTCATTTCACTATTACATTAAAGACTGAGGGTCCTAAACTGATATTGCTTTCTAAATATATATGTGAGTGTGTGTGTGTGTGTGGTGTGTATATATATATATATATATATATATATATATATATATATACACATACATACATACACACACATACCCACACAATGTTTATATAAATGTATACAATATGGAAATATGTATATATATAAATAATCCACACTGATTAAAAAGAGGGGTTATTTGGGGTTAGTTACATTCTATTAAACTTCTTTTATATTACTGGAGCCTCAAATTCTTGTGACTCCTAGAGATGGTATAATTTAAGCACCTAAATTCCATTTTACATCCTTAATGTAAATATTAATGCTTTCCTAACAGTCTTTTGAAATATTTTGAGTACCAGGGTCATCTTCAAATGTCTGCTAAGACTGTTTAGTATTATAGGCATGATAGCAAATTTATTTGACTGAAAATGGTCAATAATCAATTGTTCACAATGTCTTATATACTGTTTCAATTAGATTGCTTAAAAAAATTATTGAAAGTGTACATATGACTTAAAAGATTATCAAAACACTTTATTTTGCAACATTATTTAATTATTTGTTACTTTGAAGTCCTGCTGTGCCATTTTATTTTTTATTAGAAAATCACCTGACGAATCTTTTATAAGAATCACACTATATACTGCACACTAGAACTAGCTCACTAAAATTTTGTGGTTTCATAGAAATTCCCTTTAAAGTCTCTGTACTTTAAAATTTTCAATCAAAGAATGAGTAGTAGGTATATTTCAACTCTTTTATTTTATTTTTAAGATTTATTTATTAATGCATACAGAACTGGTGTACAGGCCAGAGGTGCAGAAGCAGTGAGAGGATTCACCAGAGACAGAGTGGGGAGCAGAACAGGCAGATGGATGAAGTACACTGCTAAGGGGAGCAGCAGGCGGGTCAGGAGAGGTCTGTTGCACGTGAATTACCTCCCTGGAGGGGGTCAAACTCCTGCTGAAGTGGCTTTAACTTCTTAGTGCTGTGCTTTAACTCGCTGCGCCACCAAGGAGGGCCTTTTTTTATTATTTATCATTTTTTAAAAATGTATTTTATTAGATTTCCTGGTGCCAAGAATTAAACACAGTACTATGAAGCTACCCACAGCCACTGCAGCTTGAGTTGGATCCCCAGCCAGGGAGCTAACCCACATGGTGCAGCAGACCTCTCCTGTATGGCCCACTGACCCCCTCAGCAGTGTATTTCAGTACATCTGACTGTTTTATTGCCTACTGCAACTCTGGTGAATCCTCTCACACCTCCCTACCTCTGGCCTATACCCCGGTTATTGTATGCATAAATCAATAAATCTATTAAAAAAAGATTTTGTTTATTTATATATATAAGAACTGGGTTGTAGGCCACAGGTGAGATGATTTACCAGAGACAGAGTGGGGAGCAGCACAGCAGATCTGCTGAAACACACTGCAGAAGGAAACTAGGTGGGACAGGAGAGGTCTGTTATGCCATGTGGGTTGTTCCCTGCCAGGGGTCAAATTAATGCTGCAGTGGCTGGCAATAGCTTGATAGCTCTGATACTTAATTCCTATGCTATCAAAGAGACCCCCCTATATAAAATATTTTAAATTTGAATCATCAAAAGAGGTTATATAATTGCCGTGATACATGGTGATATAGGTAATATGTGCATTTGCAGCATATAATTTATACATTATGAGAAAGTCTATCAACAATTACCTAGTATTAGTTTGCTTTCAGTATCTTTGAATTAATTTTAACCTGGACGCTAATATTAAGGAAATTCACCTTGGAGCTAAGTATTTTTCCATTTAGAAAATACTGGTTGTTAAAATATTAGCGTTTATGGAATGGCTATTTATAAGACATTAGTATTTCCCTTGTATTAAAATTCATCATGGTGATTTTTGTAGAGAAAATGAAATATGCTCTGCTTTATTATTTATTTCTACATGACATAAATGAAAAACAAAAGGAATGTTGTATGATTGCCATTTGTCTTAAGGACATTTATAGAAATTTATAGAATTTATAGACATTTACAGAATGAAAGCAACCTATTTTCCTTACCATATAGAAGTAAGCAACTAGAGTACATGTAATATTAGACAGCTTATTGACAGTGAAAACAGACAGTATTTTTTTTTATTTTATAACAGTTTATTTTTACATCATTTTGTACATTTTTTTTCCCCATCTCAATTGTAATCCCCGCGGGTTTCCCATCACCAAGTCACCCGTGTGCCATCACCATAATCCCGTGCACTTCCTTCCCCAACCCCCCCGTTTTTGATCCCATCCCCCACTCCACCCCTGCAAAATGTCTCTGGTATATGGTTGTTCATTATTTTTGTTATTTTCTCACCTGGTCCATTATACTCCTGCTATGAGTGAAACCATCCGGTATTTTTCTTTCTCTTTCTGGCTTATCTCACTAAGCATGATCTTTTCCAGCTCTATCCAAGTTGCTGCAAAAGACATGTGTTTCTCTTTTTTGGTTGCTGAGTAATATTCCATTGTATATATGTACCACATCTTTTTAATCCAGTCATCTACTTTTGGGCATTTGGGCTGCTTCCATGTAAAACAGACAGTATTTTGATGCATTAATGACTTTTAACAAAGGTATCAAGTGTTAGTTTAAAAAATGCATGTAATCGTGGGGAATGGGATCAAAAACGGGGGGGGGGAAGGGAGGGAAATGCACGGGACTATGGTGGTGGCACAGGGGTGATTTGGTGATGGGAAACCCGTGGGGATTACAATTGAGATGAAAAAAAAATGTGAAAAATGATGTAAAAATAAACTTTGTAATAAAAAAAAATGAAAAAAAAAATGCATGTAATCAGCTTAATATTTTAATATGTTAACCACTGGTTGCAGACAGTACATTTTCCAAGAGATTTTCAATGCTTTTCTCCTTTATTAAACAGTTACTGATTATTTTGTGAGACTAAATTATAATGAAAGAAAGAGGAGGTTTTATTTTTTTAGAAACCTTTTAGATATCATGTCTAAATTCAATGAATTGTTAAGGAAATTCTCCCTCTGCCTTATTCCCTCACATATGCATGCTTCTCTTCTCTCAGTGCTCCCAGATATCTGTACTATAGCACAGTGACAAACTTGCATTGTTTCATAAATCTTGGATCAACTGATACTCCAGTTTTAGAAGCTGCATTTGTGTGCATAGGTATTAATAAGTAATGATGGTCTACACAGAGACTAATTTCTGCAGAAATTAGTTAACAGTATTATTCTAGCAGTTCTTACAAGCAGCTCTTGGGGCTGCCCTCCTTGTCTTATTTGCTCATTCAGCAAATGTGTACTGACTTTTTATCATATGCTATATATTATTAGTTTGCATTAAATGCTTTTTGCTCCATTAGGCATGTGACTCACAGGATGAGCAACTGTGAATTCTCCATGGTGGAAAGAGATTTTATTTATCTTGTGCATCCTTGAATTTTAGCTCATCAAGCAGTACTTGCTTACATTCATTCAGTAAAACTCTTTCTTGGCCTATCTTTGTAACAGGGTAATCTCCATGTACTTGGGTAGGTAAACTGAAAGAATGAAATCAACAGATAACTTTCACCTTCAAGAATTTCCATAGGGCACGAATTATATATATTTTTTGTTTTTGTTTAGGTATGTTAACTGAACCACTGTAGGACGTGATGGTCAATATTTTCCAGAAAACTTCTTCTTATTTATTCTCATATTTCTGCCCTATTATTTGAGTTTAGCTTGATTCTTAAAAATCATGATGGTCAAAAGTTCATTTTGGGGGCCCTCCTGGTGGTGCAGCAGGTTAAAGCACAGCACTAAGAAGCTAAAGCCACTTCTGCATGAGTTCGATTCCCGCCTGCCCTGGCGGAGATCCACATGGATGGTGTGGCAGACCTCTCCTGACCTGCCCGCTGCTCCCCTTAGCAGTGTACTTCGTCAATCTGCCTGTTCTGCTCCCCGCTCTGTCTCTGGTGAATCCTTTCACCCTCTGCATTTCACCCTCTGCATCTCTGTACCCCAGTTCTGTATGAATAAATAAATCTTTAAAAAAAAAAAAGTTCATTTTGACCTTTTGTATTGACCTGTGTGTGTGTGTAGAAAGACTGGGATATAGGTCAGAGGTTCAGGGGGTAAGAGGATTCACCAGAGACAGAGTGGGGAGCGGAACAGTGTATGCACGGAAACATAATGCTAAGGGGAGCAGGTGGTGAGACAGGAGTAGTCTGCTGTGCCATGTGTTTAGCTCCCTGGCTGGGGGTCAAACTCAGTGCTTAGTGGTGGTAGCTTTGAGACTTACTCTCCTAGGCCACCAGCGAGGCCCTTCAACCTGTATTTTGAAGTTTTGAAATGGGAGTGAAAGCAGTAATCATAGTATTCAAAAAAAGGAAAACTTAGCTTGTGATGAAGATTTTATAGGGTAGAATAATAATGCACTTGTCACCATACTAGGAATTTGTTTTATGGAATTAGTAATTGCACTCTTTTTTTAGGGAGCTGCTTATATTTTTATATCAGAAGTATATTTTTATTTTCAAGAAGTATTTAGTAAACAATCTTTCTAGAAAATGTGAGTCCCTCAATAGTATTATATGTATGCATTAAATATTAAGTATTTATATTATCCAGCTACTGTGTGCAGATGTGAGTTTATGCCTTTGGGAGATTTGGATGTAATTAAAGCAGATGTGATTTTGACTCTTAGAAATCATAGTCTAGCAGAAAAGATATAATAATAGAGTTATAATTAAGTTAGTATTTATTTCAGATATTATTAAATATTCTAAAAAATAACATGCAGACATATGATAATTACTTAGTGTGGTGGGTAAGAGCAGTTATTTCAAGATTTATTTTTATTTATTTATGCATACAAGAACAGGGGTATAGGTCATATGTGTGGGGTGTGAGAGGATTCACCAGAGACAGAGTAGGGACCAGAACAGCTGGATCCACTGAAATACACTGCTGAGGGAAATAGTAGATAAGACAGGAGAGGTTTGCTGTGCCTTATGTGTCGCCTCCCTGGCCGGGGATTGAACTTGTGATGCTGTGGCGGGTGATAGCTTGAAAGCACTGAGACTTTTATCCCTGTGACACCAGGGAGGTCCAGGAGAATTATTTTAAAAATGACTTGAGGGACTTTAAAATACATGTCTTTGGAAACAGAGTCCAAACAGACTTGTCAACTGGTTGGGTACAAAGCATCAGGAAACATAACGAATCAGTGATCGTTTCTAGGTTTGGAGCCTGAACCACATAAAGTAGTGTTCAATAAATATTCTCTACTAACCACTGAACCAGTGGAGTTAGTGTTGACAGAAAAAATGATCTGAGGATTAAAACAATGAGATCAGATAAAAACCATCATTACTGTGCTAACATTTGCACAGACTATGACAAGAAGGAAAATAGTTTAATTTGTTGACAGATTGAGGAGGACACCAGAGTAGTGTCTGAAAGAACATGGCTCTGCTCTTTGGCAGAGTAAGAGGTATTTGTCTAGAGTTACAGGTGGGAGAATGTGGAATGGGCAAGGATCAGCATGTCCATCCTTGCAACACAAACATCTGGTCATTCTATTTGATGCCAGGTTGCTTTCACCATTCATCTGGTGGTCAACAATTCTGATGGTATCTTTGTAGGGAAGTTCTTTTCCCTAAGAATGTAAAAAAGGCAGGGTTTATAAAGCCTACAGGTTAAATAAAGGAAATGGAAAAGCTTATTTGGTGGGGCAGAGAGAGACAAATACTTTGTTGCTGCATCAAAAGTACAGTGCAGTTTGAATTAGTTCAGTGTTGATTCATGCAAGGAAAATATATTTCTTTAGCATTAACCTTTGCCTCAACTCTGGGTATATGAGCCTCTTTTGATTTAACTATAAAGGCAAGCTTTATTTCTTTTCTTTGTTTGACTATTTGGTCAAATGAACATTGTACTACTTAGTGTTTCTTTGATTTACTTTAGGCTGAGGTCATACTATATAGTAAGTTTGAATTATAAAGTGAACAAATGTGCTTTGTTAAAGAGAGAATTTTATTCTACTTCAAACTAAGTCCATGTTCTAAAAATAATCTTTACTTTTGTGTGTGTGTGTATCTATGGACATGGAAAGTATACTGATAAAACCTCATGGAGTTCAGAATTATAGGTCTTAGGTTTTTAACTAAATATCTTGAAGTATCATATTCCGGAGTCGTCTTTCTAGAGAGAAATAACACTCTCAATCTAGAAATGTATGTGTTTTTTTTTATGATTTATTTATTTATGCATACAGAACTGGGGTACAGGCCAGAGGTCAGGGGTACTGAGAGGAATCATGAGAGACAGAGTGGGAAGCAAAAAAGCAGGCTGACAAAGTACACTGGTGAGGGGAGCAGCAGGCAAGACAGGAGAGGTCTGCTGTGCCATGTGGATCACCTCTGGGGCAGGGATTGAACTCACACCAAAGCAGTCAGCCTCACAGTGCTGTGCTTTAACCTGCTGCGCCACCAGGGAGGGCCAGTTTGAAATATTCTTATCCTTATTGTAACTGTATTATTTATGATAGACACCAAAGGGCATTTTCAGTCATTTCTTGATGCTCAGTATTTAAGCATCCATTTCAAGTGAAAACTTAGTGTTATATAAATAAGTGGAATTAGTAAAGCAAGTGTGATTATGGATTAGGTGTATTTTATACTACAGAAAACTTAGCACTAAAACTGAATACTTGATTTGGTCCAGTTTTCCGGTTATATCTATTTAATTGTAATATTTTACTTCATTTCAGTTTAGTAGAGAGGTCCTTAGCATCATTACTACTTCATTTGTGAAAGCATTGGAGAATTGCATTCCAGAATATAATGTAACTTCTCTGTATGAAAATCTTTCCAAACAACATTCTAGTGTATTTGGAAAATATATTGCAATTGAGATATAATATTTCATTTCAGATAGTTAATTTCCTTGATTAATGAATGCCATAGAAATTATTTTGTAGGCCTCTGAAAAATATATAAGAAAATTTCAAAGCAATTCTTTTAAGTAACTGGTCTTCCTTCTGTTTCTAGCATTAGTTTATCAATTGATACTTTCTTTGAATTTGGTCTTTATAAAAGGAATAACACAACTCTGGTAGTTTTTTTTATTATCTTCTACAAATGGTATTATAGTGGGGGTATGAAAACATGTGTATAGTCACTCACATGCAAATGTTTGTGGAAGGGTAACCAACATATGTTAGTATGTTATATAAGTTACAGATATAAACATATCTTTGAATGTATGCAATTTGATTATTTTTCTCCAAAAAATCTCAGTCATTCATGAGCACATAGACTAAACTGAATCCTTATCTGCTCAGTAATTTTTCTCTCATGTTCACTTTAACAAAGCAAAAAGAGTAAGCTCTATCTAGAGAAAGTAGAAAGAGAAACAATTGAACAAGTGATTTGTGCCAAGCTTGAAAGATTGAGATCCTTCAACATTTATATTCTAAAGATGCTCTTTCTGCAGACTTGATGCTGAAGAACCATGGCTATTCATCAATAAGTATCCTCTGGGCCCTCCCTGGTGGCTCTACAGTTTAAAGTGCAGCACTGTGAAACTATCTGCAGCCAGTGTAGTACGTGTTTGATCCCCCGCCAGGGAGGTGACCCACATGGCACAGCAGAACTCTCCTGACCTGCCCGCTGCTCCCCTCAGCAGTGGATTTCAGTAGTTCTGTCTGTTTTACTCCTCATTCCATCTCTGGTGAATCCTCTCACCCCCTGCAACTTTGGCCTACCCCAGTTCTTATATGCATAAGTAATATATCTTTAAGAAAATAATAAGTGGCTCTGCTGAGAATCTGACAGGCCTGTATGCCAAACTGTGTATTCACTGACTATCATACAGTCCCACGAGAGAGACTTCCCCTCTCTAATTTGCACAGTTGTGTGCTTGGTAGACTCTGGACTTAGCCCCAGCTAGCCACTGCATATGCTTCTACTGGCTTTAATTCCTTATTCACTTCCCAGTATTTTCTACAGTGCTTTCCTCATCTCTGCTACTGCATTCTTTTTCTCTTCTTTACCTTTTCTTTACTAGCAGAAAGCAGATTCCACTAAAGGTATTTAATTATTTTCTTTATTGGGAATAGGCAAATATTACCATAGAGAGTTATATTTGCTATAATTATTAGATCAATATCTTTGAAATCTGGGATATGTCTCAGAAATTTCTCTCTTCTCATCACCCCCTTCCTTTAAAATGCAGCATCTATAATTGCAATTTGTGTGTCACCTGACCTGTGGGTAAAATACTGTAGCCTTATACATGAAAATGAATATTCAGTTCATATAGAGAAAAACAAACAAAAGAACTGGCAACACTAACTCAAAACAAACACTGGAAATATGACTGCAAAATGAGGCTATTGACTGAGGAGGGTAGGTGGGGTTCGGCACAAAGGAGAGGGCCCTATGGTCTCTGGGAAAGGTCTGTAGTTGCTCTGGTGGCGGGTGTGTTGAGGTGACAAATATTTGAGGAGATTTGTATCTATTCCCCTAAATCATTTTTGGCATTGTAGCTAATGTTACCTCAAAAATATAAAAAAAAAAGCTAAAAATAGAAAGAAAACCTAATTTTAATAAACTTACAATGGAGTTTGGGGTGGAATTAATAGCAATAATTGCTTATACTTACATAGCATTTACTCTGTGTAAACATTGTTAACAATTGTTGTATTATATGCATTAACTCATTATATCTTCTCAGTAACTCTTTGCTACTATTATTAGTCCCATTTTATAAATGAGGAAAATAAGGCACAGAGAAATTACAAAACTTACACAAGGTAACACATATAATAAATGAGGGAGTGATGATTCACAGAGTGATAGGCCTCTGTTTCATGGGCTTTTTTTTTTACTATGCTATAATTTATGAATTTGGTAATTGCTTCAGTATCATTTCCCCTTTAATGTTTCATCAAATTGTACAATAAATCATAACTTCTTTTTTCTTGCTATTCACTAGGGATGAAGTCACATCTTATAACTAGCTGTAAGAATGTCACTGTTTATAGTCAATGTAGTACTTTTAAAAGTTAGTACATTATTAAAAATTACATTTTCATAATGTGTGACTAGAAGAACAACTTATTGTATCTATATAATACACACACACACACGTACACACACCATACATATGAACACATATACAACCAACAGTTTTCTCTGTCCCTAATCGAGTGATATAAACTTAAGTGTAGTTGTGTCCTTCCTGGTAGCACAATGAGTTAAAGCACAGCACTGTGAAACTATTGTAGCCACTGCAGCACAAGTTTGATCCCTGGCCAGGGAGGTGACCCAAATGGCAGCAGACCACTCCCTTATCATCCACTGCTCCCCTCAGCAGTGTCTTTCAGTACATCTGCCTATTCTGCTCCCCACTCTGTCTCTGGTGACTCCTCTCATCCCCCGGCACCTCTGGCCTATACCCCGATTCTGTATGAATAAATAAATAAATCTTAAATAAAATAAAGCATTAAAAAAATCTTTAAGTGTAGTTGCTACACCTTAAATATAACTGTTTCTTTAGATGAAATAATCCTCCAATATAGATAGAATACAAGGAAGTAATGAAAATCTTGGTCTATAAAACCTTTCTAAGAACTTACCCTTACTTTGTCTAACCCCTGGGGGAAATATAGATATACATAGTATAGATATGGATCATTTTATTCCCAGGTCATTAAGCACTTTGTACCTATAGCCTAAGTTTTATAATTTCCAAGATTTGAATAGTAATTGAAAGTTCATACATATATGTTCACAAATATAGGCAAATAACCTTTGTGTACATGCTGCTAGATGACTTTCTTGCCTAAAATATTATACTGACTGCTAGATGACTTTCTTGCCCAAAATATTATACTGAATATAAGAATTTTGATCTATTTAGTCCTACTAAATAAGCAAATTTATTGACAACAATATTTCTGCTGTTTAGTTGGCATTAACCCTCAATGGAACTATCAAAATTGGATAAAGAACAGTTTAAACTAAGATCACATAAGTGTCTACCAGATAAGGATCTCTAGTTTCTCTTTTTAACACAAATTATGCCATCTGCTAGTTCCTTTAGATACATTAATACTTGATTCTAATTGAAAATTAAATGTGAAAGAAGCCTACAGCAGAACTTTATTAACAAAATTCAGGTACCAGTTGTCATTTTTTAACAATAAGTGTATAGTATCTGAGACCATCATGTTTTAGGGCACAGGCAAAATACAAAATGACTTGCCCATTCTTTCTTTAACGCTTTTTCAAATAATATTTTCTTCTTCCTTTTATTTAAGGTTTTATATAAGGTTTTGTTTTGTCTGCAAAATATAATCTGATTTTACTTTGGATTTTGTATATTCATAGTAACCCATTTGTGATGGGTTACAACAGATTACAACATCAGGAATGGGTCTGTGCAATGATATGTCCATTGCACACAGCCAAATTAGTGAAAGAGGCCATTGAAGAGCAGTGGAGCTAAGTCCCACTGTTTCTAAGTCGGGAATCAGAAAAAGTGTTCTAAGTTGAAAGGATGTTAAGGAGAGCTAGAGCAGAAATTTGCTGATAAAACTTAATGAATAGTGATCATATCATGACTGCCTCTGTGGTCATATAAAAGGTGTTGTTATGTTGTTCTTATGCAGCAACTCTACTAACATCTTGTTCTGTCTCAAAAGACATATTGGAACTGTTAACACCTAGAACAAATTTCCCCTTACCTCTCTGGGTTCTCCTCCAGCAGGTTGAGCAATCAAATTAACATCTGATGGAGTAGTAGGAGAATCAGACAAATGATATACAGCTAGAAAATTAACATCAATATAAATTCTAAAGTAAATGGGGACATCTTTTTTTTTTTTTTTTCCTATGCTGAGCTCAGTAGATAGGGACCTTCAAGGAGAGAGGAAAGAGAGTCATGATGAGAGGACAAGATGCTTGGTATTTACATGTTTGCCTTGCCATATAGATACAATTAGATACAATTACAACATTTCTCTGATAGAAAGTTTATTTCTAGAGACAACCCTAAATTTGATTAATACTTTCAATTTTCATTCTTCTAGGTAATTAAGGGTGTAGTGAGTTTCTCTTTTGCCTGCAGCTCCTTGATAGGCACTTACTGAAAATGTACACATGTGAAAGTGACATGTCTTGAAGGCCTTTTTTGTATATCTTAGGCCTATCTGAAGATCTCAAAAAGGCCTATCATTTAAAATACAAACAAGGGGCCTTCTTACTGACCTAGGGTTAAGCCTCAGTGCTATCACCTCTAAGGCCTGGGTTAGATGCCCAGACAAGGAGCTGACCTACATGGTTCATCAGACCTCTCCTGTCTCACCTCATTAGATATACCCTTTCTGTTCCCCATTCTGTCTCTGGTGAATCTCCCCTCTCCCCCCATACTTCTGGCCTACACCCTAGCTTTTATATACATACATAAATAAATCTTTAAAAATATTTAAAAATACAAGTTAAAATGACTTTTTAAAGAGAACATGGAATATATTTTGAAGTGCTTCACAAATATACTTATAAAAATAAAGACTCTTTGCATCTTACCTCAGAACTGATGATGTCTTGCCAATGACAGGACATGCTGTCCTCTCAAAGAGTGTTTTGCTAAGCCTAATAGGAAAAAATACCTCCAGTTATAGGTTGTGATAGGCCAATATCTTGGCTCTTCAGCAGAGAGTATTATATCTTGGGCCACCATGTTGTTTGTAGTGAGGGATACCAAGGTTGACAAGATACGGTTTGCGGTTTGCATCTTCAGGGCTCATTGTTTTTCAGGAGAGGCAGATAAATAAAATATCTGTTATACATAAAGTAAGTGTAGTAATGCAATATGGTAACTGCTATAAATAGCCATGAAAGTATGATATTATTATTGACAGTAATTAAATATTAATTCAGAGGATATTAGGGGGAAAATGTTTGAATTTGAATTTGGTTTTGTGATATTTGTAGATCCTTTCCAAAAAAAAAAAAAAAAAAAGAGAAGGGCATGAAGTGCATAATGATGCTACATGAACAAGGTTGTGTATTGTAGGTATAGTAAAGTTCAAATACATACTGTGAAATAAGGCATAAATGTTTGCATGTTGAATGTGACTTTAAGAACAGAAGGGCGATGACAGGATTTGTTCAGTTGGTAAAAGCCTTTTCATTATGACTTTTGGTTAACTTTTCATGGATTTTTATTCTTTTTGATGTTAAGATAAGAATGTATTGTAGAATGGCCCTATCAGTAGAAATGGGAGAGCATTTCAGGGACTTTTCAGTAAGTCTATTTGAATGGTTGTGATGCCCTCAGCTGTGGTAGTAGTGACAGGATAGAAGCCTACAGTATCCAGTATTCCCAGGCAGTCTCCATCCAAGTACTAACCTGGCCAGATCAGATGAGATTTGGTCTGTTCTGTACATGTGGGCCTAATTTTTTTGTCTCTATAATTCTTCGTTAGGTAATGTCATCCATTCTCATTGTTTTAGTCATGCAGAATATTACTGACAAGTTAGAAGAGTACAACAAAATTTATTTTAGATTTGGCAATATGTAATCTTAGTATAATCTTAGTTTGGAGATTGTTTGTAATCTTAGTATAAGCATTTTCTAAGTGTTGGTATGGATGGAAACCAGATTGGAATTCTTTTCTTTATTTCAAAGATTTATTTATTTATGCATACAGAACTGGGGTATAGGCCAGAAGTTCAGGGGTGGTGAGAGGCTTCACCAGAGACAGAGGGGAGAATAGAACAACAAAGTACACTGCTGAGGGGAGCAGTGGTCGGGTCAGGAGAGGTCTGCCTGGCATGTGTCTTACCTCTGGGGCAGGGATCCAACTCACACTGAAGGGGCTGCAGGCTTGCATGCAGCGCTTGGTTCTATTCAGTTGTGCCACCAGGGAGGGCCCAAGATTGGAATTCATTATAGCTTAAGGTCATTGGAGGTGTCTGGGTTCCTGCTCATTGGGATAATATAAAAGCAACATAAGCTTTGCTTAGGAGAATGATAGAATGAACAGTAGTTCCTATGGATGGGATACTTAGCTGGAAATGTTCAGCAACTAGAAACTGGATTTGTAAGAGAAATCTGACATGGGATAAGAACTTGGATTGTTATTCAGTAGTTGAAGACTCAGTGACTATTCTCAGCTACATTTTCTATTAAAACTGAGACCAATTCATTATAGAAATTCGGCATGTTTTATTATGTATGACATATTTACATGATAATTTATGTGTATAGGTTTGTAGGGGAGACAATTGACTAATGAAGTATGTTAACTTAGATGTCTCTAAAGCTTAATATTTTAAATATGCTTTTACAGCTAAGGCAGTTAATACCTAAAAAATATATATTCTGAATCTAGGATCTCATGTAATGGGAAAAAAAATGTAAAAATCAGATATTCTTATAAAATCCAAACCTAATCAAAATAGACAGTCCTATTTAAAAAAATAGCCTTGGAAAAAGAGAAAGGCTTAATAAACATGAGTCATTCATTAAACTGTTTCTACTATCTTATACTCTAGATGTCTATATGGAGTGTCATCTTAAGTTATATGCTTATTTTTCTCTACTATTTACCTAGAGGTAAAAATGCCCTTATACAAATAGCTTACAATCTCTGAAGTTCAAACTAGTTCATTTGGAAGTAAATTATGTAATAAAAACTCCATCTCAGACTACTTCATTCATAATGAAGTATAGTAATTGGAATGTAAAAATGGCTATTCTTGATTTAAATAATTTTTGTCACATAGTTTCCAATCCTAGTAAAGAAAACATCAAATATGATTGACCTTATTAATTTTAATTTTATACAATTTAATAAAAGTTATGTTGGTGATTTTACAGAATGAAACCTTTTATCCATTTATGCTTCTGAGGAATGACCTTGTAAAATGTCAAAATTGCTATTGTATGCTTTTGAAATATACTTAATGATTTGAGCTTGATGCATTTAAACTCTTTATTGAAGGTCAAGGATCGTATTAGGGCACTTTTGTCAGTAAAATGTTGACAGAAATTAACTAGGTAGTTGAATTCTCACTGACAATACTGTCACAATTAAAAAAAAATTCTAATGATAAGGCCAGATTTTGCTCATTATTTTTCTTAGTATCAACCACTATTTCATGAAATATTGCCTTAATTAGAGTGTATATTAAGTGTCAAGATGTAGTGGACACAATTACAATTTTTATTTAACAGGTATTTAGTTCAAATTGCTGTATTTATGTCAGTAATGTTATCTTTAGTGACTACACACACACAATGCACACTTGGATATATAAAATTGTGTAACTGTTCCAAGAAATTTGGTAGTTATGTTATTGTTGATGTATTCTTTTAAAAGATTTAATTATTTATGCATACAGGAACTGGGGAACAGGCCAGAGGTGTGGGGAGTGAGAGGATTCACCAGAGACAGAGACAGAGTGGGAAGCAGAACAGGTAGATGTACCCAGACACACTGCTGAGGGGAGCAGCTGGCGGTTCAGGAGGTGTTTGCCATGCCATGTGGGTCAGCTCCTTGGCCAGGCATCGAATTCGTGCTGCAATGGCTTCGGATCGCTTCATAGTACAGTGCTTTAGCCTGTTGCACCACCAGGGAGGGCCCTGTTGATGTATTTTTGATGTTCAGTATTTAATTGAAATCTGCAAATTGATCTACAAAGTCACTTTTCAAACTAGTAAAGTCAAAAAAAGGAAAGACAAGAAAAGTTGAAATATTGTCTTGTTTTCTTATTCAACACTTCCCTATCACTAAGTGCAGACTATTTTGTGAAAAAAATCTGATTAGTTACCTACCACTTAAACAGTAATTGCTGTTAGTCTCACAGGAAGGTCCCCAGAGAAATGGGAGACTCCAGGTTTCCTGCCCCACCCAAGGAAGGGAGGAGGTGAGTGTGGGGAGGGAAGCTTGAGAAGAGACTGAGAGAAGGAAGGAAGGAAGCAGGATGGAAAACAAGGAGACCTGGAGGAGGCACATGGAGCAGAGACATATGAAGAAGCTGTATTTGCTTCTTGGATTTATGCTGGTACCAGGGACTTGGGGAATATGGAAGGAGACGTTTGAAACAGATGTGAGCGAGGGACACGGGGAGTGAAAGGTCTGCGCACAGAGAAGAAACAGTGGGAGAGCATTGGGTATCAAGATTAGCAAAGTTTATTTGCGCCCTCGGGCGAGGTTCAGGGACTCAGAAGAGGAGTCCAAGAAGTCGCGCCCCAGAGCAGGGTAGGGTTTTTTTTTTATGCTTGTCGGGGAGAGTGAAAAGTTGTGTTTTGGAGAAGTACAGTTCTGGAAATTGTTTGTGCTGTTCTGGAAATTGTTTGTGCTGTTCGTGTTGATTCGTAGGGAGGACCTTCAGCCTTTGTCCGCACCTAGTTCCAGGTGCCTACACCTATAGATACGGAAGTCTCAATTCCCAGACCCGGAGGCCTAACAGGGAAATTAACAACAGGTTGTTTTTATTTTTAAAGATTTATTTATTTATGCATATAGAATTCGGATACAGGCCAGAGGTGCAGAGGGTGAGAGAGAGTGCCGAGCACAACAGGCAGATGTACTGAAATACACTGCTGAGGGGAAGAGCGGGGGAGACAGGAGAGATCTGCCTCGCCATGTGGGTCATCTCCCTGGCGGGATCAAACTTGTGCTGCAGTGGCTGCAATAGTTTCATAGTGCTGCACTTTAACCAGGGAGGACCTGGCAGGTTTCATTTTTATTTTGACTTTGCTCCTTTCCTTCCAGACTTGTTTGACTCCTTCTGCCCCTTTCCTAGAGTTGTGACAAACATTCAGGCCTCAGTGGCCCTGCTGTAAACTAACCCTTTTTGGCTTTGTTATTACCCAGGAGGGGATGGATAACTTAGGGAGCTTGATTTGAAAACTTATCTATTCTTTCCCTTCTCTTATCTTTATTGCACACTATTGTTTTAAAGTTTGTTTCCATTAAAGGTGTTATGCATAGTATATGTTTTGTCTTGATGCATTGGATGGCAGAACTTCCTATTTAGAGCCTATTTAGAGCTGGCAGGTTTGGGTATCTTATTGACATGTATACCTCACATTTGCCAGGGGCATTTCTCTTGAGATAGTCTAAGCTACCACTATAATTAACATCTTCAGCTAAAGACAAAGTGAGGAAAGTGAGGCCAGTAATGGTGGGTGACTGGGAAAAGTCTGGGTAAGGTTTGTTATGTAGATTTATGCAATTTTCTACCCTCCTAAAATACTCTGGTGATTACCAGTGGTCTACTTCCTTACCAGGAGACAGCCTTACAAATGGAAATTTTCTTTATAAATGTAAATTTCACTTAAGGAAGTGTAACTCCTCTGTTTTCAGAGCTTTTTCTGTGTCAGCTGGTTCCCAAAAACAATTCAAAATAACCTTTATTCCAAAAAGGCTTATTCTGTGATGACATATTCTGCTACTCTTACGTGTGTAAAAGCGTAGAACCCAGGGAAAGTGGAGTTTCCAGGTCCCCTGACCCACCCAAAGGAGGCTGGAGCTGAACAGGGAGGGGAAGAAGCTGGTAAGAAATTGAGGTAGAAAATAAACCAGATAGAGAGCAAGAAGGAGACCTGGAGGAGGCAGTAGCAACAGAGACATGCAAAGAAGCAGCACTTGCTTTTTGGTCTTGGACTGGTTGAAACACGCGTGGGTGAGAGACCCGTGGGGAGGGTACCAATGGCAGTGCTTTTATCTTTGTTAATTATGATTTTGCTGTTTTTCTTCCGAACTTGTGTGGCCGTTGCTGACTCTTTTCCATGGATCCCCGCTGAAAGGTGCTTTAGACTTGTGGCAGGTTATCGGGCCTTGCTGGCCAATCTGTTTGACGGGACTTTTATCCTTGAGGGATTGGTTAATTTTGGGTGCTTTATTTAGAAACGATATTCTTTGTCTTTTTTAAAATTGTACACTAATTAAAGTTCCTTTCCACTAGAGGTATTAATATGTTTTGTCTTGATGCGGTAGATGACAAAACCTACTTAGAACAGGCAGGTTTGGGGATTCTGGGTTGTCCCTTTTCCCTGCTCTCTAACAAGTGTATGTGTTAATGTATCATTACCAAATTTTAGGATTATTTCTTTTACTTATATCAGTAATTACTTGAACAGAAAATTCTTTGGGTCATGTGCACAAAGTTCATTTTTTTCTTATTTGTTTAGCCATATTTAGGTGCATAAGTACACATACACATATATGTACATGTGTATATTTGTTGATACAGCGTATGGAATATCTCAAATTTATGCCTCTTTGGAGTTACTATGATTGTGGAGTTACATATGTATTGTGAAATTATCCCTCAGAACTCCTTACCCTCAGTGTATGAGGAAGGCTAAAATGATATGAAATGTATCATACTACCTATGCATATAGTTCCATGGTGTACATGATCGTTAAACTTAAAATTTTAAATCATTTTTAGCAAATAGATGCATGTCCTATGACTTTCCAGTACCTTGGGGTTTTCAAGATTATCATTGAAGTTTTCAATCCTGTTAAACTTTGTATGGCATATAGGAATCATGAGACTCTTTTGGTTATTATTAATTTTAGATGTGCCTCAGAGTCTCAAAGTTCTGAACAAAGCTCTTCTTCATTTTCTAGTTTCTTGGGCGTTTAGAAGACCTTGAGCTGTCTTTGCCCTTTTTTTCCACAGGACTGTATTCATACTCCCTCTTCGATATCATCTCCATTGTTGTGACAGTCTTCGATGTCTTATGTATTTTGTTGGATTTTCTCATTTCATCTGATGATTGTGATCGTTTTGATTATATTAAATGTCATGCTTTTAATATCCCTGCTTTGAAAAGATATTTCAAAGGATAGTATAAACATTAAAGGTAAGGTGGTAAACTTAGTGCTAAAGTGTCTAAGGTAGACAAGTAACTATCATTTGTGTAATTTATGCTTTTATTACAAACGCCATTGTCCACTAAGGGTAGCTTAGTTTTTATCTGATTAAATTGTGGGAGGCCCAATTCATAGTTAAATGATAGCATTTTACAAAGGAAGCAATAGTTTTTCCTTAAAGGATATCCTTAGTTACTAGTTTTGTGATTTAAATTATATATTTTGTCAGCCCATAAATAAATTCCACTCAGAGAATTTCTATACTGTGCCTCTTTAAGGTTAGCAGTATATATTATCTTTAACTTCTGTGACATCTCTGTTTATAATATTTGAATAGACTTGTTATTTATCACAGAAGGAGAAAAAATATATACCCTTAATTCTATTTCACTTACATGTTTTCTGCCATAATTTACTGAGTAGATTTTTTTTTTTTTAAAAGATTTATTTATTTATTCATACAGAACTGGGGTACAGGCCAGAGGCTCAGGGGCGGTGAGAGGCTTCACCAGAGACAGAGTGGGGAGCAGAACAGGCAGATCGACGAAGTACACTGCTGAGGGAAGCAGTGGGCGGGTCAGGAGAGGTCTGGCTCGCCATGTGGTCTCCTCCGGGGCAGGCGGCAGGCGGGAATCGAACTCATGCGTAAGTGGCTTCAGATTCTCAGTGCTGTGCTTTAACCCGCTGCGCCACCAGGGAGGGCCCTGAGTAGATTTTTAATGTTGGGTTAAAAAAAAAAAACAGTTGTATTACAACCCATTTATCTTTAATGATTCCCCCTTTGGGGAATGGCATGAAAATACTGTTTGTGAAAGACAAAAATAATCATTTTTGATTTGGAAAACAGGATTCATAGTAGTTTTTTTTTATTGTTGAGTGAAGTCAATCTGTTAGTTGTTTAATTGTCTTTCATAATAAAACTGAAACAGTGATTAACATATTTCTCTGCTAAAGCTAGCCTTTTGTCAGAGAATAAAAATTAGTGAATTTCCACCTCACTTGCTCTACTTGTGCTTTGTGTTCATTAGCTAGGGAGGGGCATGGTAGAAGATGAAACAAAAACCCACTGGCAAATAGGGATGTATTGGTTAGAAAAGTAGAATTAGTCAAGTGGGTGCTGGAACCAGATGCTTTGAATTCAACATTCATTTCACCCACATTCTGATTGGGCTGATATTAGATAATTAATATTTTGGTTTTTTCATCTATAAAATAGTATCTACTCCTTTGTTCACTGTAGCATCTGAGTTAATATATAAAATGTGTTTGAAATAATACAGGCCACCTGCTAGACATGGAGCTTATGTGAACATTTTAATGACTAACAATAATACTCATTTATAGCAATAGACATTTTTTAATCTAGGGATGTAGTCAATTATTTGTCATATATTTGTGGAGAATATGTTTGACAACTCCAGTTTCTTTACAGTGTATTTAAGGATTTCCTTATTTGGCTAGTGCTTAGTAAAGCAATATTATTTTTCAGAAAAAAACATTGGAAGTCAGAATGTATCTTCTTAAGTTTATGAAGCTAGTAATTAGGAGTTGCTTTTGGCTATAACTTTTCTGATGGCTTGTTTGGTGCTATTTGTTCCCCCTGGCTTAAGTTTGTCTACATATTTTTTTCATTTTTGTATAATGAATTCCTTCAGGCTAAGCACCAGGTAGTAATAAATGAAATGTTAGTATAAATATCAGTTATTTTGTTTTTCTCAGGAAAAGAGTAAACTTGAAATATCATGAAATTGTCTTTTATAAATTTATATTTATGAATTATCTTTTGGTTAATATACATTATGAAACTGTATATATGTGCACCTAATGTGATAAAAGTTGCACTGGGAAATGGAGGGGGATAAGGTTAATGACATTGGAGATAGGACCTAAGGGTTGGTTTTATCACTGTGAGTAGGCTTAAAAAACTCAATCAAAGATAGGGATGTACTTTTTCAAAACTGTCCACTTTTAAAGTAGATGTCTAACAACTGTGGAATGGAAAATTCTCCACCTTTCGTACACAGAAATTGCTTCAAATTTCTAGATTCATACAGGCTTTATAGCCTGAATATTTTTGATGCTTCCCTTTCAACTTTTTTTTTTTTAAAGATTTTATTTATTTGTTCATACAGAACTGGGGTACAGGCCAGAGGCTCAGGGGCGGTGAGAGGCTTCACCAGAGACAAAGTGGAGAGCAGAACAGGCAGATCATGAAGTACACTGCTGAGGGGAGAAGCGGGCGGGTCAGAAGAGGTCTGCCATGCCATGTGGTCACCTCCAGGGCAGGCGGGAATCGAACTCATGCGGAAGTGGCTTTAGCTTCTTAGTGCTGTGCTTTAACCCGCTGCGCCACCAGGGAGGGACCCCTTTCAACTTTTAATTCAGAAATTTGAGCTTCTATGTAGGATGAGATTATTGATTTTAAGAGAAAAATACCACTAGCACTGTTGATTATGGAAATAAATGTTAATAATTCCTCACCTGTGCCTATTGTTATTTGCCACTCCTACCCACTAGTTCACTATGTAAATCCCATTGCATTCAAACTTAGTGTTCAGTGCTTTGGAACTTTATTTTTGCTTTAGCCAAGGAAGTCTGGTTGTTTTCCCTTATAAAAATGACTTACCATGGTTTGCTCCTGTGCCTGTCATATGCCACTTGTGTTTTCTTTCTTTTTTTAAATGTTTATTTTCATTTATATGCATACAAGTGCTGGGGTACAGGCCAGAGGTGCAGGGTGTGAAAGGATTCACCAGAGAGAGAGTGGGGAGCAGAACAGGCCTATCTGTGAAGTACACTGCTGAGGGGAGCAGCAGGCAAGACAAGTCTGCCGTGCCATGTGGGTTAGCATTTGGCTTTCTAAATGTTCTTAAGTTCTTAATGTTCTTCTTCTTAAGATTTATTTATTTATGCACCCAAGAACTGGGGAATATGCCAGAGTTGGGGGGGGGGAGCAAAGGGGGCAAGGTAAGAGGCTTCATCAGAGACAGAGTGGGGAACAGAACAGGCATAACAACTGAAATACACTGCTGAGGGGAGCAGCGGGTGAGACAGGAGAGGTCTGCTGGGCCATAATGTTCCTTTGGGTGTAATGAATCTGTTTTTAGTTCTTTGAGTGTGGAAAATAAGTCATTTATTTGTTTTGTTCCCTTCATAACCCCATCAGTTATTTAGTTTAAGCCATTTTTCTGACTAACTTCTGCAGTGGGGAAATGCTCAGGATATACAAATTTATTTTAGTGAGCTTACATAATACAAAACTAGGTAAATGAAGGAGTTGGAGAGTTTTATAGCCTCTTTAAAATTCCAGTGAATGTACTTTTTCACTGCAAATATGGAGTATATCAATGACGATCCCTTTCTTTGCTATTCCCTATTCCTTATTTTTAACCCTACAAATAGAAAGAGGTCTTAGAGTCTTTAGGCAATGAAGATTGTACCTGTTTCCTTACTTTTTCCCAACCTTTCTTGGCAAATGTAGTCCTGTTTGTTCACATGTTTAAGTAGTTCTGCACTTGTAAAAATGTTGATTTTTTCCAAATTTGGTAGTTTAGT
Organism: Condylura cristata; assembly: GCF_000260355.1. Taxonomy (NCBI): domain Eukaryota; kingdom Metazoa; phylum Chordata; class Mammalia; order Eulipotyphla; family Talpidae; genus Condylura; species Condylura cristata. The sequence goes on from NW_004567120.1 coordinate 8,518,499, forward strand.
TTTTTTACTGTTGAAATCTGGGTGAATATTTTAAGATTAGAAAGGGAAGTACTTCAATAGTTATAAGTAAATTTTTTTTCAAGTAAAGACTGATGAGCAAACTATCTTTATAACTCAACTCATTAATCCATGAATGTGTATTAGTCTCAGTGAGAGTCTGTTGTCACTCAGTAGGTCAAATCTAATCCTTGTAGATATAGTCTTAACTGCTCATTTGCACATTGACAACTCTGTGTATTTAAGTATTAAATGTTTTTATATATCTAAGCTTAAGTACTTATTCAAGTTTTATCCATTATCTTTCCAATGAGAAGTGGTAACTTGTAATGAATACATGTATATCTGCATCAGTGTCAAGGGGCCCACCTTTTGCAGACCACAGCAAGGATGATTAAAATATCCCAGGGCAAAGCTGTAATTTCATTTATATTTCTTGCAACTCCTAATATAAAGTTAAAATATAAAACTTACATTTCCTAAAGCTTAACTATATTGATTCCCTAGAAGATTTTGTTTCTTGTTAGTTTAAGATCTATTTTTTTTGTTTTTATTGCATTAACTTACTACATTATACTAATTAATTTTGAATATATAATCACTTATGATGTAATACAAAATAAATTATAAGTTTTCTTTACATTTCTAATTCTCATTTTATTATAGTTGCTTCAATATCACCAAAAAATGGTAGCAGTAAATAGCAGCGATTTTATAAAAGGGAAATATAGAATGCTATTGTCATTGTTATAAAATAAACTTAGGATTTATGAAAATTGACAGGCTGAGTAGTCTTAGATGAAAACGAGGGAAATTTGCTGAAAGACAGATGAGTAGATTAGGACGATAGAGTGTATAGGAATATAATGGAATACTACTCAGCTATTAAAAAGATGGGTTCTTGTCATTTGCCACAACATGAATGAAACTGGAGAGGACAATGTTACATGTAATTAGTCAGAAGGAGAAGGAGAAGGACAAGTGACAGATTGCGTCACTTACATGAGAAACAACACAAAGGATAAGACAATACCAGACAAACTATAAATCTGATGATAGAATTGAGGTAACCAAAATGGGGGTGGAGGGAGACCAATTGGAGATGGGGAGGTAGACCATGTTGGAGAACTATGGGTGCCTAGGTGGTAGGTGGATTGTGGTTACTTGCACCTGAGGTATGATGCAGAGTGTTATAAGCCAACATTACTTCAATACAACAAACAAAGGAAAATACCTGCACATAAAAACCAGGCAACTTTGTCATTCAAATTTAATGTGTATGACCTACATACACATCTACCCCTTCTGGTGTTCCAGTGCAAACCACCTACCTTTCCCGTATGAGCCTTTGTTTGCATTTTCCTTTCTACTTTTTTTTGTGTATGTGATTCCCAGCTTTTTCTCTATCTTTTATCTTCTCTTTGTTATTTTCTACATCAGTGTGTACTAATGGAGAAGTATAAACTCTATGATTTTGTTAAAATTTTCAAGTGATTCTGATTTTTTTAAAAAAAGATTTATTTTATTTATGTATACAAAAAACTGGGGTATAGGCCAGAAGTGGCGAGAGGGGTGAAGGATTCACCAGAGACAGACAGAATCCAGAGCAGAACAAGCAGAACAGGCCGATCTACTGAAATATACTGCTGAGGGGAGCAGCAGGCCAGACAGGAGGGGTCTGCTGAGCTCCCAGTTTGGGGATCTAATCATGCTTGTAGTGGCTGGTACTAGCTTGATAGCACTGAGACTTTAACCTCTGTCATACCAGGGAGGCCCTAACTCCACCTTCTAAACAACTGAAAACAAGCAGCAATTTTTTAATTTTATTTTATTAGTTTATTTTTACGTCATTTGGTGCCTTTTTCCATCTCGGCTGCAGTCCCTGTGGACTTCCCATCCCGTGTACTCCCCCAGCCCAATTTTTGATCACATTCCCCAGTCCACCCCCCCCCAAAATGTCTCTGGTATATAGTTGTTCATTGTTATTACCGCCCCCCCCCATCCTTTATGCTCCTGCTATGAGTGAAACCATTTCAATAAGCACGATCCCGTCCAGCTCCATCCATGTTGCTGCAAAAGGTATGCCTTTATCTTTTTTTTTTTTAAAGGTTTATTTATTTGAGCATACACAACTGGGGTATAGACCAGAGGTGCAGGGGCAGTGAGAGGACTCACTAGAGACAGAGTTGGGAGCAGAACAGGCAGATCTACGAAGTACACTGCTGAGGGGAGCAGCGGGCGGGCCAGGAGAGGTCCGCCACGCCATGTGGGTCACCTCTGGGTCTGGTGGGTATCGAACTCTTGTGGAAGCTTGCGGAAGTGGCTTTGGATTCTTAGTGCTGTTTTTTAACCCTCTGTGCCACCAGGGAGAGCCCCTCATTTATCTTTTTTGATAGCTCAAGAAGCAAAATTTTTACTATAATTGTAAATACCTACATATACTACTGTAATTTCTACCAAAAATATCCCATGAAGATATGAATTCCTCAAAATACCCTTCTCATAATGATTATAATAGTCATAATAATACACAAATGTGGGTTGAAGCCTGCTTTCTTAATAATACTTCAAATGGCTTTTAACAAGTGCAGTATGTATTTTTAGTCTTTGCTTGTTTTATTTTTTAATCATTCATACAAATCATTCTTGAGCGTCTGCCGTATGTTCTATTACACATCGGGTAGCCCTAAAACAGAGAATAAAGTGGGATTTCTGCCATGAAGGAGTTCATAATAGAGTAAGTGAAATAGGTATATAGATGAATAAGGAGAGTATGGTAAACACCACAGTCAAACTGTGTAAAACTGTTTTGAATAACTGTGCTAAGATAGTTCAGCAGGCTTCACATTGGAAGTAATACATTTGTTTTTGAAGAATGAATGTACAGTCCAGGTCGAAGAGATGGTAAATGGAGAAGAGAATGAATGCTGCTTTCATCATGGGGGAATAGATATTCAAACAGACACCCACCCGCTATATTTTGTTTTAAGCGTGTTGATTAAGTGGTGTGGGAGGGGTGCATGGGGGGGGGTGGGATGGGTATGAGGGAGCTTCAGATTGCGCCTCATCTGGGAATGTGTTGTAGGGCTGATGGCCATAGTGCTGAAAGTAGTTCCTGAGGAGAAAGAACTCAAGAATAGCAAGAATAATAGTCATAACATTTATCAATGTTATTATTTATATTAGCCATTATGGTAACTATGTTGCATGCATTCATTTCATTTACTCCTCACAACCCGAAGTAGATACTATTATTCAAACATAATTATAAGAAAAAAAGATGCAGCTTTTTTTTTTAAAGATTTATTTATTTATGTATACAATTCCTAGGGTACAGGTCAGAGGTGCAGGGAGTGAGAGGATTCACCAGAGACAGAGTGGGGAGCAGAACAGGCAGATCGAATGAATTACACTGCTGAGGGGAGCAGTGGGTGAGACAGGAGAGGACTGTTGTACCATGTGGATCTCTTGCTGAAGCAGCTGCAGCTAGCTTTGTGGTGTTGCTTTAACCTCTTAGGTGCAGTTTTTTGAGGGGTTGAGCCCCATCTGACTCTAGAACCTACATATACATTCCATGCATTCTCAGATAACACAGTGGAAATGAAAAATATAAATATTAAGTATGGCACATTGCTACTTGAGGATTTCATACTATAGCACTTGTCCAGGACAGCTCATAAATAACCAGAGTAAAATGCTATGCTGGAGATATTTTTAAGTTTGTGGAGGCAGCTTCTCCTATTAGACATTGATGTAGAAAAGAGCAAAGGAAAGATAGAGGATAGGAAAAGGCTGGTTCTAAAAACCAGCACCTTTAGTGCAAAATATAGGGATTTAAATCCTATTTTTATTACCAGCAACTTTCAGCAAGTTAGCTACCTTGATGTTTGGGCCTCTATATGCGGAGTTAACTTACGGGACTGTTATGATTAGTAGATAAGATAAACCAAATGAGTTACAGACAACATTGAATTATTGTAGAATCTAATACCTTCAAATAATACAAATAGTTATTTGTGGAAAATACTGTATTGTCTGGTATTCTGTGCCAATCAGCTAGAAATACCTGAGTCCAAGTCACTTCTCTTATTACCCTCCCCCGAGACTGGCCAGCCATAGAGTTTTATTATGATTGCAAGATGCACGTCAACAATAACCATCAGGGAACTTTGAAAATAAAAGCTTTATTACTTACACGTTTTGGAGGGTACATGACACACTTGGGGTTACATAATGAAGACTAGGGGTAGAGAGAAATAACCTGGGTTTATGCCTTTATTGAGGTTGAGGGTGGGATACTTAGGGTTTTACAGATTGCCACTTTATTGGTGAATTTAAAACTTAAGAGTTGGCATTGAAGCACAAGAAGGCACAAAAGCTAGCAGTCAGTCAAGTTTTTAACTAAATCAAATCTCTGACAAAGACATCTTCTTGAGTTGGAGTGACAGCTTAGCTCTTTGTAGTGTCTGTGATGTGTTTATTGCAGACAGATGTCTTTGAAGTGGATGGCTTGGCAATCAGAAGTTTAATGTCAGGTCTTTAGAATAACAAATCCTGATTGTTAGACTATTATACTACACTTGGAAATTTAGAGTGTGGTCTTAGACCAAATTTACTATGTGCATGACCTGGGAAATCTGGAGTCCTAATTGCCTCAACTACAAAGCAGCCTTGGGCCTTAGAGAATGAGTGAGTTTACCTCTGAAAAGTACTTTGAAAGAAAAGGATGCTTCCTTAAGAAATCACCTGAAATTTGTTAGCAGAATTACTGAGAATATTGACTTCATCTGTTACATGGGCATCGTTACAACGAAAACAAGGCAGTCATGTTCTAGACATAGAAAACTGAAGGGACTTGAGGAATACCCTCCCCAGCCACCTTTGCTTCACATGTTCATTGAGCAGAGTATGGTTAATGGAGAAAAAGTGTGGACAACTGTCAGTTTTAAGTTGGAGAGTAATGTCCAGAGAATACCGACAGGCTCATGGCCCCAGTCTGCTTTGTGTAGGTATTTTATCTTCTCCCTTGCTGTCAGCTGTCAATTTGTCCATTTAGTAGTGCACCTGCCATACCTCAGCAGTTAGGCTCAAATGCTAGCATTAAAGATATTAAAGGCTGCAGTACTTTTGTTTAAGTTACTGAATTAGATGTCTGAAGCTACCAGCATCTGCAGAAAAACAGAAACAATAAGAAATTTGACTGAATTCAGGTGGGTCAGCAAGATTACCTGTGGCTTCCAATCAGGTTGAAAGGTAGAATATGCAAGGCGAATAAGAATGGTAATTGGCATAAATTTTGAACTCAGTTGCTGCTATAGAAATCTTATTTTTATTAGTTATAAAATTACTCGAGAATACATACTTTGCATGATTATGATGAAGACTCATCTAGCAGTTCCTTTGCTAGGGTAGATATTCAGTATGTGCTACTTTTTTCGTAATCACACATTCCAAGAGAGAAATATGTGTTGATGAAAATGGAGGACCCCCTTCCCTCCCCAATGGGGCTCAGGCTGCTGCCAGACTTTGGCTGCCTACCACACCACCCCAAGAGCATGCAGCTCCTGTGGCACCACAGGGCAGCTCCAACATTGTGGCTCCCTGCCGCTACAGGCAGTAGAGAGGCTGGTGGATTTGGTACCTGGATTATGAATGCACTGACCAGGTGTGAGCTATGAGCTGATTGGTATATGGTCCGTAGGCTTAAAGTCGGTCAGAATTGTAGTTGGGGCAGAGATTAGAGTTAAGACGAGACAGAAGCCAGTTTGAAAATGCACTGTGCTCCTGCACTCTCAGATTGACTCACACTGAGCTGGCTTGGACGAAACTCATGCACGGACGCACTCCTGTGCTCTGAGACTTGTTCGGGATGCTCTTGGCTGGACAATTGCTTGCTTGGACTGGATGTTCTCAGGCACATCCAGCAGCTGTCCTCTGAAGGAAGAAGAGAAACTAAAAAGCTTCACAGGGACACTGAAGAGCTTTGCAGAGGGTGGGGACAGCTGTCTGCCTCTGACATCGCCTGAAAGGAGCACCAGGCATAGGGCCTGCTGTCTCAATGGCTAATTGTTGGTGTGGACCAACAACTCACAAATAGCTACAATGCTAGTGACCAGGTGATGGGCACTACTGGCCAGTGCTGTCCAGCACTGTTGATGGGTAACAGAGCTGTTATCAGCCAACAACACCTCTTGTGCTGCTTCTTCTCTTGGCTGGTCTAGTGTCTTGTGCTTTCCATCCCAACCTTCAGTCTGTGGCTGTGGCTGCCATGAAGTCATCTCAGCAGTCCCACTGGGAACATCTCCAGCTGTGGTGAGTTGGATCTTGGCCCTCTGCTTGCCAGGCAGGTCCTAAGTGGCAGGAAAGCACAATCAGTGAGTGATAAGCTACCTTTTGTTTAGGACTGTTGAATGCTGTGGCTGTTATCTAGGGTGAGATAGCCACTTGCGGCCTTGGTAATGCTGTGTTTTCCCATTTTAAGTAAACCCCATTGTTAGACTCTAAGCTTGAGTGATCTTACAGTTGTGTGTGCAGTTGAAGAACCTACACATAGTGACCATCTCACCTTTGGAGGCTATAGCCCTCTGGAGGGGCAAGCATCCCAGGCTGGGCAGGATCATGGTTGATTTGGGTAAATGGAAAAGGACCTTGGAACCTGAGGTATATCTGTTAGGCCTTTAATGCTGAGGCAGGGAACCAGTTACACAGGCAGATCAGCTGGTAGACAGGAAGCATCTGAATATCCTAGCCACCCTCTCCCCTCCCCAATCTCTGCCCTGATCTTTCTTATGATCTCTCCTGTTCTCTGCCTTGGTGTTTGTATTTATGGGTATGCATGTGCTGTGCTCTCTGGCTTCTCAGCCTCTCAGCCAGGGTGCTGATACTTATGCTCTTAGGGTTTTCTTACAGTAACTAGGTATCATGTGTGGGTAATGAAAGTTCGCGGGAAAGCAGAGGGAAGGTAGAGGAAGCTTAGAAGCTATGTCAACAGCAGAGGACATGGAATGGAAGAGGCACTTTTTCTTTTTTCTTTTTTTTTTAAATGCATACAGAACTGTGGTACAGGCCAGAGGTGCAGGGGTGGTGAGACGCTTCACCAGAGACAGAGTGGGGAGCAGAACAGAACGACTGCAAAGTACACTGCTGAGGGGAGCAGTGGATGGGCCAGGATAGGTCTGCTGTGCCATGTGGGTCACCTCTGGGGTGGGGAACAAATTCATGCTGAAGTGGCTTTAGCTTCTTAGTGTTGTGCTTTAACCCACTGCGCCACCAAGGAGGGCCTGGAAGAGGCACATTTTAAAGGAATATTGACTGTAGGGCAGAGGATCAACTGACTTATAAGCCTGAGGAAGTAGAGAAGAGCCATGATGGAGCTAGAGCAAAAATAAAACTCTCAGCTTTGAGTTTGAAGCAACTAAAAGTACAAATTGAAAAGATGGCTTTCTAAATTTGTCAGTGAGGAAAGGGACTAGGAACAGTCTTTCATCATTGGACATAGCCATTGTTAATGGCAAAAGGTGATAATGGAATGGTTATTGTGCTTAAGGTTAGATAGTTGTTCAAAAAGAAAGCCATTGGCAAATAATTCAGGGGGAATTCACAAAAACAAACAGAAAAACCTAGCAGTTTTCTTCAAGTGTTGTAGCTGAGAACCAGGATGCTTGAGAGTGATTTGTTTCTTGGTTTTGCTTCGAATAATTTTGTTTCTAAAATTTACTTCTATTATTGTCTCAGATTTCCCGACTTACTGCTTTGTTGGGTACTTTTCACCTCTTTCTCCTCATATCTATTTCCTGCAGTTCCTTAATGTGGTATCATATTTTATCTTTTATTTTTTTCTAATGCTACTATAAATTCTAAGCATACACTTTTTTTTTTAACAACTTGAACTAGACTGATTCTATAACTTCTGCTTGTCTGATAACTACTAGTTAGACATTTTTCAATAAAAAAATTACTTGTGAGACACCATGAATGTTACCATAGGCAGGACTCTGGAGTCAGAATGCCTATTTGAACCCAGGAGTGCCACTCCCTAAGTGACCTTTATAGGTATCTAACTCTTACATTGTAATTTTTTCATTTGTCAAATGAGAAGACAATATTACTTCTTACATATCTCATGAGGGTTTTGGTTAGAATGTTTAGTCTAGTGGTCTGGCTTATAATGTTATATGAACATTGTGTACTATTACCATTTTTTCATTATTGCAATTTTATTACTAGCTAGATTTAAAGTATAGGTATGAATTAGGAATCCTGCTTTCAAGATACATCCTGCTTTTACTTTTTGTTTATTGAGGAAATCCTCAAAGTTAATTTATTTTGCTTTCAGCCTCTAAAGTTGGGGTAATGATCACTTAAAAATATTTCAGGAAGAATTTCGATAAGTAGTACATTTTTACCTAAATTTCTAAAAATAACATGAAAGTTACACGGAAAAGAAATTAATTTTCATGTGTCTTCATGCCATTAGTTTACCATATTTAGCTTAATTTCTAATGCCATCTCCTATGTTAACCAATAAGCGTTTTAAATGAACATTGTTAATAAAATGGCATTTTAATTGTGTAAATACTCTGCTGTTCAAAGAGACAGTGTTTTAATTTTAGGGAGGGCCACATTTTGATTTTCATGAATGTGCAATAAAAAAATGACTGAATCCATTATTTTCTAGACTGTTTCCTATGTGTATTCTCTAGTCTCTTCATGAGTCAGCTACATATAGTAACAGAAAAATCAATCCCTACACTGAGCTTAGTTCAAATTTTATTTCTATTTAAAATAACTTCAAAATCTGTAATTCATGATTTCAGCAAATATGTGTCTGTACATGTTAGGAAGACATTTTTTATGTGGAATGGCTTTGGTATACATCATCCTCCATTAAAGCAAATGCTACCTCAAAATCTTAAAAAAATAAAAAAAAAAACAGCTCTTCATCAACAGTTTGAAGCATATGATCTGTGTAAAAGTAAAATAGCTGTACCTAGAGTGTTTTACATTCAGATTTACACTGAACTACATATTGATCAAGTTTTGTATGCTTATAGATCTCTACAAATTATATTTAAATTGTGCTGTTACTAGAAATGTATTTTTAAAAAAACTATTCAGTCTTTTTGTTAGAAGTAAAATAATTAACTTTGTATGGTAGGAATATATTACCCTTAGACTAGAATACTGTCTAAGGAAAAAAGGTATTTCTTGAAACAGATCACAAGCTGTCAATATGGTTGTGATGAATTTCTTCTGTTTTCATTTGGATCAGTAGGTGGGGCAGTTCACCAAGTGTGAAATTGACATTTAATCTTTCTTTTCATGAAATGCAAACCCACCAGTGGCTAATTCATGAAAAATTGATGCTTGGCTTTTCTTAAGGTTAAGTAGTTCCTGTTTGTGTTGGAGAACAACTCACTTCACCTATGAGTTTATACGTTTTTACAAAAAGTAAAAACATATTTTGAAGTATTAAAATTAACTCATTTTTGACCTTATATTTTGGGATGGTAATTTACCATCAGAGTATCTCCATAAAACCAAATAAGGACAGAAAATCAGCTTTTATCCATTAGATATTTTAGGTATTATTTATCTTTACTGTTTAATGTTGATAGGGTTTATGTGCTCTCTAAGGTTTAAAAAATCAGGAGATGGAAATCCCTTTTTTCCTTAACAATTTGAGACTACTGTTTAGGCTCTCATCAGGTGCTATTGATACCTTTTAACAAGTTGTCTCCTCACAAAGAAAACTGTTCAAAAGGAACCACCCAAATCTGTAGCTGCTGCATATTTCACAGTCATGATTAGTTCGGAAGTTTTCAAGCAGTACTGTACATTGCAGTGTGCTTTCATTTCTTAAAATGAGCATTGTTTAAATCCTTGCATCCATCTTCTTTGTGCATAGCAGCCTGCAGTCACTCTACAGCTCTTCATGGTTATGTCAACAGGCGATAATCCATCAATCCATCATTTCTAGCTGAAACTTGTTTGTGATTTAATTTTACTTGCTAAAATTAAATGTGACTGACTTATTGTTAGTTAAACTGAGAGTTTGTGGCTTTTGTCACTGGTTTCCATTATGAAGCTCTGTATGAAATTATGCATCACTTTGGTTTTGAACTCTTTCTTGGAGCTGCTTAAGGTCAACTGCAGAAATTTTTAGTCTTATCAGTTAGAATATGTCTTTTAATATTTGTCACCCATAATGACCAGAAAAATTTAACTCTGATATGTGTCTCTCAATCAAAACTTTCAAAACTATTTTTTTATATGACACTTTAAGGAAAGCATTATAGTTATAAGAATTTTTAAGCTAAGAATTTATACCCTTTTTATTTGATGGTGTGAAAAGACAACTCATTTTTCAAAGATTTTATGTAACATATTAAGCCAAAATGTATGAATTCATGAAAATTAGAAGTCATGAATACAGTAAAACTTCTATAACAGCACTAAAGAATTTAAATAGAATTGGAGTGGGGTAGGAAGAGTTAGAAAATATTTTCTCAGGGTAACTTGGGACTTCCTTTGTTCATTTTATGACATATATGTTCAAAGTAAGTTTCACTAAATTAGCGCTTTTTTGACATTATACAGATAGATTTAGACATAAACATGGTTTTTAAAAAATATCTTTCTAATGCTTCTTATGAGCTTATGGTACAACTTATTGGTAACTGGAGGTTCAAGTAGTTTCTAATATAGCAGGTCCACTAAAAACATTGTTTTGTTCTGTGCTGTTTTTGAATATATTGATTGGAAGAAGAAAACTTGATTCTCAGTAGATCCCAATGTATTTATTTTCTCCCCATATCTTTCTCCACATCCTGAAAAGGTTCATTAAGTTCATTAACCTGTATAGATGTTTCTAATCTAAGTGTGAGTATGTGTGCACACATCTCCGTCACAGAAGGATTGTTCTAGGTTTGTTTCTGCATGGTACTCTGAGCTACCAGGATGGGCTCTGGGTACCCTGGACACTGGACTGGAATTAGTGGTTTGGAAAATGAGTGAATGCAAAGTATTATGTAATATTAGAAGTCTGTTGGGTCTCCATTTACCTGTCTGCTGATGTTTGTGTGACCATAAATATGCTATAGAATCTTAAATCATCTTGCGATCAATTAACTCAAGGTACAGTTGATTTTTTTTTTTAACAAGTCATTTCATTTAAAATCACAGTTCCCAAAGAACCTATGAGACTGTTAAGTGAAGACATACAGTAATGAGTTCTTTTAGCACTTCTTAAATGTTTCATTGATTGGAGATAAAACAAATTCAGAATTTTAGAGGTGTATCTTAAAAGTAGTACTAACCACCTATTCTAGATTACTGGTACCATCTTCAGGAAACTCATAAATTTTAAACCCATGTGAGTAGAACTTACCTGCTACAAATTAGTTGTACTTGGTACTTTGCGTCAAGGTGGCATGGTGGAAAGCGAGAATGTGAGAGCAACATGTTAATATAGTAGGATTTTAGTTGTATAGGTGAGCAAGGAAATTGCTGCCAGTAAAACATACTGGAAGTTATTACTGTAAGATATTTCATCATTTAAATATCAAAGTGAGATATGAATTTATGATGTTAGTATATTTTAGGCTAGAGGAGCCTAAATGTACCAAGTTTCTCTTAACACTGTCATCATATATTCATTTTCAATTGATTGATTTATCATTTTAAATGAAGTACATCTGTTGTCATTAAAGAAGTTCTAATTTTACTTGTCAAATCATATGTGAAACAGGTTGAGACTAGCATCTTGGAATGTTAGTTTATAAAAGTTTGTATATACAGACATTCATATTATGAAGCTATGTCATATTTTTAAAATATCTTTGTCTTTCCAGAACATTTTGTTTAAAAAAAAAAAAAAAAAAGGCAGGGACCCTGCCTGGTGGCACAGTGGGTTAGGGTGCAGTACTGCAAGCTAACTGCAGCTTCTTTAGCGTGAGTTTGATCCCAACCCCAGAGGTGATCCTCAGCAGTATACTTTGCCCATCTGCCTGTTCTGCTCCCCACTCTGTTTCTGGTGAATCCTCTCAACGCCTCCTGCACCTCTGGCCTGTACCCTAGTTCTGTATGCATAAATCTTTAAAAAAAAATTCAATAATCTTGAATATTCGATAAACTTGTATATTCTGTGGGCTTTAACAAAGGTACGACATTTACCATCATTATAGGTGGTAGAATGTGTCACTGCCCTAGTCATCTCTGTGCTCTGCCTTTCATGCCACCCTCAGTGCCCCTGCACCCCTGGAAGCCATTGATCATTTTACTGTCTATAGTTTTGCTTTACCTCTTCAGATTGATACCTTTCATTGAGTGATAATTATTGAAGTCATTCAATATCTTTTCATGGCTCAACAGCGCATTTTTATTTTGAATAGTATGCCCTTGCATGGATGTGCTAGAGTAGGTCCATCGCAGTACCTGTTGAAGAACCTTGTGGTTGCTTCCAGTTTTGGGGAATTATGTCTAAAGCTACTATCATGATTTATGTGTAGGAATTTCTTGTTTGTTAGTTTGAAGTTTTTGATTCGCTTTGTTGTATACCAGAAAGCATGTTTGTGAGATAATATAGTAAGAGTGTTTATGGCTGGTACTATTTTACTCCTGCAAATTTTTGTTTTTTTTTTTTGTATCAGATTTACATAATTAGACTAACCATAACCCCTCAGTTCAAACCCAATTGTATCATTAACTTTTTATTTATGAATTTAATATTTCATAGTGTGATAAGTTCCTCTGACTTTACCACCCAAACCAAAATTTAGGCCTTTGACAATTTCTTAGATCTTAACTATGGGCAATGTTTTATCAATCTTTTCCTTGTTTCACAAAATCTGAGATCAATGCTATTTCAGTTTTAGACTTCATAATGATTAAGTATGTTTTTTATTATTTATATTGATTGTATATTTTAAATTGGTAATTGAGCACATGCTTCTCAGGACTCTGAAACATTTTACCTTCCCCCCTTTTTAATTTCACTTATATATATTTTATAATGTTCATTTTTTAAATGTTTTTTTTACATCATTTTGTGCCTTTTTCCATCTCAGTTGTAATCCCCATGGGCTTCCCATCACCAGAGCACCTGTGTGCCATCATGTTGTTCATTTTTAATAGTGTTTCCTTTCTTTCCTCAAGGTGTTGAGTTCCCATACAATTTCTATCACCATTTCACCAGTTTATCATCACCATAGTCCCCTGTGCTCCTTCCTCCCTTGTTCTGATCTCACTCCCACCTACTCCCCTGCAGAATGTCTCTGGTTTATAGTTCATATTTGTTTTGTTTTGTTGTTTTTTTTTTTCACTGATACCTTGTTTCCCCAATATCCCTCCTATAAGTGAAACCATCTGATATTTTCCTTTTTCCTTCTGACTTACTTTATGGGCGCAGTTCCTTTTAGCGCCATCCATGTTTCTTCAAATGCCATTAGTTTATATTTTTGATTGCTGAATAGTATTCCTTTGTGCATATATACCACATTATCTTGATCCAGTTGTCTGTTTTTGGGCATTTGGGTTGTTTCCAAGTTTTAACTATTACAAACAGTGCTGCAGTAAACATAGGGTTGCAGTTATCTTTTTGAATTAATATTTTTATGTTCATTGGGTAGATCCTTAGGAGTGGAATTACTGGGTCATATGGTGTCTCCACCATCAGAATCATTTCAGATAGCTTTTTTCCCTTTCAACTATGTAATGGACCCTTAAGAGAGTTTTTTTGAACTGTCTAATATTAACTGCATCTATTTTAGTGCTGTTCTAGATATGAATGGTACAGTTTTCATTAACAACATAGCTTTCTGATAAAAACACAAAGGCTCAGTGAAGTTAAAAAATAAGAAAAGACTAGGATTATCACATCAATATGTATAACAGGTCCCTAAGTGAATACATCAAATTGTTAATGCCAAGATGCCTGTATTATAAATCTGCCTGTCAATCTAATGGAATGGACACAAATGAAGAAATATCAGAAATAGGCAGAATCTGAAATGATTGTGAAAATAGTAACAACTAGTAACTTGTTGATAACTACATCAGTACTTTTGATAAAACAACATACTCTGAAGTTGTGCAAGTAAAATATATTGTATGCATTGAAACTATAGAGTTTTAGTCAGAAAATACTGACTAAACACTTTGTACAAAGTACTTTCCCTTGTTCGTGGGCTAAAAAGATGACATTGTATGATTACTATCATCAGGAAGCTTATATTGTAGTAGGAAAATAAACTTAAAGAAACAGCTGTGGTACAATAAGATATTCACCATGATGGGAAGTAAGGGCTGAAAATCAGGTTATTTTTTTAAAGGTGTAAGTTCTCTCTCTCTCTCTCTTTTTTTTTTTTTTTTAAAGATTTATCTTTTATTCATAGAAGAGCTGGGGTGTAGGCCAGGGGTTCAGGGCATGAAAGGATTCACTAGAGACAAAGTAGGGAGTAGAACAAGTGGATTTTACAGAAACACACTGCTGAGGGGGAATGGCAGGTGAGGCAGGAGAGGTCTGCAGTGCCATGTGGATCACCTCCCTGGCCAGGGATCAAACTTTTGCTGCAGTGGCTGCCAGTAGCTTCAAAGTGCTGAGACTTAGTCTTTTGTACTACCAGGAAGGCCCAATAATCCAGGAATAGCACAAATCTTATTAAGGAGTGGAATATTACTGGCTTGAGAATGAGAAAACTCAGGTTAGAATTTCAGTTCTGTAACATTTAACCCTGATATTAAACAAGTCCATTTACTTGTCTCAACTTGTTTTCTCCAATGTTAAAAATAATGAAATTATGTCCATCTACTTTTAGGGTATTTTAAGGTAATAAGAAATTGAACATGGTTTTCCTATATATACATATATTTTCACATATTTTGTTTTCACTGTTGATATGTCATGTTATCCATCTGAAAAATTTGTTTGTAGTATGATGTGATACTATTTTCATTTAGTTAGGTATACAGGTGAATTTCAGGGTGGTGGCTGTTAAACTGAGTTTTGGAAGAGGAACCCTTTTATTTATTCTCTAGACAGACATCTTTACAGATATGTAAATTTTTTTAAGTGCAAAGTTGTTTACATGAAGTTAGTTTTTTCCAAGAAAATGATGCTTTAAAAGCTATTGAATAGCAATTCATTTTCAATAAATTTTATTATAAAACAAATGCTTGTGTGAAATCTGGAAAATATTGGAAAATTTTGAAATAGTATTACAATTAGTATTAAAATTAATGTCATCTGAAATTTTGACATTTATTGGTAATAGACTAAGTAATAGACTGTCACCAAAACCGCATCTTTTCAGATGTGTTCCTTAATATGTCGTGTGTGTGTGTGTGTGTGTGTGTGTGTGTGTGTGTGATACAGGCATTTGTTAGGTATTCGGCAATCACAAATCTCACACACATAGTATATTATTTGATAACATTTTAAAATTTTGGATTTTGATTCACATTTTTAGCACTTTGAAGTCCTCATAATACTGTGTTTCCATCATGAACGATGCAGATTTTGATGTTAGTTTTATGATAGTTATTACGTATTTTTTTTTAGTTTCCAATATTTAAAAAATTTTATTAAAATTTCATGGTTTTATGTTTGTGCTTGTTAACCCAGATTATTCTAAAGGCTAATAACAGATAGCACATAACTAGGTCTATTATGTACCTCTTATGTAATTCCCATACTTATTCAATGAAAGTTGATAATATCCTCATTTTTATAAATCAGAAAAATGAAGCACAAATACATTAACTACACTCATATAGCTAGAATTTGAAAGAAGTGGAGTTTGAACTAAAAAGTCTGACAAATGGTTCATATTCTTTTTTTAAAAGATATTTATTTATGCACACAGAACTGGGGTATAGGCCAGAGGTGCAGGGGCGGTGAGAGGCTTCACCAGAGACAGATTGGGGAACAGAACAGGCAGATCGTGGAAAGTGCACTGCTGAGGGGAGCAGCGGGCGGGTCAGGAGAGGTCTGCCACGCCATGTGGTCACCTCCCAGGGTCAGGAGAGGTCTGCCACGCCATGTGATCACCTCCCATGTGGCTCAAGGGCAGGCGGGAGATGGAACTCATGCTGAAGTACTTTAACCTGCTGTGCCACCAGGGAGGGTCCTGGTTCATATTCTTAACTCCTTCATTATACTCCCTGATGGTTTGTACATTTTCTTTCATGAAGATATAGAAAGCAGTAATTTATGTAATTTTCTGTTTCCTATTGTGATGTATGTCTATGTGTTTAACCTCTACAATATTAAATGTTTTCGAGAATGACATAGTAGGAGCAAATTTGGAATTAAGAATGTAATCAGTGAGACAGGGGTTAAGTCTCACTGCTATCAAGTTACCTCCAGTCACTGCAGCACCAAATTCTGTGGGGCCATGGAGTTGACACCTAGGGCACAGCAGTAGACTTCTTTCTTGGGGACTATTCCCCTCAGCAGTGTAACTCTGCCTGTTCTGCTCCCCACTCTGTTTCTGGTGAACCCTCACAAACCTTGCACCTCTAGCCTACACCCTAGCTCTTATATGCATAAACAAAATAAGTCTTAAAAAAAGAATGTTATTAGGAGAAAAGGTTAGAGATTTTTTTTTTTTTTAAAGATTTATTTATTTGTGCATACAGAACTGGGGTACAGGCCAGAGGCTCAGGGGCTGGCGAGAGGCTTCACGAGGGACAGAGCGAGGAGCAGAACAGGCAGATGGATGAAGTACACTGCTGAGGGGAGCAGCGGGCGGGTCAGGAGAGGTCTGCCACGCCATGTGGTCACCTCCGGGGCAGGCGGGAATCGAACTCATGCAGAAGTGGCTTTAGATTCTCAGTGCAGTGCTTTAACCCACTGCGCCACCAGGGAGGGCCAGGTTAGAGATTTTTAAATCCATCATTTTACTTGCAGCTAACATTCTTAAATTAGGATTTTAAACTTAACTTGGCAGAAATGTAATATAATAGACATCTACTAACACATAGCTAAGGATAACTAATCTACTTCTATATTATCAAAAGGAAATCCAATTTTAGTTGGAATGAATGTCAATAATCAGAGGTGTGAATATGAAATAATATATAGATACATTAATTCCTGCTAGTTATAATCTATCTGAAAATGTGTGCTAGTCTAGAAAGAAATAGTAGCCATCTCTAATATGCAATAAATACAGTGAAATACTATGGGTTTCTTTAACTATCAACTCACACTGAAGGCTTTTTTTTTTTTTTAAAGATTTATTTATTTGTGCATACAGAGCTGGGGTACAGGCCAGAGGCTCAGGAGCAGTGAGAGGCTTCACCAGAGACAGAGTGGGGAGCAGAACAGGCAGATCAACGAAGTACACTGCTGAGGAGAGCAGCGGGCGGGTCAGGAGAGGTCTGCCACGCCATGTGGTCTCCTCTGGGGCAGGTGGGAATCAAACCCATGTGGAAGTGGCCTTAGCTTCTCAGTGCTGTCCTTAACCCACTGCGCCAACAGGGAGGGCCCTGAAGGCTTTTTTTGGTGAACATTATAACAGCTAATGAAGGTGGATTATAAATCTTTACACTCTAAAATAGACTAGGGTGGTTTTATCCCTCCCCCCCCCCAAAAAAAAATTGTACTTTATGCATAGATTTTGCTAAAACATACGATACTGCCTTTAATGTTAAAGTTAACTTTTTGAAATGAAGGGATTTGTAAGATCCCTGGGTGTCTGTGTGAAATTTGCAATAAATCCTTAAAGTGAACACCCAGGAGTAGTATTCATAGCTACATATATTCCAGAGCCAGTGTTTGTGAAAGAGAGACAGGTTCAGTTTGTTCCCACATCAGAGAAATACATGCTTTGTTCTTTGTAGGCTAGAGAGGCAAGAATAGCTCTTTGTGTATCAGTTATTTTCACTTCCCCACCCATATGAAGGCTACCCTCTCTAACTCAGAACTCAGTAGTGCTTTTGTGGTCATGTTGAAACAAATTTGCAGGAGTTATACTGTAGTAGCAGACTTAAATAGATTCACTTATATGTCCATTTTTTTCTCCAGAATTTAATTTGATGAGAAGAGGTAAAGAAGAAGAGAAGTTAGCCAATCTGAACACTGAATTCCTGGATAAATTCTGATTATTCTTGATTTCTGTCTCAAAATAATTGTTTTATTTCTCAAGTTTGGAATGAACTGATCTGTGATAAATATGGATCAGTTCATCAAGCCTAACCATTTTGTCTTTAAAAAAGCTAATAGGGTCTTGATTATTTATATTTCATATATATATATATATATTTATATATATTTTTAGTAACCTGATTTGAAAGGTAGTATTGCTACTCCTGACAAAGATGAAGTTTGGCTATATGAGGAACATGTGTTTGTGATGGCAATAGTGTTGACAATATTTCATATTTAGCTTTATGAGCAATTGATGCATTTAATTACAGGTGTGGGAGTTACCTACCTAAAGATTAGTTGAGAATGCAAGTATCTTCAAAACAAATACTCTATTTCCAGCAGTATAGAAATCATGTGATAATTTTTATAGGTGGTAAAACAGGCATGTGAACCATTTCAGCTTTCTCCTAAATCTCAGGTGAAAGAGACTTTTTTCCCCATTGGGAGATCTGAAAATGGATAACCTAGCTCCCTCCTTAAATATTAATATCCTTTAGACCCCAGGATCCAACTGAGACCCACGCACTGCACTCAGTACAGCATTACTCCTTAATACTTCAAATAGACCTAGGTTGTGCTCTTGGCTGACACCTTTGTATGGTAATTAAGGTATTTAACTACAAGATGTGTTTGATACATACTAACATGCCTCAAATAACTATAAAAGGAGTAAAGGCTCCATAATACTAACTTGAAAATGGAAACTTTGCTTTAAAATCATGATGATTGTATATTTTGTTAGTGTTAGAATTTTCATAATTGTTCTTATGAAGACTAATATGGTTGCATAGATGACAAGACTATTGTTTATAGTACAGGTCCAGCTGTTTTAAAAGAAAGTAATCAAGATAGTAGGTGCTCAATAAATGTTTCAAATACTTATTAAATGCAGTAGCATTAATTAATTTACAATTTGTAAAATAAAAAAAAGGATGGAAAACATCATAGGACTTAAAACATGAATTTGCTGTTAGAGTAGATCTGGGCTGTGTTTTGATGTACTTTCTAACTTAATCAGGAATTCTGTTTTTCATCCCCAGATGATTTTAAATAGAAGGTCTGGGTAATTTACATATTTTTGGATTTCAAACTACTGCTGGCTCTCTTGATTGATTATTTCTAAGTGTAGGTTAAGATCTGTCTACCTATCTTCTTCCTGTCCTCCCACTACTTGGAAAACTTTTTACATTCATATTATCAAAACTCCTCTTGAAACTTTTGTTAGATTATAAACAACATAGCTTTGTTTCCTCATAAGTAGAAAAGAGTTTAAAAAATACTGTTTACTCATAAGAATGCTTGTTTTTCCTTTGCATGTCTTGTAAGAGGATTTGTTTAATATTACTGTGTTGATTATGCTTCTAAAAGATTATGCAGAATTGTACCTTTTTAAAAGGTTGTTCTATCTTCTTATTTCAGAGTAGCATTGCTATCTTATCCTATAATTTATTTCAGACATCCCTGGCACAATAGGCATTTAAAAAATAGATATGAAAACCTATTGCTATAGTTTCAGGTGGAAACCTATGATTTCATCTGAACCTCGAATTCCTTATAATATATATTTAAAGAAATTTCCTGAGACCCTGAAGGTGTGCAGACAAAAAATTATGCAGGTCACATGCAGAAGTAAATTAGAAATAATATAGCCCTCAGTTTGGACTTTTAAATTATCATTAATAGTGATATTACTTTACATTTCTACAAACTGAAAATCTAATTTTTCCTATTATAAAGTAAGTAAAGTACATGCAACTGCTACTTTCTTAAGAAAATAGGTCAGGGGCCTCCCTGGTGGTGCAGGGGTTAAGACTCAGCACTGTGAAGCTATAGGCAGCCACTGGAGCTTGAATTTGATCCCAGGACAAGAAGCTGTCTACATGGTGCAGCAGA
This sequence comes from Condylura cristata, assembly GCF_000260355.1. NCBI lineage: Eukaryota > Metazoa > Chordata > Mammalia > Eulipotyphla > Talpidae > Condylura > Condylura cristata. The sequence continues at coordinate 8,538,540 of NW_004567120.1, forward strand.
GACACCTCTTGTCTTACATGCTGCTCCCCTCAGCATTGTATTTCAGTAGATTCACCTTTTCTGCTTGCTCCCCACTCTTTCTCTGGTGAATCCCCCCCACCCCCAACAACCAACCTCTGGAATATACCCCAGCTCTTGAATGCATAAATAAATAAACAAACCTTTTAAAAACTATAAGAAAAAAAGAAAATAGATCAATCTAAAACATGAGTGACAGGGAATGTGCTCCAAAGACATTTTTTGCCAGTACTTACTTGTGTTAAAGTTGTAAGCACCAATAGCCAAAGGATTGTTGGCAATAAAGTTCTTACACTAAGATACTCATCAGGTAATGAGCTATAACCCCAAATGTCAATTTCTATGTAATGTGTGCCTTATAAACATGCTCCTAGTAGTTCTATAAAATAAGGCACCAATACCAAGCTGACCTTAAGGATGACACATGTGCGGTTACTGCAGCTGGGCTATTGTCTGGGAGATCTCACAGAGGAGGCCTCCCAGGAATTATTGTATGTTCCTTTTGTGTGAAGTTTTTTGTCTGGAGAGTCACTGTGCAAACAGTAGCTGTTCGATAGCACCTGCTCCTGTTGAGGGAGAGTGAGTCTTTTATTTAAAGAGCATCGGTAGCCATTTCATTCATCACTGCACAATGAACTTACATAAAGAGTAGAATTCCAGTGTCACCAAAAGAAGCCAGAGCTTCCTACAAGCAGGGGTGCTTGTAAACACTGAGTGTGCTCGTTTCTTTTTTACTTTTCATTCAATTACATCCAGGTCTTTATTTTGAAGGGAAAAAATAGTAATTGGTTCAGAAGAATAATGGGAATAGTTCTAAACTGCACTTTTTAATTTAAAAAATTGTATTATGTGAAAAGCTGTGGCAATGTTATATATAACCTTCATGACTTGCATAAATATTAGTTTGATCTTCTTAAGATAATAGAGAATTAATTGTATTATAAAAGCAGCTATGACAAAATATTCCATAGAATGTCTTTGAAAAAAATGTTCTTAGAATTGTTTTCAATATGCCTTTTGTCCTAGCATCTACATGATTGGTCATGTCTTTTTTTTTTTTTTTTTCAAAGATTTATTTATTTATGCATACAGAACTGGGGTATAGGCCAGAGGCTCAGGGGCGGCGAGAGGCTTCACCAGGGACAGAGTGGGGAGCAGAACAGGCAGATCGACGAAGTACACTGCTGAGGGGAGCAGCGGGCGGGTCAGGAGAGGTCTGCCAAGCCATGTGGTCACCTCCGGGGCAGGCGGGAATCGAACTCATGCGGAAGTGGCTTTAGCTTCTCATTGCTGTGCTTTAACCTGCTGCACCACCAGGGAGGGCCTGGTCGTGTCTTTTGTGGCTGATAGTGTTTGATTTTTATATCTACTACCTCCTCTTCCCCCTTTTGTGATGAATTCCTGGCAATACTCTGCCCATATTTGTTACTTATTAAGACTACCTTCTTTCTGATCTCTAGTTGCTGCCTGTCAACTTTGTTAATGTTTTTTTTTTACATCTGTCTTTATATTGTGCTTGACAATCTCTTCTTGATACATAGTCCCACTCATTTAAACAAATAGTTCAGTGATTTAATATATGCAGAGTTATGCAGCTATCCCAACATGTTTTTTTTTTAAGACTATTTATGCATATAAGAACTGGGGTATAAGCCAGAGGTACAGGGGCAGTGAGAGGATTCACCAGAGACAGAGTGGGGAGCAGAACAGGCAGGTTGATGAAACACAATGCTGAGGGGAGAGTGGGAGGGTCAGGAGAGGTCTGCCATACCATGTGGGTCACCTCCATGGCCAGGGATTGAACTCTGGGATCCAACTCATGCTTTGAGCTTCACAGTGCTGCACTCTTTAACTATTTGCATCACAAGGGAGGCCCACAATGTGGTTTTAGAACATTGTCATCACCCAGAAAGAAACTGCATACCTGGTAGCAGTCACCCTTCTGGACTTCAGCCCTTTTTCTTCTCACAAGCGCTGACCTATTTGCTATTTTTATTAATTTATCTATTCTGGACATTTTGTTAAACCTTGCTGGAGACACATAGTCTCCACTGAGTTCTCTCTCCTGCCCAAGAAGACTGAGGACAAGGATTCTGAGCAGTACATTTTTAGAAGGTTTGTTTTAAGTGAGAGGAGGGGACCAGAAAGGGTCACCATAGAAGTGTGCATGTCTGGGGTATTTTACACTAAATATATGGGGAAGGTAGTTTGCAGGTTATCTTACTGTCGAGTGCACAGGGGAGGTAGCTTACTAAAGATTAATGCAACCAATTTGGGAATATAGGAAACAAGCTAGAGATTAACATGCAGCTCAAAATGCAGACCCCCTTTTCCATTTATTGGGTGCTTTAGGCTGTTTCCTGTTTGAGACACAGGGCTGGTAACTTTGTACTGTATGTGGTGGTCTCTACCCTGTCTGCTAACCGAAATCTGTCACTATTTCATAAAAATGGGATATAATATTGGTCGCTTATTTTATCTAACATTTCATTTAGCATGTATTTGCAAGGTCCATCCGTATTAGACTATATGAGTACTTCAGTCTTTTTAATGGCAGAGCACTCCATTGTATGATACGCCCACATATTGCTTATGCACTCACCAATTAATAAACGTTTGGCTTCTATCTTTGGCCATTGTGAGCAGTGCTGCTGTCATTTGTGTAAATATAGCCGAATGCCCTTTTTTTTTTTAAGATTTATGATTTATTCATACAGAACTGGGGTACAGGCCAGAGATACGGAGGGTGAGAGGATTCACCAGGGACAGAGTGGGGAGCAGAACAGGCAGATCAAGAAGTACACTGCTGAGGGGAGCAGTGGGCGGGTAAGGAGAGGTCTGGCTCGCCATGTGGTCTCCTCCCGGGCAGGCGGCAGGCGGGGATCGAACTCATGAGGAAGTGACTTAAGCTTCTTAGTGCTGTGCTTTAACCTGCTGTGCCACCAGGGAGGGCCTCGAATGCCCGTTTTTAATAATTTTAGATTTATATCTTGAAATGGCAAATACTGGGTCATTTAGGGTTCTGTGTTTTTAAGGGGTTACAATCAGTTAACCAGAGTGGTTGCACCATTTCACATTTTCACCAGCAGTGTAGGAGAGTTCTAATTCCTGCACACCCTCCAACACTTATTACTGCCTTCTTTTGATTATAGCCATTTTCAAGGGTATGTGGTACTATTCTTGTATGACATTGTTTTGCATTACCTCTAATGACTAATGATATTAAGCATCTTCTTTTGGCTATTTGTATATCTTTTTTCTAGCTATTTTTTATTTCCTTTGCCCATTTTAAGTGTATTTTTGGTTTTATTGTTGAATTCTTCCACATATCTTGAATTCTATGAAATATCAGAAAATCTTTTCATTTTCTTGATATGAACATGTATTTAGTTATTTTCTTTGGTTGATTATGCTATTGTGTCAATAAGAAACCATTGTGCCTAACCCAATGTAACAACAATTTGTACCTACATTTGCGTTTAAACATTTTATTTAGGAAAAAAAAATTTTTTTAAGGGAAGTTAATTCTTTTGTATGTGGACACCTAGTTCTCCCAGCAGCAGTTGTGGAGACTTTTGTTTCCTATATTTTTCTTTAGCTGGGTGCAGAATCCATTGACTGCAAATATAAGGGACTACTCCTCAACTCCCCATTTTATTTTGTTGATATATATCTTTATGCTTATAAGACAGTACCTTTATTATTCTAGCTTAAGTTTTGAATTGGCAAATGTGAGTGCTTGTGTTTTCCTTTAATGAATGCTATTTTACTTATCACTCTGTTTTCTTCCTTTCTTTTAAGATTTATTTGTGCATAGAAAACTGGGGTATAGGCCAGAGGTGCAGGGGTTGAAAGATTTCATGAGAGACAGAGTGGGGAGAAGAACAGGCAGGCAGATCTATTGAAATACACTGCTGAGGGGAGCAGTGGGCAGGTCAGGTGGGTCACCTCCCTGGCTTGGGCTCGAACTCGTGTTGCAGTGTGGCTGCAGAGAGCTTCATATTGCTGTGCTTTAACCCACTGCACCACCAGGGAGGGCCCATCCCTCTTTTTTATTTCTAATGTTCTGCATTTCTTCCCCCCAGTGTGTGTGATCACTCTTTTCTGCTGGCTCCTCTTTAACATTTTTCACTGGCCTCCATCATAAGAAGTACCTATCATTATCACCTCCCCTGGTTGTTCTCTATAATCCCATTTTCTTCACTTAGAAAAACATTAAAAAATCCTGCCTAATTATTTATTATGGTCTAAGTTGTGGGAGAAGGGGAAGGAAAACAAGTATCTCAATTCAATGTTTACAACTTCTGGATCATCCGGATCACCTAGTTATAACAGGGACCTGAATGGAAAAAGAAGTCTTAAGGGAGTTGGGATGGAGAAAAGTTTGTGAGATTCTTTAATGGTAGAGTGGATATGGCTATAAATAACAAAGAAATAGTTGAGTATCAGGGAAAGAAAAAAAAAAAAAGCAGGTCAAGTCTTGCTATATATTAGCAAAAATCATAATCGCTACTATCACTTATTTTTCTTCTATCAAATAGTTATGTTTGAGTGTAATATAACAATTATAATCTTAATTGAAAGTTAAAACATGATGGGCATATTTTGTGTGGTTTTGCCATACCAAGTTAGTTTAATATTAGTGTTAATCCTGTATGTACTATGCATACCCAGGAGGTATAAACTATTTATCAGCATGGGGAGATAATGCCGATCATAGGAATAAAAAGCACACATTTTCAGAATTACTTAATGCCCCCTCTCATGTTTTACATGTGTGTTGAAATTACCATATTCAATTTTGTTATAATGAATCAGATATGATATCATATATTGCAAATAATCTATTAAATATATATATATATATATATAACACCAGTTTCATTTTAAGAGAAAAATTGCACAAGTCCTTTGGTTTTTTAGTGAAGTACTTTCATGGCACTATGAAAATGTAATAGTGTCATTTGTATCTTGAGATTATAGTGGTTCTATTATTAAATCATGATTATAATTTTAGTGACTAGAGGCATGCTTAAAATAATTTTAATACACTTTAGTGACCACTTGCCTTTACTATTTCCTATATTTCTAACATTGATTCTTTTTTTTATTTAATTGACCTAAGCACTTTATTTAGAAGTTTAAGCTATATGGCCAGTTAAATGGTTATTAATTCTTTTGTCCTATTTACATCCATCTTCATTTGTTCTGACTTGCTAAGGTCCATTGATTAGCCATCCTTTGCAGTTAACACTTCTGTAGTGTGTGAGTGCAAATCATACTACTTAGGGGAAAATTAGGTCTTTGCTGTAGCTGATATTTACAATTTGCCTCAAGAAGACATTTATATATGAGAATAATTGGTTTCTGCAGCCCGAAAGGTTTATAACAAGTGTTCACTAGAGGCATACTGCTAAAGTTTTGAGGAATAACCTTAAGTTTTTGTTATGTTTTATCATGTTTTCATTAGACCTTACAGGGGGAAAAGAAAGCAAAACTTGAATAACACTATGCAGATAACTAGAGAAATAAAACATCCATAATTCCATAAACATTATAGTTTATCTCCCTCACCCCCAAAGGATGTTTTTTTATAGCACAATCTAGTCCTATCTTTTCTGTTTCAGCATCATCCCATTTGGGGGCTGCCTACATGTATGCAGTGTTACAGGATTTTAACTGCCAAGCAAGTTGTCTACTTCTGCTTTCTTAAGTCGATCCATGTTTAAGTTTTCATCTAGAAACTGTACTAGATGCTTGGGATCCAGAAATGAGACTCAGTGTCTTAAGAGAATTGAAGTTGGTAAGATAGAGGAATAAACAGATTATATAACATGTAAACATCAAAATAGAGATGGCTAAAGTATTGCAGGACCACAGAGGAAAGAAGGTCATTCAACTCAGATGAAGGGAAGCTAGCAAGAATTCCCAGTAGATACTGATGCCAGTATGCCTTTCACAGTTTGCTTTCTTTTTTTCTGAGCTTCTCAGTTTTAATGAGGATCAGGAAATTGAAAAAAGAGATTGGAATAGCAAGTATTGTCCATTGAGTAAGAAACTATGAGAAATGGTACATTCAGTAAACTCTTAATTTTTGTGCATAGCTGGTAGCTAGTGCACTTCTAAAGAATGTGGTAAGAAATTAATGCTAAAGGCAAAAAGGAACTAAATTATTAATGACTTACTTTGTAGTATTCAGGAATTTTAAGTTTATCCTAATAACAACATGGGATATGAATTTTAGGCAGAGAAATGACACTTTCAGATTATAACATTGGAAATGGCATTCTGATTAGGATCTGGTGAGGGAAGTGAATGATATTTGGACTTGAGGCAGAGACTTATCTGGAGCTTATTACAATAACAATCTAGGCAAGACATTGTACATATGCAAACTATAGTAATGGGAAAAAAGGCTGGTGTAAATTCTTTTTTAATTACATATATATATATATATATATATACTTTACATCATTCTTCATTTTGTGCATTTTTTCATCTCACTTGTAATCCCCATGGGCTTCCCACTACCAATTCAACCATGTGCCATCGCCACAGTCCAGTGCACTCTTCGCACCCCAGTTCCAATCCCACTCCCACCTCCAGCAAATGTCTTTGGTTTATAGTTGTTCATTGTTTTCATTTTTACTCTATTACATTTATTTGTCTCTTTTTTTTAACCCCTCTCCCCCCATCCCTTATGCTCCTATAAGTGAAACCATCTGGTATTTTTCTTTTTCTTTCTGGCTTATTTCACTAAGTGTGATCCCTTCTAGCTCCATCCATGTTGTTGCAAAAGGCATGAAAAAGGCATGAGTTTATCTTTTTGGTTGCTGAGTAATATACCATTGTGTATATGTACCACATCTTTTATTTTATTTTATTTTAAAAGATTTATTTATTTATTCATACAGAACTGGGATACAGGCCAGAGTTGCAGGGGCGGTGAGAGGATTCACCAGAGACAGATTGGGGAGCAGAACAGGCAGGTCGACAAAGTACACTGCTGAGGGGAGCAGCGGGTGGGTCAGGAGAGGTCTGCCACGCCATGTGGATCTCCTCCTGGCGGGAGGGATTGAACTCATGTGGAATTGGCTTAAGCTTCTTAGTGCAGTGCTTGAACCCGCTGCACCACCAGGGAGGGCCCTGTACCACATCTTTTTAATCCAGTCATCTGTTTTTGGGCATTTGGTTTGATTCCATGTCTTTCCTATTGTAAATAAAGCAGCAGTAAACATGGTGGTGCAGGTGTCCTTTTGAAGCAATATATTTTTGTGTCCTTTGGGTATATACCAAGAAGTGGGATTGCTGGGTCATATGGAAGCTGCCTTTTGAGAAACCTCCATAAAGCTTGAGAATGGTTGTACCAGTTTACATTCCCACCAGCAGTGCAGGAGAGTTCCTTTTTCTGTATATCCCTGCCAGCATTTGTTGTTGCTAGTTGTTTTAAGATGTGCCATTCTCACTGGTGTGAGGGGGTATCTCATTGTGGTTTTAATTTGCATCTCCTTTATTATGTGATGTTGAACATCTTTTTCATATGCCTGCTGGCCATTTGCATTTCCTCTTTGGAGGAGTGTCTTTGTAGCTCTTCTGCCCATTTTTTGATGAAGGTTTTCACTTTATTTTTGATGCATCAGCTTTTTTCGTGCCTTTGTGATTTGTCATTAGTATTGTGTACAAATATCTTTTTCCAATCAGTGAGGTGTCTTTTTTGTGTGCTGTCTCTTGCCGTACAGAAGCTCTTTAATTTGATGTAGTCCCAGCTGTTTATCCTTTCCTTCGCTAGCCTTGCTTTGGGTGATGTATCTTTAAAGATATTGAGGTATATGTCATGCAGAGTTTTGCCTTCCTTTTCTTCTAGATATTTTATGGTTTCGGGACTTATGTCTAGTTCTTTAATCCATTTTGAGTTGGTTTCTGTGCATGGTGCGAGGTAGTAGTCTAGCTTCATTTTTCTTTTTTTCCCACATAGCAGTCAATTTTTTGCAGCACCATCTGCTGTACAAACTTTCTTTGTTCCATTGCATAAAGGCTGGTGTAAATTCTGTAGATGTAGAAAGTATAAAATCTAATTCTTATAACTTTGTAAGTGTTATTAACCAATTTACTGAATTAGAATCTTATTTCCTGAGGTTATCTCTGTCATCTTGATTGGAAGTTTAGCACTCAAATCTTTGAACTAATATCTAGTTTTATACTACCAGATAGCTAATCATAGCTATTATGTGTAGGGTTTTTACTAATGATATTTTCCTTATGTTTTAGCTCTTGGGTGCTGATGTGATGTCTTACTCTTGTCTCCTCATATATATCCTGTGACTACCATATTCTACTTAAAAAAAAAAAAATCACTCAGATTCACAAATTTTAGTGTAAAGAAAATTTGTTACACTATCCGAGTTACATATTTTAAAAAGTGTATATTATAAAAATATTTGTACCATTCATGTTTTTGGGCTAATGACAGAACTGCATTATTTATGAGAGTCTGAATTACATGATTATTTTTGGTTATGTTCTACTCAATTCAGTAAATCTATTTTTGGTCAAAATCATTTAATTTCCCTTTCTAGTATCTCTATTTAGATGAGTGTTTACCTCACACAACCATTTATGGAAGGTCTACTCTGAAGATAATGTGTTCTAACTCATTGTTTCTTGATTTTGTATTTTGAAAGTCTCAATCCACTGCTACTTCTCCACAGGACTTTTTTTTTTTTATTGCCAAAACAATTTCTTGTTTGCCATTACAATTGGTGGGAATATTTGATCTCTAGATGTAGTGATGTTTCTTTATGTAATCTATATAAGATATTTCAGTGTTAGAAAGTGAACAGATTTTTGAGTAAGATTTTAAATTTTATTACTTTTTATGCAATAGGCATTTTTAGTGTGTGCATCTTATATTGTGATTCTATTTTGTGAAATAAACTTACTATCCAATATTTTTATTACTGCTAATGAAAAATAAAAGGGTGCATATATTTTTACTCTTAGATGCTATTGGGTTTGAATTGTTTCTGTAAATAAAATGTAGTCAATGGTAAATAGGATATAATTTTTCCAATAAGCATAGCAATCTGTTTTTGCTGATAATTAATAGTTTCAAATTTATTCTGAGTAGATCACATGTATGCTACATATTGATCTTTATAACAATCTAAATCGTATATACAGAACAGTTTTTTTTTTTTTTTTAATGTTAGCCTAAGGTTCTAAAAAAAAAAAAGTGAAAATCAATGTGGAATTGTTGAGTTTGCAAAATATCTCACCTTGGGATCGTACAGACTTGTTCTGAAAAAAAAAAGTCAAAAACTTCATCTTCCAGAAGTGTTCTCTCATAACTTAGGATGGGGGAAAAATGGTAACGATTAGACTACCACCATGTAACAATTTAAAAATTAGTCCATATATGAAACCCCTGCACCACTGTTATTTTAACTTAACCTCCTTCTGTCACTCATAAAGAACTAGACTTAGAACATTACAGTTCAGGAAAGTATATATTACCATTGTAACTACTGAATGTTTTCTGCTACTTGCTTTAAAAAAAAAAAAAAAAAAGCATTGGGGAGGCAGGTTACTGGGTATGTAGTAATCTAGGAAAAGTCTCTCTTTAGTAAGTATAGTATTTTTCTGACATTGTTGGTCTCAGAGGTTCCCATTAAAGTGTAAGGATTATTACTTCTCAAGCCTTGTCATACACTGGCATAAATTACCTGCATGCACAACGGAGGGATTAAGGATAGCAGTCTACCTTTGTGATAACTTTGTTTATACAATTAGAAAACATATTGAATACCGTAATATTTCTACAACACTACCAGAACTTTGCTGGTAAGATTTTGTAAGAAATATAGAAGAGCAAAAATCATAGGCTTATTCTGAAATGTCTAATTCAGTCATAGTGATGCAGTGCTCAAATGAACTGTAACAGACTTAGTGAGCAATCTAGGACAGGCATGTACTGGATACACCAGGGAAAGACATTACGTGTACAGAGACTAAGTAGCATGAAATATGAATACATTCATATAAGTTTTCTTGATCTATGGGTCTCCTTTATTATTGGGAATGATTTTTGCATGAAGTTAATGAAGAGAAATTCGGGAGTTATGCTGTATAAAGAATTTTAAAATAGCATTTTAACTTTTTGATTCTGCAGTCTCAATTTCTAGAACAAAAAAATTTGCATATCATGAAATAGGTACATTTCATTTGATTCTACTGTTTTCTACAAAGTTTGAAATAGACAAGATGGGAAACTACTGCTTTTTTACATAATCAATTAGCTTCATTTACTAGTAGTTGGAGTTTAATTCTTTAATTATTGATACACTGATATATTGAATATTAACTTGGTAATTTAAATATGATGATCTAGGCATGTTATATTTTAGAATATGTACTGCTAATCAGTTACATTTTGTTAGAACACATTAGTAAAATAATCTTGTCCTGGGGTTTCTTTTCTTTGGGGAGATTTTGAGTAGTTTCAATTTCCTTGGTTGTATGTGGTCAGTTCTAGTTTTTTGTTTCTTGTTGATTCTTGGAAGGTTTTATATTTCTAAGAATGTCCATTTCTCCCATCTTTTCCACTTTGTTGGCATATAGACATTCTTAGATGTCTCTTAATGATGCTGTTGTAATTTCTTTCATTTCGGATTCAGTTTATTAGAAGTTTCTCATTTATTCTTGGTCTCCTGTAAGGTTGTCAATTTTATTAAACATCTTTTGGTTTCATTATTCTTTTTAAAAATTCTTTTTCACTTACCTTTAGTCTTAATTTATTTTAAAGATTTGTTTATGCATACAGAACTGGGGTACAGGCCAGAAGTGTGAGGTTGAACTGGACCTGCAGTGGCTGTAGATAGCCTCATAGTGCTGTGCTCTAACCATTTGTGCCACTAGGGAGGGCCCTTACTCTAATAATTTCCATCTGTCCACTGGCTTTGTGTCATTTGTTCTTTTTTCAGTTCCTTAAGGTGTAATGTGAGCTTTATTTGAGATCTTTTTTAAACTTGTTGTAAGTCTATATTGTTTTCTTCCTTCATTTACAACTCATTTGTCTCTCCACTATGATCGTTAATGCATTACTATTTTTTAAAAAATATTTACTATGCATACAAGAATGGGGCACAGTCTGGAGGCCTGAGAGGGTGTATGTGAGAGGATTCACCAGAGACAGAGTGGGGAGCAGAGCAGGTAGATCTACTGAAATACACTGATGAGGGGAACAGCAGGAGAAACAGGAGAGGTCTGCTGTGTCATATGGGTCAGCTCCCGGCGGGGGGGGGGGGGGGGGATGTGGGGTGTGTCGTGAAACTCTTGGCTGCAGATAGCTTCATAGAACTGAGACTTAATCCCCATGCTAAGAGAGAGGCCCAGTGCATTACTGATTTGAAGTTATTGAACAGTGTTCCATGTGCACTTTAAAAGCATGTATACAAACTTTTTTGGAGGATAGTGCCATATGAAAGTATTACGTCCATCTGATTTAATTTTCCATGCTTGGCTATGATTTCCACTCCCACCTCCTATGGGATGTGTGTAAGCAGACAGACCTGCCACCAGTGTCCCCTACTCCAGATTATACCTTCCTGGTTCCTCTTTTCTCCCCACTTCTGTTTGATGCAGTATTTATCTCCTCAATTGAAGCCTTCCTTGTTATTTATTTCACTCATAGCCACTGCTCTGCCACTTCAAGCATTGTCCCTCTGGTGCACGTTTCAAAAGCAGTAGCCACGGGACACCAGGCCATGCTGCTGTCTCAGCTGAAGCTTGTCACAACTGTGCCCTTTGGCAAGACTTGTTCCATTGCGTGCAAGGAACTACCAACACTGAACAACTTCTGGTTGCTGTCTGGCCTTACTGGAATCTTATTTCCTGGGGTCTATATTGCATCAGGATCACTTTTTAGTTATGCTGTTTAGTTATGCTGTTTGCAGGACTAATTGTGTCACCAGGAGTTACCTCCTCAGCCTGAGCTACCTGCTTGACCCATTCTACTGCTTACAGGCCCACCTTCCTCCTGATACTGCTTTTAGTATATGCTATCTGTTTTAGATTCAGAAGTTACTTGCTTTGTTATACCTAAGTCCAACTGTCAGTATATGGATGAGGTGAGCCCAGGTGCCATTTTGTTACTCTGCTCCAAGTATTTGCCTTTGATAGCTTCATTAAACTTTCATGGGCCCTCCCTGGTGGCACAACATAGCACTGTCAAGCTATCTGCAGCTACTACAGTACAAGTCTGATCTCCAGCCAGGGAGGAGCCACCCACGTGGCTTGGCAGACCTCTCCTGCTCCCCTCAGCAGCGTATTTCAGTCAGCCTGTGCTGCTCCTGGCTCTGTCTGGTGAATCTTCTCAATCTCCACACCTCTGGCCTGTCTCCCAGTTCTTGTATTTTTAAGTAAATCAGTCTTAACAAAAATCTGTTATAAGGTTACATCATGATTTGAGTACTCCCCTGTTCAATATGTAGCTTGTTTTCCATTTTTTGATCTTATATCACATGTAATAGCCTTATATATATAAATCTCTTACTGAATTACTGATGTAAGGGTATGAATTATTTTAGACTTTTGCTATGTATTGCTAAAATTCTTCATATGCATTACTAAAATGACTTTAAATATATATTCCTTCCATCAATAAGTGAGTGACATTTATTTAGAAGCATCACTAATAGTGAGTACATAAATAAAATATCGCCTAATAAATTGAATGAAACACTGGTCTCATTATTTTTATTTACATTTATTTGCTTGCTGATTATACTAGCCAGTTTTAATATATACTTACTACTTGTATTTTTTTGAACTTTGTATTTTTTACTCATTTTTACATTATAGGGATAATATATTTTTTATTTCCTAAATACTTTGCTGTAGCTTTTTATTAACACTTTGTCACCTTTGTTGCAATTTAGAGGCTTTAACCCCAAATTTCTCATTTACCTTTGAGTTTTGTTTTGACATATTTTAGGACAAACTAAGGTTTTTTTAATTTTATTTTTATGTGAAAAGTTTGTGGTATCAGTTAAACTAGTATTTACCTTGTAGATATTTTTTTTTCTTTAGTTACTTCAGGGAAATGGAGGAAAGCATAATAATTATAATTTAGACTCAAGAGGAAATATACATGTAGCGCCATTCATTGTACCTGGCTTCCATTCAAATGGAACTAACTTTGTTTTTCTCATATTCCCTTTCCTGAGTCTCCATCTGTGACTGTCTCTTGGCAAAATTTCAATCTATTTCTATCATTTATATTCATTGTTGGAGCTGAGCCAATGTCTCCTGCTTTCAGGAAGGAATTCCCTGTCATTTTATATGGATTGCCTTGGAACTCTTGTAATAGAACAATACACGCATACTTACAGGACATAACGGTTTCCTAAGACTGAAGTGGGTCATATCTGTGTCATAAATCCAAAGCATATTAAATATGAAAGTGACCTTAAAGACCATACTCTATAAACATGTCATTACGCAGATGCGTCAAAATTCAGAGACTTACTTTTACTTTCTTAGGCTCATAGACTTTTTTGAAGAATGGTAAACTTGGCTTATTTCATGGTGACCATAATACGTTTGTTGTATTGATCTAATTACACATTTATGTTCTAGTCTATATATGGAAATATTTTCTTGCTGTTATAAACAAAGCTACTCCAGTGATTCTATCTTGTCATAAATTTTGTAGGATGAAATTTGGCAAATAAACTAGCCATTTGAGGAATTTCTATAGCAATTATGCTGGTTTTCTATCATATTATTATAAAAATATTATAAAACATGTTTATCTGTTAACATAGTGAGATAAAATTGTTTTGCAGTTTACTTAAGAACAAATGTCAGTCAGTTTTAGTGCTACTTAACTTACGGGTGCCACGGCAGTTTGGACTAGCCATTATTTTCCAGCTTTGGAAGTTACAGATTTTGTAGGCTAGAAATATGTTGGGCCCTCAGATGAAATATATTATCCTCTTACTTGACAGAACTGTAACTCACATCATCATGTGTCAGCGCTTTGAGCAAGCCTGCCTCTGGTTGGTTTATCTGTTCCGGTGGTTTGAGACTTGTGCTTGCATTGTATATACTTTGAATTATATGCATCTCTACTTTTATTAGTTTGTATTTGGGTTGTTTTTGAAGAGTTTTCATTTTCATATGTAGATTGACACATTTTTATACATGTTACTGGAGGCAATTTTGTACTGCTATATTTTAGAAATCAAAATAATAACTAATACATATGGTATGCATTATTTTCTTCTCTTTATGGTCTTAGTTTTGATGACTATAGCTTTTCATTGAAAGTATTTGTAACATTCATCCCCTTAATTTTTCTGCCTTTTTACTGTTTTTAAAGTAACAATAACAATAACAATAAAACATGTTACCTTTTCAAATAGGCCTAGTATTCATAATTTGAAATCATGTTGTTGATTTCTTTAATAGGCTTCTTTTTTGTGGCAGTTTCAGGCTCAAGAAAATTGCAACATAAGTTCAGCATTTTCATACACCACCCACCACAGAACAGTCCTCCTATATTAAAATTTTCCCACTTATTTACAACTTGCATTTATGTGGTACATTTGTTAATATACATAAATCAAGTGATATTGTTTTTTTAAAAAATAGATTTATTTATTGATTCATACAGAACTGGGGTACAGGCCAGAGATGCGGAGGGTAAGAGGATTCACCAGACACAGAGCGGGGAGCAGAACAGGCAGATCGAGGAAGTACACTGCTGAGGGGAGCAGCGAGAGTGTCAGGAGAGGTCTGCTGCGCCATGTGGTCACCTCCGGGGCAGGCGGCAGGCGGGGATCGAACTCACGGAAGTGGCTTTAGCTTCTCAGTGCTGTGCTTTAACCCACTGTGCCACCAAGGAGGGCCGTGATATCGTTTTTAAAGACTTAACTTATGCATACAAGAACAGGGGTGTAAGCTAGAGGTGCAGGGGTGGGGTGGGCGTGAGATTATTCACCAGAGACAGAATGGGGAACACAACAGGCAGATCTACTGAAATACACTGAAGGGAGTAGTGGGCGAGACAGGAGAGAGGTTTGATGCTTCATGTGGGTTACCTCCTGGTTGGGATTAAACTCATGCCATAGGTTGGTGATAGTTTGATAGGACTGTCTTTAACTCCTGCACCACCAGAGAGGCCCTGATGTATTATTTTTAACTGAAGTTGAAGTTAACAAGGCTTACCTTTGCAGTTCCATGGCTTTTGATAAATGAATAGTGTCAGTACCATAAACAGATATTAAATTTATCCATTGATGATGATATAGTGTTCTGTTTCTTGGGTCACTGATTAACTCATGCTGTATATACTCTCTCCAGCAACTTTTTATTTGAATGCTTTTCATGTTAGGGTATTGAGAGATGTTTCAGGAAGTTGTCAGCATAAGAACCTTAAGTGATGAAAGTAGATAATGTTTGAGAAAAAAATTTAAAAAGGAAAACCATTTGCTGACATTAGTGACTGACTACTTAATTAAGATTTTTTTTTTTAAAGATTTATTTATTTGTACATACAGAACTGGGGTACAGGCTAGAAGCTCAGGGGCGGCGAGAGGCTTCACCAGAGACAGAGTGGGGAACAGAACAGGCAGATCGACGAAGTACACTGCTGAGGGGAGCAGCGGGCAGGTCAGGAGAGGTCTGCCACACCATGTGGTCACCTCCGGGGCAGGCGGGAATCGAATTCATGCAGAAGTGGCTTTAGATTCTCAGTGCTGTGCTTTAACCCACTGCGCCACCAGGGAGGGCCCTTAATTAAGATTTTTACATGCTAAGCCCTAAGTTCAAACTGTGATGGCGTGTTCTAATTATGTTTGAGATATTTTCAAGGAAGATTGGTGTGAGTACTATTTTAATTGCTGGCTGTGGTACTTCTTTATTTGTGATGTAAAATTCTTTTCTCTATTAGAAGTTTGTGAAGGCATTACAAAAATATTTTAATCATTGATTCATTAGAGGAACTTTTCTATTTCACTTAGAATTTCCTTTAAAATTTTACTGCAGTAAATCATTTAGAAAAAATATAGTATTTATAATACCTGGGTGGGTAAAGAATGAATGGGAATATCATTTCTGTTACTGAAATGAAGCATTCCAATTAAGTAAATACAAACAAAAATTGAAACTATAAATATTAACTTATTTGAGTTTATTCATTTTCCTTTTCAATTCTATCATTCTCCCCCACTCCCCCGCGTGCACACACACACTTTTTTTTTTTTAAGTAACTGGCCATAATGGCTGTGAATTAGGCTTTAGTATAATTTCTTCTTAAATTTTTGTATAGTTTTTCTGTGGAGTCTTTAGGGGATCTCTTAATCTATTAACACATAACCTGCAAATAATGATAGTTTTACTTTTCTCCCAATTTTGTTTTAAGTTATTGCTTTCTCTTCACTGCTCTACTGGTGCTTCTAATACACTGTTGAATAGTTAGGCTGAGTGTGAATATCCTTGTCTTGTACCAGATCTTCATGGAAAGGCTTTCAGTTTTTCACCATCAAGGATTATACTAGCTATGTGTATGTCATATATGGCTTTTGATATGTTAAGATACGTTCCACTTATCCCCAGTTTTCAAAGATTTTCATTGTAAATGGATGCTGAATTTTATTAAATGTTTTGTAGCATCCATTGATATGAGTATTTTTTTTTTCCTTTTCGTTGATGTGGTGAATTTTGTCCAATTATTTTCAAATATTGAACCTTCCTTGTATTTCTGGTATATGTCCCCCTTGGTTATGTTGTATAATTCTTAAATGTAATGTTGGATTATATTTGCTATGATTCATTTGGGAGTTTTGCATCTGTTTTCAATTGGAACATTGGACTTTAGTTGTTTTTGTTTCTTATCTTTGCTTAGTTTTGTAGCAGCATGATGTTGGCCTCTAAATTGTATTTGGAAGGACTCCTTTATTTTTTGAAAAAGTGAGTGGGGTAGGTTATTAATTCATCTTTATTTTTTATTTTATTACTTTAAAAGATTTATGTATGCATACCAGACTGTGGTATAGGTCACAGGTGCTGGGACTGTGAGAGGCTTCACCAGAGACAGAGTGGGGAGCAGAACAGACCGATTGATAAAGTACACTGCTGAGGGGAGCAGTGGGCAAGTCAGGAGAGGTCTGCCACGCCATGTGGGTCACCTCCCTCGCTGAAGGGCTTTAACTTCATAGTGCTGTGCTATAATCCATTGTGCCTCCATGGAGGGCCTATTAATTCACCTTTAAATGGTTGGTAGAACTCACTTGTAGAGCCATTTGGCACTGGACTTTTTGAGAATATTTTCAGTCATTGTTTGAATTTCCTTGTGATTGATTTGTTCAGATTTTGTGTTCTCTATTTAGTCTCAGAGACTTTATAATCCTGTGGCTCTGTCCATATTGTCTAGGTTTTTTAGCTTGTTTGTATATAAATGTTCATGTTAATCTTACTATTCCCTAAATTTCTGCAATGTCTGTTCTTTCATTTTTGACCCTATTTGAGTTTTCTCCTGCTTTTTCGTAGTGAACATAGCTAGAGGTTTGTCTATTTCGTTTAGTTTAGCAAAGAACTAGCTTTTGGTTTGATCTGTCTTTTGAAACATCTTTTGACTTGTATTTCATTTAGTTCTGTTCTTTTTATTATTTTACCTTTTACTACCTTTTGGATTATTTTTTGTCTTTCTAGTTCTTAGTGATAAGAAAAAAGGTTGCTTATTTCAGCTCTTGTTTCTTGATGTGGGCCTGGTTTGCTATGAACTTACCTCTTAATACTGCTTTTGCCGTGCCCCATACATTCTGTGATAGAGTTGTGTCCTCATTACCATTTGTCCCAAGATATTTATTTTATTTTATTCTTCAATTTCCTCATTACCTCAGTGATTTTCCATAGTGTATCATGTAATTTCCACACATTACATTATTTTTATTTTGTATTTTCAGTTGATTTCTGGTCTGGTGTCATCATGGTAAGAGTGGATAACTTGGTATGATTTCAATCTTAGTATCAATTTCTTGATGCTTGTCTTTTGACCTTGTATGTGGTTAGTCTTGGAGAATGACATGTATACACTTTAGATAAATTTGTATTTGGCTTTTTATGTGTATAGTACCATAAGTGTCTTTAAGCCCATGTGGTTTAGTTATTTGTTTATGGTTATTGTGTCCTTATTTTCTGTTTCATTGATCTATCCATTGGTAGGGTGGGGTGTTGAAGTCTCCAACCACATATGTATTTTCTGCAATACCGATTTTCAGATTTGATAGTAGTTTGATGTAGTTTAGTGCTCCTTTATTTGGTGAGTGGTATGAATTCCTGTTTCACTGATCACTGCATTACATAGTGTTCCTCCTTGTCTCATGTTATCTTCTTGCTGGAAGATTGTTCTATCTGATGTAAGATTGTCCCTGCTTTCCTTTGGGTGCTATTTGCTTGTAGAATTGTTTTCCATTCCTTTACTTTCAGTTTGTTTATTCTTAGAACTTGGGTGTCTTTCCTAGAGGCAGCAGAAAATTCTGTTTTTAAATCCAACTAAATATTCTGTGTCTTTTTATTGGTAAGTTCATGACATTTAGATTGATTATTTATGATGAAAATCTGCTGCTAATATTTGTTCTTAGTTTTGTGGTTCTGTTTAATTACTTGTTCTTTGTGATTATTTCTCTTTGCTTTTAATATTGACACTCTTTAATATTTCTTGGAGTGGTGGTTTAGTGTTCGCAAACTCGCAAAGTTCTCTTCTCCTAAAGAGAACTTCCTCCCTCATATCTGAAGCAAAGCTTTGCAATTACATTATTCTCTCATTCCAGCTTTCAATTGTGTATTCTATTCATTGTGCGTTATCCATAGCATTCATTTGCTTTTAAAAATTTTCTTTGTATTCCTTATTTTCTTTGACAATTATGAATTCAGTATATGATAAGAATGAAACATCTTCCATGTCTTTGTCGTTAGGCCTGGACATTTGTTTTCTTTTGACGTATATGACTCCCCAAAGGACTTGCTTGGTCATTTGTGTTTTTCATTCTCTCCATTGTTTTCTTTCAGCTTGCTCAGCTGTAGTTGGGTCTTCTGTTTTGTATGGTTCCTTCTCTCAAATTGTCCCTAGGCATTTATCTTGTGTTATGCACAGCTGCTGGGTCATTTGGGGTCTGGGGTGGTGCTAGGCCTTTACCTGAAGCGCTTTCAGAACTTGTGGGGTGGAAGGTTGATGGGAGGAGGGATGGGATTAAGTTGTTGGGACTTCACCAATTTTCCAAATTAGAGCTCTTCAAAAACTACTGATGGGTCCAACTACTGAGGATTCAACTACTGATGTCACTTCCAAGTATCTATACATGCCTCTTTGCCATGTGTCTCTTTCCCAGGAGTATGAGTCTGAATTATGATAACTTTACTAATATGGTTATTGACATGATTAAATTGAATAATATATATGGAAAACATTGCCAGTTATCACTACTTAACATTTTGTGACATAATGACTAGTTAGACATAATAGATTAGGTCAGAGTTCATCTAGATCATGACTACATTTCTAATGTTTCTTAGATGGAAATATTGAACTTGGTAGAATTTTCTTTTCATGGCTAATGGCTGTGCTTTGGAGAAATTTGCTATTAAAATACACAGCTACAGGGCCCTCCCTGGTTACGCAACAGGTTAGAGTGCACACTGCAAGCTAGCTGCAGCCTCCTCAATGACAGTTCAATCCCTGGCCCCAGAGGTGACCCACATGGTGCAGCAGACCTCTCCTGACCCACCCGCTGCTGCCCTCAGCAGTGCACTTCATAGATTAGCCTGTTCTGCTCCCCACTCTGTCTCTGGTGAATCCTCTCACTGCCCCTACACCTCTGGCTTGTACCCAGTTCTGTATGCATAAATAAATAAATAAATAAATAAATGCAGCTACAGTCCTCTTTGTGAATTGGGAAGGAAGTACTTATTTTCTCCTTAGGCTTCTGATTTACATGTTCTCATTGAGTGAATGTTAAACTGTTGCTAATATCATAAAGTAAAATCCAGGAAATAGATGAGTCAGGTTTTGAAAATAAAGTCTGGTCAAATTTCTGTAAACTGTATTGGTTTTTAAAATGGGAATGATGAGTAGTTTTGTTAGCATCATACCACAAACTTTTGTTTGTGTGTACATACTACAACCAAAATGGGAAATATATTTTTTTGCTCATATTTGTTTTGTGAGAGTACCATGAGAAAAAATAATTTTTAACTACTGGAGAAACTATTGTTATAATTTTGTTTGATACTTAAATTGATAAGGAGGTGAAATGAGTTCATGTTGGAAACAAACTGCTGAAATTTGGAACATGCTGTGTTTGGTTAAAATGTATCAAAGCAAAACAATTTTTAGCATGCTTTGACAATGTTTTTTGTTAAGTAACTTCAGGATTTGTATTTTTAAAGTATACTTGTCTGGCAACATCCGCAACATTAAAATGCATGAACAGTAATTATGATGCTTTAATTTATTTAGATGTTTAAAATGAAAATTTTTTTTTGTTTTAACATGAATAAAAGTAAGAGTACATTGCTTTATGATGACAAAGTTCACAAATTTGTGGCCCTAAATGTTACTGATATTAGTACTTTTCCTTATTGGTAATTTTTCAATTAAGTGTCTCTTTGGGAATCTCAGCAAGTTGCATGAATTTTAGTTGCATCAGTTTTAGAGGCCCTACGTTGAGTCATTTTTCACAGAAAGCTATATCACTTAAACTCTTGTGCTCTCTACTTGACAGACAGAAATTTTGATGACGTTGAAAACTCACTTCTGCCACTTATTCCTGTAGTGTTTTATTTGCCTTGAAATAAAAGCACAGCAGAGTATTAAAAGGCCAAAGCAGAAGTGGTTTCATAGCTTTTCGTGTTTCAGATTTAATGAATTTATTTCATATTTAAATACTGGAGTGAGGGATACTGATTCTGACATTGTTCTTTTGAACAAGACAGCTTATCAGAATGTTAGTTTATTTCTTTATATTATAACAATGATATTTTACCTTTACTGGAGAGGTATTTTAATGATATGTTGCATATTTAGTAGGAGGGATTTGTAGGCATCTTTTAATATTTATAAAGTGTTTTAAGGGGCATGCATGCAGCTGTATGTAAATATGATATCAATAAAATAACACTGGTAATATAATTGAGATTAAAAAAAGAAAAATAATTCTCCATTCCATCTATTTGCAGAGACTCTCCCTAATTTGCATTTAGAAAGCTCTAAATTAGAATGCTAAAAGGAAGGCAAATAATCTCAGTCAGTACTGCTGGTATTGTAAATACAACTTGCTTACTTGATATAATTTTAAGTAAATACTCTTGACATTAAGACATCAATCATGCTTTCTGATCATGAAATGGTAAACTACAAAATAATAGAAGCTTATTTGAAAAGGGCACAATTTTTACCATAGTACAGTATTAATTGCATGTTTCTATATATTTAATTTGTGGCATCTCTACACAGAAAGATTTGTATAAAGAAAAATGAATGGCTTGTTTGTATATAAGAATGGCATTCCATTTATGAACCATTATAGCTTTGTTTGGAAATACAGCAAAGAAAATCTGAAGTTTTCCAAAAAATTTTTTCTGTATAATAACATTGATTTTTATGTGGAAAAAAAAATCATTAAACTAGTATATGTAACTTTGTTAAGTCTTACACATGACTAGCCACTCGAAATTATCTCTTAAAATTTCTAGTATTTTTTCATTAACACAGCTAATTCATGCCTTTTCTCATTGGCTTCTTTCACGCCCAGTTCCTAAATCCCTAAAGTCTATTGGAGCACAGGAGAAGATTCCTCTACTCTCTGTGTTTTTGGGAGGTTGGGCAAAGGAGCAAATTGACCTCAAATAGATTAGTGGGAGAAAAAGTCAATGTTTAAAATGTGTGGAGAACTTATGTGGCTATAAATTATAAAATAAAATATGGTAGACCAGGGGTACATAATCTGTGGTAAGGCACCTACCTAGGGCATCATGGAGAGAAGGATTTCCCATGATGAGGAGGGGGTCTCATCATCTGTACTCTGACAGTGAAAGGGAAACCTTATCAGCTACAGAGAACATGTTTACTAATAAACCTACAACTTGATGATACCCACTCCCCACAAACTACATTATTCTAGGGCAATAGAAGCAACATGATCACTTCCTTATTAGAAGTCAGGTAAAGAATTAAAGAAAAGACTAGAATTTTTCCTTATCCTCAAGGGCTTTAATTGTGCTCAACACAAAATAATCAACCTCTTTAATTGTAACAGTATCTGACCTAGGTTCACAGTGCCTCCATTAACCTTAGTTCCACATGCCAGGTGACATGTAACAGAGAAAGGTCAAGTCTGGGCATATTGGTAACAGTCTGTCTGATTCCTTTGGGGAAACTGAACTCACAGTACATAAAACAAAACCAGATTCAGACAAACAAGCAGACACATGTTCTAATGATATGCCGCATAATTCACTGACATAGAAGCATTCAATGAAAAGTTCCTTCTTTCTTGCAAAATCTACCAACATAGATTTTGACTATGGATTTTTAAATCTCCCTGCAACTGTATTTATACTATATCCTTTCCCTATAGATAAGATATCCCTTCAGCTATGAAGATTAATCTGTCCACCAGGGTACTGGTTACTACCCTTCAGTAGTAGCTTTCCTGATGCTATAATTGTTTCTTCACAAATGGATCATTTTTTATCAGCATACTAACATCCTCTCGTATCTCTTCTCTTGAATTAAGAGTCACTCTTGATTACCTAGCTTTCTATTTACTCCTACATCTCTCCTTCTCAAAGGGAAAAACTTCCTGAAAGATTTATTAGTTGTCTTTACAGTCTCATTCTTTTCAGCTTACTCCACTGGAACTTCCATCCCTGTCACTCAACTGTCTGCTTTTCATAAGATTTCCAGTGAGTGACCTTCATTGACTACTTTTTTCTAAAAGAAAATATGTTTTCATTTTTAACTTAGGTAATATTTATATGCCTCCATCAGGTTTTGCTACCATAGGGTACCAGCTCCAAATTACCCATCAGCCACCATCATAGTCCACTGTGCTTCCTTCCTTTATCATTTTTTTTTTGACTATGGGTTTTTAAAAATTTCTTCCTTGAAATACTCATTAACTTAATGATCATTCAGTACTGTCAGTTCATACTCTACATATTAGAGGTTTTTACCACTTTATGTGGTTAATTTGCAGTTTGATTTTGATCACAGAAGATATTTAATACAATTTCAATCTTCGAGAATTTAAGATTTATTATGCATACAAGAACTGGCGTACAGGACAGAGGGTATGTGTGTGTATGTATACGTACATGTGTGTGTGTGTGTACATGAACACCAGAGACAGATTGGGGAGCAGAACAGGTGGATCCACTGAAATACTCTGCTGAAGGGAGCAGCAGGAAAGACAGGTATGCTGTATCATGTGGGTTAGCTCTCGGGCTGGGAATCGAATCTATGCCAAAGTAGCTGCCCATTGCTTGATAGCACAGAGGCTTTAACCCCTAAGACACTAGGGAGGCCCAAGAATTTATTGATATTGTTTTGTAATTAAGTATGTGGTCTATCCTTAAATATGTCCCATGTGTACTTCAGAATGATGTGCATTCAAATTTTGGGGAATGCAGTGCCCTGTAAGTGTCTATTAAGCCCTCAGGGTTTAATTTTGTTTATAGCTATTGTTTTCTTTTTCTTTCTGGTTGATCTGTCCATTGATGAAAGTGGAATATTGAAGTTCTCTACCACTACTGTATTGCTGACAGTGTCAGTTTGCAGATTTGATAATAATTGCCTAATATATTTTGATGCTTCTTCATTTGGTAACTATTAGAGCATGTTACAACGTCCTGATGTATTATTCCTTTAAGCATATTGTAGAGTCCATCCCTGACTATTGCTATCTTTTGTAGCTAGAAATGTATTTTATCTGACTTATATATTGCTGTCCATGCCTTCCTTGGTTTGAATTTGCTTGTAGGATTGTTAGCCAACACTCTGCTTTAAGTTTATGTTTATCTTTGGAAATAAGGTACGTTTCCTGGAGACCGAATAAAGTTTGATTTTGTTTTTTTGTTCCAACTGACCACTCTGTCTGATTGGCGAGTTTAGTAGATTCATTTGTAGGGTTATTATTGAAGAGTCTGTTAACTGTAATTTTCTCCTTAGGTTTCTGGTTCTGTATACTTTAAAATTTTTTAGGATATTCTTCTTTTCAATTTAGAGGTCTAGTGTTGCAAACTTCAACTTCTGTTCATCTGAGAGAACACATTTATTTCTTTCTCTTATCTGAAATAGTCTTGTAGGATATAGTACTCATAACTGGAAGTATATATGTTTTGAAATAATCATCTCATTCTCTTTGGCCATGTTGGATAATCCTTGAAATCTTTCTTCATTTTCTTTAACTTTGTATTTCTCTTATTACACACCTGGATTTATTTGTATATGTATAATTATCTATAAGTTCACTGATTCAGTCTTTTATTTGGTCTATTCTACTTCTGTAACTTACCCTAGATTTTTTTTTAATCTCTACTGATTTTTTCATATACTGTATTTCCATTATATCCTAAGTTAAAACTTCAATTTCTATCTTCTGTTCATAAACTTTAAATTATCAAGATATTCAGGGTTTTTTTTTTCATTTTTTGGAGCTTTATTATATATCATTGATTAGCTTTTGTAAGTTTTCTTCCATTTCTTTGAATTTGCTTTTGGTACTTCAGAACTCTTCATTTTATTGAAACAGAAGATCTTCCATGTCTTTGGGTTTCGATTCTAGTGATTTGTTCTCTTTTCGTGGTGAAATATTTTCTTGGGCACTCATGATACCAAATGTTGTGTTTTTAGATCTTCCCATTTTCAGTAATTAAGGGTACAGAGAACATCCATTTTTTCAGCAGATGACATTAAGTACTATCTCCCCACCCCACACTTCTCTCTCTTTTTGCTTTTCCTTCCTTGGCTATTTAGTAAATTGCATCAAGTTGTATGCTGTGGAGAACTGATTTTTATCAGGAGGTATTGGATGGATCTGAAAGGATCCAGTAACTGGTGCAGTGGTGTACAGGGGTGGCTTTTGCATGTGGCACTGATGATAGCCCTTTGCTCTGTGTTTCCAGACTGGAGTCTCCATAATTTGTAGGTGGGAATTTCAGTAGAAATTCCCAGGACACATCCAATGGGAATGGGGAACAGGGAATGGGGCTTAGTCAACCTCCCTGTTCTCTTCATTGGGATTCTGCTCCCTGGCTCACCCTTCTGTAATTATCTCCCCTCAGTTAGAGGTACAGTTCCATACCTTTCAGGTCACCACTTCCTCTGGCCACCAGGCAAACATGAGATTTGCAACAGTGATCACTAGCCCTGCTTCAGTTTCTAGGCAACTTTTTTTACACATATTTTTTACTGCAGAGTTGAATTTTCACAGTGCCTCTTCTGTTACTGCTGACTCTGATTTCCATTGTTCAGATGGCGCTGTCTCATTTTGCCCTTCCTCATAGAATTCTGCCTTTGCAGCCAATGTTTGTCTAGACTACGACCCTTGGAGCAAACCAGGGAACTTTTTCCAATATCTTCTTCTGTTCTCCCTCACACTATTTCATTTATTTTAATTAATTTATTTATGCATATAGAACTTGGGTACAGACCAGAGGTACAGGGATGATAAGAGGATTTGCCAGAGACAGAGTGGGGAGCAGAACAGGAGGATTGATTGAAATACACTGCTGAGGGTAGCAGTGGGTGAGACAGGAGAGGTCTGTTATGCTATGTGGGTTGCCTTCCTGGTCGGGGGTAGATCTTGTGCTGAAATGGCTGAGGCTAGCTTCATAGTGCTGTGCTTTAACCCATTGTGCCACCAGGGAGAGGGAAGGCCTCACTCACACTAGTTTAATTCCTTCTTTCCTAAGTATTTAAATTTTTCATCACTCTTGCCTTGATTGATAATTGATGCTTACTAGAAATAGGAATGAATACATTGTGTTATAACAACAGAAAGCTAATAAACACACTGTTCAATTCAAGGCATTTATTAAGTATTTACTGTATGCACCACACTGAGCAGGGAGCTTTTTTCCTTTAAAAGTTGTTTGACCAACATTATTGGAAGAAAATGAATATGTATATGGAGCCATAATGGACCTTAATAGCAAAAGAAGTCCTGGGGGAAAAAAAATAATATCTGACTTTCAACTAAAGCATAAAGCATCAGTAACTAAAACAGTAGTGTGGCTCAACCATTTTGAAAATGATACATATTTACCTTCAAAAACTAAAAATGAAAATGCCTTATGACCCAGCAAATCATCTCCTGGGCATCTAATCAAAGAATGTGGAAATATCGTCTAAAAAGCCATAGAATCTTTAATGTTTATTGTGGCAAGGTGTACAATGGCTAAGGCGTTGAAGCCTCTAAAATAATCATCAACAGAAATCTGGTTGAAGATGTGCTATGAAATACTATTCAGTCCTAAGGAAGATGAAATACAGCCATTTACAGCAAAATTAAGGGAGTTCAATGGAATTATGTGGAGTATGTATCAGAAAGACAAAGGCAAATATTGGACATTCACATAGCAGGCAATTCAACAAAGCAAAATAGCTGTAAAAATAGTGGTTATTGGGCCCTCCCTGGTAGTGCAGCATGTTAAAAGCATTATGAAGCTCTCTGAAGCCACTGCAGCACAAGTTCCATCCCCGGCCAGGGAACTGACCCACATGCCGTGGCAGACCTCTCCTGACCCATCCGCTGCTCCCCTCAGCAGTGCACATTGCCAGTGTTCCTGTTCTGCTCCCCACTCTGTCTCTGGTGAATCCTCTCACCCACCACACATTTGGCCTGTATCCCAGTTCTGTACACATAAATAAATAAATCTTAAAAATAGTGGTTATTAATAAATGAAGAGAGATTTTGAAGGTTAAGAGAGGTGGAGCAGGGAGAAAGAATCAAAGGGTTATAAGGGACACTAGTAGGTAAAAAGTGGAATCCAGGCCATCTGAGCACACAGCCTTGTTCTTAAGTATTACACTATTTTCTTTGGTCTTCAGCAATATAATTGATATTCAAACCCTCAGCTAAGCTGGTATTAGAGTCCCCTCCTTCCCGGCAAAACTGCATTAGAGCAGCTTGTCAGTTGCAGTATTCATTAAATTGCTAAGAGATAGGATCAGAATTTAAGATGTATAATATCTTTTTCCTGTGTTATAAATGCCATACCTGGTGGCTGAAGCAAATAGACTCCATTTTCTTTCAAATTATTCCCTAAGATCCCATATTTTTTAGTTAATTTTTCTCTAAAATGTCTTGGAATTGATGTACTATTTCCCCCCTTCATTTTGACAGTGATAATCAAATGGTGCTTGCTTTTTGAGGCTTTTTTTTTTTAACTAATGCTTCTTTTCAACTTATCTTTTATTGCCTCTTGCTTATGAATAATCATGTATTCTCACTGGGTTCATTAAGTAGAAGTAGCATAATTATGAGACTATATTAAAAGGTTTTTTTTTTTAAGATTGACCAAATGTATGTGAGATGTCAACAACTTACAAATAATTGTACCATGTTTATTTTCTTACACCTCTGGAACAGAAATATTGTTACCAAATAGAGTCATCTTTGGACTTTACTTAAATGTGTCAGTTTTGTGAAACCATCCAAAGATATTAGTTTAGCTTAAGGGAACAGAAGAACTTTGTTATGCTCTTTGAATGTTACATTAAGCTAGATCATTGCCTTAGGACCCTTTTTAATATGTAGATCTGATTTATGTTTTTTTTGGTAGTCCCTTTTCCTTTGATTTTTTCATCTTTGGAAAACTTGGCATTTGTTTCTATTTTGCTGTTTATGCTGTCTTAATGATTTTTTTGTGAATTCATTACTTTTCTGTAACGTGAGTTGCCCCAATTACAGCAAATCATGTGGAATATTATGTTTTGAATTTATAATTGTATGAAAGAGCAGGTAAACAGTCTCATTCAAATAATGATTTTTTTTATAATATTGATTCCCTTGACTTCTTAAAACACTGCATTTAATTTTAATCTTTATAATACCCACAACAATATGAATGTTACATATAATTTCATCCTTATTGATTTAAAAGTGACTTCAAATTTCTACAGTTAATTTCATTTCTGTTTCTGGCCATATACCATATAATTAAGGTGATATTGAAGACTGATAAAAATATTTAAGTCCTGCGGATTTTATAAGAATTAAGAATATTGTACAATTTCCCTTGTCAGGCTAGACTTTTACGATACGGTGAGGGTAAAAATGTTACCAGAGATATTTATTTTTTTTCATGAACAAGTTTGTATATGTTCTTCTTAATTTGTTTATTTTTTCACAATATAGTATTTCTCCTCTTTGGTATGGGCACCATAGTTTTCCTATCACCAGCATGTCTAGGTCCTATTCCACGCTCCACCATGCTCTCCTCCCCCAGTTTTCTAATCTTCCCTTCTTTATTCACCTCTTCCTCTCCTGTGTGTTTACCTAGGCGATAAAGGAATATTTGAATAAATCACACAGCTGCCTGGGGGCTATGTTTATTAGGTGTTTACAGAATCTGGATTGTGACATGTTCTTAAATATATTTAGAGACATAGCTATCTTTATTTTATTATTGGTTTTAACATTTTAGATCATATCTGTATGTCTGTTTCTTTTGTATTCTGGTGGTATATGATGGTCTGTCTTTGCTTTTTTGTTCCAATGAGCTTCAAACACTTTTGATTATCATAAACTGAATTAAATGGAGATTACTATTAAGCATATGAATATATTTGTAAGGAGAATGTAGATTTTTAAAAAATAATTGCCTTACATTTTACCGACAAGATAGAAAATGAAAAATACAGTCAGTTTCATTTCCATTGTTCATTTCTATAGGAAAATCCTATATCTGGGCTTAAGTACCATTTTCCCCCATTTCATTTAATATGAGACCACATATGAAAAATGTGGACAAGCAAATCAATTTTATTTAATAGTTGGTTTGATTAAAAATAAAATACGGGGCCCTCCCTGGTGGCGCAGCGGGTTAAAGCACAGCACTGAGAATCTGAAGCCACTTCCGTATGAGTTCGATTCCCGCCTGCCGCCTGCCCGACCACATGGCGTGGCAGACCTCTCCTGCCCCGCCCGCTGCTCCCCTCAGCAGTGTACTTCGTCGATCTCCCTGTTCTGCTCCCCACTCTGTCTCTGGTGAAGCCTCTCACCGCCCCTGAGCCTCTGGCCTGTACCCCAGTTCTGTATGAATAAATAAATAAATCTTTAAAAAAAAAATAAAATAAAATACGGGTCCTCCCTGGTGGTGCAACGGGTTAGGACTCAGCATTGCAAGCTAGCCACAGCTGCTTCAATTCAAGTTCAAGCCCCAGTTCTGTAGGGAACCCACATGGCGCAGCAGACCTCTCTGACATGCCTGCTGCTCCCCTCAGCAGTGTACCTGTCAGTCTGCCTGTTCTCCCCTCTCTGTCTCTGCTGAATCTTCTCACCCCCCTGCACCTTTGGCCTGTACCACAGTTCTGTATGCATAAACCTTTAAAAAAAATAAAATAAAATGGATTTTTAAGTTAAGTAATTATTGTTTTCTTACAATATTTGCTTTTGTTTTTCAGGTGTAGTCCCCATATAATTTCCACACCAATTCACATGTGCACCATCACCATTTCCTCCTGTGTTCTTCCATTCATCTTTTTGATCTCTGCTCACCACCCCCCCAACACAGTCTCTGAATTATGGTTGTTTATTTTTGTTGCATCTTATTTTGTTATGTTCTTTTCTCTTGGTCCCTTATATCACTTCTATAAGTAAAACCATCTGATAGTTTTCTTTTTCCTTCTGTTTATTTCACAGCATAATCCTGACTACCTCCAGCCATGTTGCTGCGAATGGCATTAGTTTATCTTTTTGATTGCTGCATAGTATTTCAACAATGGGTTTTTGGGATTCATGGCTTAGTTTATAGGCTTCCTATATAGTGATTAGTGAATATGCTTCTTAATACCAGTTGGTTCAATTCAAATAATACTTATTTAGCTACATGAAAAGTTTTTGACACTTAGTGCTATGTACTGCGAGATCTGCATGATGGCTAATTTTTACTTGGACTTGTACATTAGGAGTTAAATATCCATGATTATGACATGTACACAAATAAGAATACACTAAGCACTTAAACATCTTATAAGATGGGGATGAAGTTGTGATGATTTTAAGGATATAAGGGAAAGAGGAGATAAAAGAAGACATGGAATTGGAGGTGAGATACAGGCATTTGGTAATGTGGCAGAGAGAATAAAACATTGTGAGCAGAATGAATTGTATTTTGAAAAACCTAGAGTTTATAATGTCAATTTTTCTGGGCCAACAGCAGTTAGGTAACTTGTGGCTAGACTTGAAAATTTTTGTTTGGAGAGAAGGGTAACTTCAGGGGAAATGGTGTTATAAAGGTATGTTTGGATTTAATTACCATGACCTTTTGATGCTAGACTAAGAAATGCAGACTGAAAATGACAAGGAATTTGGAAATGATTAGGGAACTTGGATGACTAACTTGAGCAAAGTTATTTATTTTATTAATTTTTAGTTTAGTGAAGGCATGTTAAGTGATGTGAATCTGTGGGCATGAATGAAATATACCTTTAAGCTACAATTCTTAGGATGAAGGAACTTGTGTAATAGGGTATAGGAAAGATTTAAAGGTGAGTCTGAAATTTTAAAAGTATGTGAAACATAAACATGCTATTTTACAGTAACTATGAATAGAAAAAAGAGGAAGAACAGGCACAGAGGAGAAAGAATGGATTTTGGAAACCATAAGATTAAATTGCTGGTTATCAGCATCAAGGAGCAACTATCCTGTAGTCTTAGAGATATCAGTCTAGCCTAAATACAAAAATTAAAGTGTGCTTCTGGAATTAAATTACTGGGTCATAGGCTATACACTTAACAGAAATAGTATTGTAATTGCAAGTGTTTTAAGAAGTTATTTGTATAGATTATTTACATACTTACCTCTTTCATTGCTCTATAAGACTTTGTGTTATTTTGACAAACTTCCTTCTGGTAACCTTTTCCTTCATGTATATCCTTTAAATTTCTTTTCTTGAAGTCTGATGGTGCCAAACTTCAAGGCATTTTTAAAAAAATACCTTTATTTCTTCTTGAAAAATATATTCTGGGCTATGTTTTTCAATACACGGAAGATCTCACTCCACAATTTTAATTTCCATTGTTGTGAAGCCAGTGCTCACTTTATTCCTTTTTAGGTAATGTATTTTTGTGGTGTCAAGATATCTCTTTGTCTTTGGCATTGACTAGTTGGTGTTACTATGTTTAGGTGTCAGTTTTTTTTTTTTTTTTTTAAATTTCTGAATTGTTTTTTAAGTAATACTGGCCTACAACACTGTACATGTGTCAGGGGTATAGGCTCACCTCTTTAAGTACAGAGATTTTTACCCATATTCATCTTGCACCAAAGTTTGGTATGGGCAGTTTTTTTCTTGGGCTCCTTGGGATATAAGCAAGTTTATTTTTTATTTCATTGTACCCAGAGGACAATTAAGTTTAATATTGGACCATTTTCTGTCACTCTATCCACGTTCCTGAGATGTAGGGCTTGATTCTCATTCCCTTATTTCTCACACCTAAGAAAAAATGAGGCTCACCTAAGAAAAAAATGAGGCTATAACAAATTCACTCAAGGTCACAATTGACTCTAGTGATGTTTACTTTCCTGAGTTGTCTTTTTTTTTTTTTTTTTTTTTTTTTTTTTTTTTTTTTTTTTTTTTTTTTTTTTGTTATCTTTTACTTAGTCTTTGACCTCCAAGTTTTTCTTCCTTTCTTGGCAGATTATTTAAGAAATTTTAAATTCATTTAATCACATCCATTGTGTTTAGATGTTTTCTGTGTTTTTTGGTACAGAGAGTAAATCAGGGTATTTATTCTCCCATATTTTCACATACAGAAATTTAAATGACCCATTTTTTTGTGGACATGTGACATCTCAAAAAAATGATATTCTTATGTTGCAGTTTCCTAAATGTAAGGTACAGATACTTGAATATGGATAGCATGGTGCACAGTCATATTCTGATCCAATTTACATCAGGATTAGAATTACTGTCACCCTCTAGTACATAAGTAACTTTAAGAATTTTTACAATTTTGCAGTGCGATACTTTGATTGAAGTCAGCAACAATATTTTTCATGCCTACTGTTTACCAAGTTGGTACAAGTTTCTAGTGATTCAAATATGGCCAACATATGCCTCATGAATTTACGGAACTAAGACTTAATTGGGGAACTGGTTATTGAAACTAATGATAATGCAGTATATTAAGTGCTTACATTCATGTTAGTAACAAAAATCTATAGAGGCCCAGAGGAGGGAGTAATTAATTCTGCTTGGAAGAGTTCAGGAAAGCCTCCCAAAGGAGATGGTATTTTAGCCCAGTCAAATATTTTCAGGCTGAGAAAAGAGTGAGATATAAAGAGCTTTCAGGAAAGACATAAAGGCATGGAATTTCTTGACACTTTAAAGGATGGTGAATATCTGTTTTAACTATCGCATTGGGATAGCTGGGAACTATTTCAAGCCAGGTTTGGAAATGTTCTTAAATAAAAAAAACAAAAAACATCATGGCGTCATAATATTTTAAAAGGGACCCTGGTAATGAATGTCTAGAAGACATTGGAGTGATATAAAAAAAGAAAAAATATATTACTGGAGATGACTGCGAAATGTAACACTTCAATACATATTTAAACATTGATTCAGTTACTCATTTCCCCTTAAGGCAGAGACTGTGCTTTAATCATTATTGTCTATCAGAGTGTATATTTGTAAGAATAAATGGGTTAGTTAATGAATGGTCCAAGCAATAATTCTTGAAGTCTCTGAATATGGCATTTGATATGGAGGCAGAATTTTGTAGGGGGCAGATAGGCATACAGAAATAAGATCACCGAAGATTTGATGGTTTCTTCTTTGCCTGATACAGAGTTATGATGCTTTTAAGCAATAGGGAACAGGGAGAAATTTTTTTGTAACTGAGCTCATGTTGGAGTAACTTTGTTTGAGGGTCCTACAGATTTATGTGTCTGCAACTCAGGTTAAAGGCCTGAGCTAGAGATACAGATTCAGGAAACAAAGCACATAGGTTTCTGTTAAAGGCAGGGTGGTGAATGGAACAAAATGAGAATATTAAATAAAAAGACTAGTGATTGGGCACTTTGGAGTCACTAATATTTAAATGATTGGTAGAAGAAGAGAATGCAATTTGGCAAACCAAAGCCAAGTCAGAAATATACAATTGATTATCAGGAAAGTTTCTGGCCCTTGAAGTAATTGAGAAGAAAATTTAAAGTATGAATGTTGGTAACTTAAAAAATCCAGTAGTTTCTCATGTGAATGTATATACTATTGTGGATATATATTTATTTTATTATTTTTAAAAGATTTATTTATTTATGCATACAGAATTGGAGTACAGTCCAGAGATACAGACGTGGTGAGAGGATTTTCAGAGACAGAGTGGGGAGCAGAACAAGCAGATTGACAAAACACACTGCTGAGGGGAGCAGTGGGCAGGTCAGGAGAGGTCTGCACCATGTGGGTCACCTACGGGGCGGGGATCGAACTCATGCTGAAGTGGCTTTAGCTTCTTAGTGCTGTGCTGTAAGCAGCCATGCCACCAAGGAGGGACATGTGGATATATATTTAACACATATGTGCTAGTATACATTTGGAGGACAGCCAGCTCACTCATATCTGGTATTATGTAATTTCACAATTTACACTAGTAGGTCAGTTTCTATGAGGGGATGAAGTGAACAGAGAGCAAACATTATTCTTGTTGCATCTAATAGAATGGTACTCTCAGTTTTCAAGTGATCAATTTGAAGCATTTTTTTTTCTTTCACTATGTGTCTGTG
The DNA here is from genome assembly GCF_000260355.1 of Condylura cristata. NCBI lineage: Eukaryota > Metazoa > Chordata > Mammalia > Eulipotyphla > Talpidae > Condylura > Condylura cristata. The sequence continues at coordinate 8,572,569 of NW_004567120.1, forward strand.
CATTGCAGTTTCATTGATTACCTGCTTTAAAAGGTTTTAATGTGCCAAGTATTGAGGATATAGTCCTAAAAGTTATTACATCATGGTAAACTGTACTTAATAACTGCCCAAAATGCAGTGTCATATCTCTTATTGTATTTGACAAGCTTTTTTGTTACTATTTTGATATACTTTATTTTGCCAAGAGGTAAGTCATTCCCAAAGGTATTTTATGCAAGAGAAATTTCATTCTACTTTGTATAGAGAGGTTTTTACATTGTTATTTTGAGATTACATTTTTCTATGGATTATGACTACTACAAATGACTTAGGCTTTTTTTTTTTTTTTTTTTTTTTTTTTTTTTTTACTTCAAACTGATTATGACTATATACATTAGGAGTCTGGTGAACAAAATTGCCAGCAAATAATAACCCTTGCACTGGGAAACAGTGAAGTCATTGCCTCATGCTTCAATTACCCTTAAATACTATCAGTGATACACTCACTGATTCATTTCTGTTCCTTTCATTAAACCAGATTTTCCTTTTTTTTTTTTAACTGATTGAAGTTGTTAAGTCTGTTATGTTTACCTATAACTTTACAGAGCCTATTTCTTTGTATAGTTTTGGTTATACTGCATGTATTATAGTATCTGTAGAATTATTATGGAGGGAAATTGTCATTTATGGAGGTTCCTAATAAAGTGTCAGTCAGTATGGTCCATGTTTTAATAATGATCATTTACTTGATTAAAACATAGGCAAGCATGCTAAAGAAATTGGCAAAGTTTTGTAATGGAAGAAATACTGACCGGGCAGTTATACTGATCTGGATTTGATTACAATTATGTTATTTGTCAGATGGACAAAGTTACTTAACTATTCTGAGCTTCAGTTTTTGTATAGTATAAATAAAATATTACCTTGGAGATTTAATATGAGGAAAAAAGAGAGGGAGATACGTAAATTAAGGGATTCATTAAGTAGGAGGTATACTGTAGTAAACATCATTACTGATGGGACAGGATAGGCATTCATTTAAATCAAAATTTTATTTGAAATGTTAACTTTGCAGTCATGTGGGATAATATAGGTACTGTAAGGTAACTGTTTCCTGAAACTCTACTTCCTGGGGTAATGCTTCCCACAGCTAAGAACTGACCCATTTCTTTGATTGCATTACATTGGAATTATTTGAGGCACAATATTTATGTCACTACATTGGCCCAAAAAATGTTATGCTATTGAATATTTTCTCTTAATAAGATTACAGGTCCTGGCAGTAAATTGAGACAGTCATCTGGTGCTTTAATGTTAAGCCACCTAACTGTACTGTACTTGTAGAGTGATCTTTTGCTACATTTGTTCTAGGTGGAATATAGGCAAAAATTACTTAAAATTTAATCCTGTAATATTTTCATCTATATTACGCCCACAGAATACAATGTGCACAACAATTTTGTCATACTAATATTAAAAATGTATATATTTTGGAGACAATTTCAAAGATGATATTAAATATTGTCATTTCATTTTTTAGATTCACTTATATTTTGTATGCTTCAATTTTTCAAATACTGTACCAGGTATTGGGTATAATTTCTATTTTTTAAAATATCATAGTAGATTTATTTCTGTGAGAGCTAATTAGAAAACTAGAGATTTATCAGTGCTTCTTTCATTCTTCATGTAATGTGATAACCAAATTTGGAGGTTTTTGCCTGGCATTTTAGCACAATTTTCCAGTAAGAAATAGGAATATATTATTCCTTGCTAGTCAATTTGAAGCTTTTAATTTGATTATGTTGCTTTATTTCACCTCTGGTTATAATTTTATGTGTTGACTTGATGCTCTCTGTCAGTAGATGTAGCCAGTGCTTAAATTCAAATTCAATGCATCCTAGACTAAAAGCAGGGGCACACATTGGTGTCAGCCCTGAGGAAAGCAACAATGAGCCCCCCCAGTGGTGGGACTGAAGTGGATGGGGTGAAGTAAAGGCCAGCCTAATGGCGAACACAGCAGGTTGGAAATAGTTTAGTAGGAAAGAGTCAGCAGGTTGCTGTCCTGATACAGTCAAATTTATTTTCTGTCTGTGACTATTAGCAACTGCTTCTTACCTGAGCTATTACTTCTTCTTTAAAGTTATCGATAAAACCTTCAATTCATGGAACTTGTGATCTTTATTTTTTTCATATAATGCAGTACTGTAACAATCTTCATGAGATGTATTTTACTTTATATGTTAATAGCTCTATCTGTATTCTACAGATTTCAGAGAATTTTGAAGGCCTGACACTAAGGATGTAAACTATATGTGAATTTTGCTTTGTTCTGAGATTTCATGTTACTCTTAAACATTACTCTCATTTTATATAAGCATTTATAAACAGTGCAGGACCCTGCATTATTTAATTCTTGTGCTCAAAATTTAGCAAAACTTGTACAACTTGCAGTTGTGTGAAAAATGTTTTACAGTAATGAATATGATATTATTAAAAGATAGTTCTCATGGGAGACAGTTACTCATAACTGGGCCCTCATCCAAGAGCTTTTTTAAAAGTTCCCAAAAGCTTACAGTTCAAACTGTTTCTGGAATTTAGTAGAATAAAGTACTTCATGGAAGCTCATTGTTAAATTGAAAGCACTTGATATATTTAATGATACATACACACCCACTCAGAAACATACCGGTCATGGTTATCAATGACTCAACATCAAACTGAGTGCAGTTTTGTTTTTTAAGTTTCAGATATTAATCACTGTAACACCTAGCACAATACTCCAACATCATTCTGTGCATGCAGAAAGGAAGTATGTCCTGGTTAAATGGAAAATTAGGCTGATACCTTGTGAAAGACTTTTATTTTAATAAGATTTGTAATGAAATATTTCATGTAGATGTTTGGGCCTTTTTTCAGTTTGCTGTCATTTACATTCACTGAATAGAATTTGTACTGGTCACTGGGGCCTAGTTTGTTCCACAATGATAGGTTTATTATTTTTATAGATTAAATACAGCCAGTAGCATGACATGCAGCACTTTTCCAATACCTCCTTCAATTTTAGTATTGTGAAAATTTTACTTGCAAATAGAGGCAGTGGTATCTCTTTAATCTTAGTAAGTATTATTTACATAGATGTTTTAATTAATGCATAAAATACATTCTTATTTATTACTAAAACTTGTATGAATTTAACAGAGTGCTAGATTGCAGAAATGTTTCTTGCCTCAAGGAATATGTCTGATAATTGATTTAGAAATCATGAGGGTCCTTTGTTTTCCCTTAAAATCTCATTGCTAGTTACTGCTATGAGCCCAATTGTCCTGTGAGATTCAGAAATTTGAAGACTTTGCATAGGTTACTGTGGGTGATATTTACACTTCACAATCTGGACAATTTTTATTGAACTGCTATGGAATATTCCATAGAGCAGCTGTTACAATCTTGCTTAAACCCAATAATCTTGATCGTTTTAATGTAATAGTCTCTGAGGCTCTACCTATAGAGATACTGACACTCTAATTCAGTAGTTATGGGTGTGTACAAATCCAAATTACAAGTAAATGAGAGAATAAGGAAGGTCAGAGATGTGATGTTAGGTACGTTACATTCTTAGTAGCATAAGAGATAATGGTAGATTGGAAAGGAAGAGATTCAGGAATCGGTTTATCCTAAAATCAGGGTAACTTGAAGCTTCTTTGATTTCACTCTTTTTTTTTTCACATTTCTAAGATTGTTTTGAATATTGCTTATCACTTTCTAATAGAGTCACCAGTCAACTAATCTTGACTTTTTTTTTTTTTAAGATTTATTTATTGGTGCATACAGAACTGGGGTACAGGCCAGAGGCTCAGGGGCGGCGAAAGGCTTCACCAGAGACAGAGTGGGGAACAGAACAGGCAGATCGACGAAGTACACTGCTGAGGGGAGCAGCGGGCGGGCCAGGAGAGGTCTGCCACGCCATGTGGTCACCTCCGGGGCAAGCGGGAGTCGAACACTTGGGGAAGTGGCTTTAGCTTCTCAGTGCTGTGCTTTAACCCGCTGCGCCACCAGGGAGGGCCAATCTTGACTTTTTTAAAACAGAAAAAAAAAAAAAAGAAAATTTAGGTATTTCCTCAATTACTTATCTCAAAATTTTTCTAATGCTTTGAGAGGTTTCTGAACTAAAGAAAATTACTGCTGAAAGATAAAATTGAAGGCAGTTGGAATTAGAGAGGGAAAAGCAAAGAACCTAACCATGGTAGTTTCCAGTTGAGCTTAGCCAGCGACAAACCAAATTGAGGTACTCAGTAACATTTTTATATTCATAAAATAAGAGACCTATATTACATGCAATTTAAAAATCTGTTTTATGTGCTTTTTATATAACTCAGATTTTCATTTCATCAGAAACCAGTACATTCCATGTGGAGCATTACCAGATATTGTAATTGCCTTTGAGCTCTTATTGTATCCAGATATATAGAGGATGGTAAAAATTATAATTTAGGTTTTTTGTTTTTTATGGTCATTTTATACATAGATTTAGAATGAAATCATGTGAAAGTATATGGTGAACAAATAATAAGATAAGAGACTTAACCTTTTTTTATCAAACCATTGATGCCTATCTGACATATTTTAAAAAGCATAGGGAGTATAAATGTGTTTATGTAAACAATATTTGAGAAATAAATTATTACTCAACAATTATAGTAAGGCACTTGTAGGCGATATTTTGCAAGGGAAATGAACATTTACTGACATTTCAGACATAATCTATAAGCATTTTACTCTAGTTCTTCAGAAGTTAACGAAAAAAGCTATTACAAGGTGGTCTAGGTTAGTACATAGACCGCAAGCCAGTGTTCCATCTCTAGTTGATTTCATCCTCTTACCCTGTCAACAATTAAAAAATTAATCACAACCACCACATCCTGGAGTGAGTTTATGTATATGTCTTTTTAAAAAAGATTTATTTATTCATACAGAATTGGGGTACAGGCCAGAGGTGCAGGGGCAGTGAGAGAATTCACCAGAGACAGAGTGGGTAGCAGAACAGGCAGATTGAGGAAGTACACTGCTGAGGGGAGCAGCCTGTGGGTCAGGAGAGGTCTGCCTCCCATGTGGGTCACCTGCGGGGTGGGGATTGAACTCAAGCTGAAGTGGCTTTCACTTCTTAGTGTGGTGCTTTAACCTGCTGCGCCCCCAGGGAGGGCCTGAGTTTATGTATTCTTTTAATCATTGTGTGCAAACAGTATTTTCCCAGGTATTACCATCTGGGAAGTAGAAATAAAATCACAAAAACTACTGTGTGAGAAATATATCTGAATTGCCCTTGCTGCAGATAGGCTGTAGTTCTCCTCAACTAATTAAGGAATTCTCTGAGGGGTCTTATTTGTATGTGCAATGTCTGGGTAGGTAGTCCTTGACTCATATGTTTAACCTTCAGAGTACATCGAAAATATCATTCATTGAAATAGAGGCTGTTTTTATCCAATAAATTCAGGCATTTTTACAGACATAATGCTGTATGATGACCAACTGTTCACTTTTACGCCACTGTTTTTTCCTGTGAAGGAATTATATATGCAGATATTTACTATTTCTTTGCAACTTGACTATCTTTTATAAATTATAAATGGCACATATGAAATGAATGTGTTGACATTAGTAACAAGAAATATGAGTATCATAATAAAATATGGAGAAGCTGAAATTCAAAATTAGGTTTGTTGAAAGCAGTGAATCTTTGAGTCCCCCATCATTCATAACATGTAAGCATGTTTTTAAAATTTTGCTTATCTAAATTTCACTTGCGTACTCTAATAGGCCCTGAGGTCTCCATGGCTGTGCCACCATGTGGTGTTGTCTACTAGTTCCTCCTTTATTTGACTGTTGATGCTGCCACTTTAAGTCATAGAGCATTTCTGACCTGTACACAGATATAGGAGACAGCTTACTGATGAAATAATTTTTATTTTTTTCATGAATTTTCAATTGATAATATGTTTACATTTTTCACAGTATGAGAGGCTTAAAAATAGAGCAACATGAAATTTCTTCCTCTCACCACTGGTACTTAGTAACTAATGCAGTTACTACTTCCCTATAACTACCTGATATATTACTTGCATATCCTCCAAGAAATTTTTTTGGCATATACCAGTAAATATATATGTAAACATTATTCCCAGTTTTATCTATAAATGATAGCATGCATGTCCTATACTGTTTCATTTAACACTATTGAATATCATTCCATAGAGTTTCCTTGCTCATAGAGATCCAGAGCAGTATAATGAGGGGATATAGTAGTGTTCACTGAAGCAGCATTCTATTGATAAGCTTTTGTATTATTTCAAGTCTTTTGCTAAATATAAGTAACTCCTAGTGTAACATAATTTATTAGATTTCATCAGTAGATGACTATTTTCATTTTACTTTTAATAATAATGAATTCACAACTATACATAATTTTACTCATGGTTGTATATGTAAGATAAATTCCATACTGAGCTTTGCTAGATGTCTGTGATATTAATTTCTCTGAAGAAACAGTTTTTGATTTTATCTTTTGGACTTACAATTTTGATTATATTTATTTCTGCTTTGATTTTTATTTCTGTTCTTTGGGCTTTTGGGTTTGCTTGTTCATTTTATAATTCCTTGAGATGACTGAAAGTTTATTCGAATTCTTGTTTGTTGATGTGAGTCTGTGTTCCTCTATATTTCCCTCTTATTACTGCTTTTACTGTACCCCATACATCCTGGAAAGTTGTATCTTCACTATCATTTGACTTGAGGTACTGTAGTGCTTTTTTTCATTAGCCTGGTAGTGTTTCAGTAGTGTGTTCAGTCTCCATGTATTAAAGGATTTCCCTGCTTTCCTTTGGTAGTTCATTTCTAGTTTGATATTTGCATGGTCTGAAAAAATGCTAGGCATGACTTCAGTCTGATAATATTGATATTTGTTTTGTGACCTAGTACTTCATTTACTCTGGAGGCTGTTTTATGTGTGCTTGAGTAAATTATGTATTCTAGGTCTATTAGGTCAGTGTGGTCAAATTCTTTCAGGTGATTATGTCCCTGTTCATTCTGTCTAGTTGATTTGTCCATTGGTGAAAGTGTAGTGTTGAAGTTCCCTGCCACAAATGTGTTTTTTTTTCCTCCGTGTCTGTTTTCATAGTTGATAGAATTGCCCAGAGTATTTCAGTACTCCTTCATTTGGTGAGTAAACATAGATGAGTGTTATGTATTCCTTACATATTGTTCCCTAATCATTATATAGTGTCCCTCATTGTCTCATTAATATTTAACTGGAAATCTATTTTGTCTGATGAAGGTATGGCTGTCCCTGCCTCATTTGTGTCCCATTTCATTTGTAGGATTGTTTTTAGAACTTTTCTTTGAGCCAAGTTTATCTGTAGAATTTGTGTGTCTCCTGTAGATAATGGAAGATTGGATTCTGTTTCCTGATCCAACCCATATAATCTGTGTTTTTTAATTGGTGAGTTAAATTCACTTTTATGTTTAGAGTGGTTGATATATGAAAGATCACTGTTGTCCTTAAATTTTGTGGTTCTAGCTACTTCCTTTTTTGGTTCTTAAAGTTCCTCTTTTCAGTTTATATAAACTTTCAATAATTCTTTGAGGAATCTATTAATGCTTTAAAAACACCTTTTATTTTCTCTTTGTCTGAAGAGGCCTTTATTTATCTCTCATAAATGAAGGAAAAAATTGCAGAATAAAGTGTACTTGTCTGGCAGTTTTTATCTTTCAAGTGTTTGGGACATTTCTGCTGTTTCCCTATATTTATTCCAGAAGTTCAATGGTATCCAGATCAGAGTAGGTTTATAGGTTATCCGCTTCTTCTCTCTTGTCAGCTTCAATATTATTTTTTTGTGATGAACTCTTGGGAGTTTCTCTACTATATTTATTGGTGTAGGTCTCATTTTGTTTAGGTACCTTAAGATTATTTTCATTTCGTGGCTTTGTACATTTATTCCCTTCTCTGTATTTGGGAAGTATTCCTCTATTTCTTTAAATATGTTTTCTTTATGCCCCGTCCCCCATTTTGTTTTTGCCTCTTACCCCTCTGGTATTCCCATTATCCTTTTGTTGCCTTTGCTATTGGAGTTGGATGATTCTGAGTATTTCTTCAATATTTTTTTAACTTTGTTTCTCCCTCCTTTTCTACTCAAGTTGTTTATTCATATGCATCTTCACGTACACTGATTCATTGCTTTATTTGATCAATTCTCCTTCCATAGTATTGTCTTGAATTTTTCCTTTTCTGAATTTCTCATTTTATATCTTGCATCTCCATTGTTATCTTATTGAGGGCCTCATTTTCTATCTTCTGTTCATTTTTATTTCTAAGGACATTCATTTGTTTTTCAGAGTTTTCCCCGTATTCTAGTTTTTTATTGATAGTAATTTTTATCTGATAGGAAGGACATACCTTCCATGTTTTTGTGATTAGGTTCTGGATATTTGTTCACTCTGTGTTGTAGTATTTCCCTTAGGACTCATCTGGCCCTTTGCTGTATTATTTTCTCCATTACCTCATTTCAGGTTCTGCTACTGGGAAGCTACCTTGGGGTTTCTGTTAAGTCATAGCTTCTGCCAGCAGAGGTCTGTGTGGCTCACCAATATGGGCATGGGTGTTTGAGTGAGTAGGATATTGTGGAATGGTATTAGGGGGCCTGATTTTCTCTAGTTGCTATAATAGCAGTGGTCAGTGCGCTCACTGGTCTGGGTGCAGGAAGGTGTAGAGGCCATAATTAATATTTCTTTCATGGTATAGCAAAGCAGTGATGTTGACACCTTTCAAACGTAGTTTTGGAGAATGTCCTAGCCTAAATTCCAAAATAATTGAAGCACCTAATCTTTTCCAAATGTTATTTTAGGTTCTAGTATATACCAGTGAATGAAAAAAAATCACAAATTCCTCTTTTTAACAGAGCTTCCAGTAAAGTTAAAGTTAAACACAATAGCAAATAAGGCATGTACTATGTCAGATAGTGATAATCCTACAAAGAAAAATGAAGCCAAAAAAAGGGGTTGAAGAGGAAAGAGTACCATGCAAAGAAATGGGAACCAATATTTTGAACCAAATCATCATGCAAGATAATTCTGAGGACAATAAACAAATGCCTGAAAGAAGCAAGGAAACACCTGATGATATAACATCCAGTTCAAATACAGTTGAAGTTGTTGAAATTGGTTTAGTATATTAGAAGAACAGCAAGGAAGCTAGTGTGGTTAAAGTGGTATGTATGATAGGAAAGTAATAGGAGATGAAATCAAAGTGGCCAAGGAGGGTATGCATAATAAAGTAGGGCATTTTAGGCTATTCTAAAGAGTCTTTTTTTCCCCTACTCTAATATGGGAAGCCATTGGCAGGTTTTGAATACAGGAAGAGCACTAGTTAATCAGTAGCATGCAAAAAGCCAAAGACAATAGAAGCTGGATATTAGATTACTGAAATAATTTAGTCTAGAAATAATGGCTTTTGAGTCACTTAGGTACAAGTGGAGGAAAAAAAGTAGAAGAAAATAGTGGTTAAAGTGGTCAAAGGCTGAATTTGCCAAAAAGGGATGTGATCTGTGAGTCAATGGTGAGATTCCACCATTTGTTTTGTTTTTTGTTTTTGCTTTATCTTAAACAATTAGGGTTTAGTTACCATTTGTTAAGATAGAGCAGATGGAGGGAGGAACAGGTTTAATGGTAACATAGAAGGTATTTGGTTCAGGATATGTAAATTTAGATAACTTCCAAGATGAATTATAGGGGACTTGGGAATTTGTTTTAAGTATAAACATTTCCCAGTGTTATTTCATTTGAATAGAGCCCTGGTAAAATCTAGACATGCTTAGATACACCCAAAACCCCTACTGAAAATCCTTCATTGTCAAGTTGAGACCCTGACTATAAATATTTCAGCGTTATTTTGTCCAGTTTTGCTCTACCAGTTTAACTTCCTTTTGCATTAAAATACATTGTATATAGGACTGAGATGGACCGCACTAAGAGGGAAAAAAAGCCTGGGGGAGGTGAATTCCCAAACCATATTCTGCCCCCATCCTAGGATTAAGAAATTAACAAAAATTCAATGTAAGAGAAGTGTCTCTGAGTGTGTGTGTGTGGGGGGTGGCTTGAAAAATATCCCATAGTTTAAAAGTCAGAGCTAGCCTGTGGGTAAAGGAATTAACTATAGTTTGTATAAGGAATTTACACAGGTTAAAGATTACACGAAGTTAACAACAGCCTCATTTGTCAAATAGCAGGTTGAACTAAGAGTCATACTTCAGTTTTGGTATTTAATTATCATTTCAAACAATGGAAAATTTCCCTAAAACCTCTAAAACACCTTTATTTGTCCTCCCTAAAATATATATTATTCACTAAGCTATTGAGGCCCTGTTGAAAATATACAACATTAGCTATGCACATTGTTAAACATAGTGTTCTGGTGACATTTAGCAGTGTTCAGTAATTGGCTTAATGAACAGGTGTACAAGTATATTAGTAATGCAGATGTTAATTTACAGAAACATGTGCCTCCTTGTTTTTATTTTTTTTTATTTTTTCATGGGGGGTATTGAGAGTGTCTTGTCTAAACTATAACCAGTAAGATTTGTTCCTTAATTAGGAAATCATTAGAAAGTATGTGTGTGTGATTTCTACCATTAGAACCATTCGTCTTGTTTAATGTGCTTTAAACTTCAGGAACACTCCTGGTAATGTCATTCCCCATGGCTTTAGGTACGATGCAGGTGTCAGAATGAAGTCTACCTTTCTGTGGGTCCCCATACTTAGTTCACAGCTGTAAGCAAGTTAGAGAGAAGTTTTACAGCTGCAATATACAGTGCTTGAGAGGAGATGGAAATAGTCTTGAACTGAACATGTACCTCAAATTTTGATGACAAATGTGTAATCCCTCACAAAATAGATTGAATGACAATTGAAAACAAATTGTGGTTACTAAAAGAAAAAAATACCAGTTGCTTACCAACCACGGACTAATATTTACCTGTGTTTTTTTATTATTCTTTTCCATGTTGCTTCTGATTCCTGTTTACACTAGATCCTGTGATTTGCAAAACTATTTACAAACTGTTTAAAGGGAAGAATATAGTTACATAATTTAGTGATACCATTTTTATGTTGAGAAAACTTGGCAATTTGCAAGTCCTAATAAAACAAATGCTCAGGTACCAGTCACAGAGAATGAACAACTGTAAACACTTACCCATATTTATTACTATTCTTTGTTTTTAATGAAATGAAACATTAGAGATAAAGTTGAGCTTCCAACGTTGTATTTACTGTAGTATCACTGTCCCCCAAAAGCAAGCAATTACTGATCTTCTGATTACTGCATTTATAATTTTAATATTATATATTATTTGGTTTATATCATATTATAAATGTCATATAATGTTAATATATTATAGCATATTAACCTATAATTATTTTGTAATTTTGTTCTGTATATTCATCTGTGAATAATACATAACATTGATTTATTCTATATTTTCATATAGAATGCCATTTCACTGCATGCACTGCTTTGTTTTTCATTCAACATTTAATATGGGCTCAGGATCAATTTTTATTGACAAGTTATAGTATATTCAGTGTAAATATTGTGTTGTATGGTATATTAATATGATGGAATACATTTTCTACTTCTTAATCCCTGGCATGTGGGTTGTTTCCAGTTTTTATGCTCTTACAGTCATTACCAAAGTTAACAATTTTCTTGTTTTGTTGGCTGTTTAACCTATACTTGTGTAGATATTTAAATCTTGTGTACCATTTTATGTCCATGATAGACTCAGTAGAGTAGGTGCTTAATATATAATTTGCTGGAAGAATGAAAGGATGGGTAGCACTGATGGCAACCTTAACACTCAATTGTTCTCATTGGAAATTTGATAAAGTAGTTATAAAAATGTTCCTTGGTTTATGGTTAGTTGTCTCTGTAAATCATGCATTATTACCCATTTAAAATATCTCAATATTTGCTACAAAATTCAAACATCTTGTCACATGTTCTGTTCATCTATTGGGAGAATAGAAATTAATTGGGGATTCCTGAACATTGCCTGTATTAGATTTGCCAAAGGATGTAACAATGTTTATTTATGCTGATGAGCGTCCCTCAGTTATAAGAGAATAAATTTATAGTACAGTTTTATGTAAAAATCAATGTATTAAAGGGAATAGACAATTGCTCAGAGGGCATTTTACTTTAGATAATTAGTATCTTGATTTAATAACTTTAACAATAATACAAATGTCTTTATTATTACATTATTTTCCTACAACTGGTTTTTTATGTTTCATAGTTATTCAATCTATTAGCATTGCCATTAACTCATTGGATTGAAAAGCTAAAAAAAAAAGAGATTTATTTATAAATGTAAGAATTGGGGTACAGGCCAAAGGTGAGGGTGAGACAGTAGGGAACGGAACAGGCAGATTGACTGAAAGTCACTGTGGAGGGGAGCAGCCCGCGAGATAGGAGAGGTCTTTCTTTCATGCCATGTTGGTCACCTCCCTGGCCTGGGATGGAACTTGGCCTGGGAGTGACTGTGAATAGCTTCATATTGCTGCGCTTCAACCTCTTGCACAACCAGGGAGGTCCCTGATTTTATATTCTTAACAGTAATAAAAGGTAGCATGATTATGACCATATGATTCAGTGATGAACTTTAGCAGCATGAGTTGGGGGCAGGAGCATATCACTCTATTAAAAAAAAGAAGTTTGCTTTACTTTTCTAAGAATATCTTTCACGGTCCCATTACACTATTTTTATATTAAAAGCAATGATCTGGTGAGCCCTCCTTGGTGGCGCAGCGGGTTAAAACACAGCACTAAGAAGCTAAAGCCACTTCCCATGAGTTCAATCTCCGCCTGCCCCGGAGGTGACCACATGGCAGGGCAGACCTACCCTGATCCACCTGCTGCTCCCCTCAGCAGTGTACTTCGATGATCTGCCTGTCCTGTTCCCCACTCTGTCTCTGGTGAATCCTCTCACTGACCCTGCACCTCTGGCCTGTACCCCAGTTCTGTATGGACAAATAAGTCTTAAAAAAAAAAAATGATCTGGCAACACTGGAATGTAACAGATGGTTCTCTATAAAAATGGGAGGTCCATGTTCCCTGCCCTTTATAATGAGGGGCAGAGCTGAGCAGCCAGGGGCATTTTGAAACATAGAAGATACACTTTGAGAGGATAGGAATAAAGACCACACAAGTGGACAAGAAGAGCTTGCTTGCCTCTCAGCCTTGGACTTACCCAGGCACTTAGGGAACAAAGGAGCCACAAGGGAGGGACATAAACAGACACTTTGAAGAGACCCGTGAGTGAAAGACTTGAGGATGGTGACAATGGCAGCTGTGAGTTTTATTTTGCATTTGAAGATTTCATTCCAGACTTGGGTGGTCCCTACTGCCCCTTTCCTATATGGTTCTCTGCTAGAAGGTACCTTAGACATGGGTCAAGCTTCCAGGCCTCAGTAGCCCTGTTTTGGGCCATGCCTGTTAAGTTGGGCATTTACCCATGGGGGCAGTAGTAATTTGGGAGTTTCATTGGGAAACTATATCCTTTCTTCTTTTTATTCTCCATGCATAATCATGCTATTAAAGATCCTATACATTGACTATGTTTTGTCTATATGCAAAACATGGCAGAATCCCTTCAGAGTGCAGGAATTTGGGAGTGCCAGTGTGCCCCTCAATCTGCCTGCTACACGAGAACAATGGTTGCTGCATAATTTCTGAATAACTGGGGTTAGAGTTTTAACATAATACTTCATTTTCATATTAGGAAGTCTTAATTTTTATTTTTTCTCGGGGTTCGGGTAACTCATTTCAGAGGCAGAATTAATGAAGCATATAGAGGAACACTAATACCACTGTCCACCATTGCCACTCCTCAGTTTCAGGTCATTTTAATTGTTTTCAATCAGAAAGTTAATTTCTAAATGAAGATAATGTTAATCTTTTGTTATTAAGAAAGCAGATAGTGGCCCTCCCTGGCCGCTCACCAGTTTATTGCTCAGCACTGCGAGCTAGTTGCAGCCACTTAAGTGCACATTTGATCCCCCACCCCAGAGGTGAACCACAAGGTGCAGCAGACCTCTCCTGTCTCGCTCGCTGCAGTGTACTGGTGGATCTGCCTGTTCTGCTCCCCACTCTGTCTCTGGTGAATCCTCTCACTGCCCCCACACGTCTGGCCTGTACCCCAGTTCTGTAAGCATTAATAAATAAATCTTTAAAAAGAAAAAAAAAGTTACTAGTAGAAGTCGTGGAGACAAAGCTAAAGCTAACTTATTTAAAAGACCATGTGTTTGATATTCATTCATTAATGTGTGTGAAAATGGGTGCTACTATTATACATCTTGCAAATGGTTTATATCTATTTTGTAAAGTCTCAGTAGTTTTTTTTTTTTTTTTATTGGTAGCCTCTTTAGCAGTAAAAGTTACCTTAGGTACTTTAAAGTAATTTTACTGAATTAAATTCATTTCTGTTTCAGCATATTTTAGGATAAATTCATTTCTTTTTCCTTAATTAGTCCGAATTAGAGACCTTTTTACAATATGTTTAATTCTAGTGCTGCTGTAGGTACTTGGTAAAGGAGTAATTAATTTTGCACATTAGGTAAGAAGCAGGAATTGATTTTTGGTTCTATTTGGCTTATCTTTTCAGCTTAAGTGCTGATACTATTTAATGTGCAAGGAAACCTGGAAACAGGTCTATATTTTTATATTCATTTTCTTCTTGAACTAATGGATAAAACACATGCATTGATTTTGTTATGAGTTTTATTAATGTATTTAATATGCCTTACTAATGTCATTCTGTGTATTTGTTGTTAGTACAATTATTGTTTATGAATCACCAACTTTCTTTCAGTTCCGAAAAATAAAGAAGCTTCAGAAGAGAAGAAAACTATGCCTGCAAAGAAGAAAATAAAAGAATTGAGAGTTTTGGATCCCAAAACAGCCCAGAATCTGTGTATGTGGTATTTTAAGCCTAACTGTGGTGGGAGGGGTTGTTGAATCTATTTAGGGCAAAGTTGTAGCTGCTTTGAAGAGGTAACTGTAAGCATCAACTAGAAGCAAAATTCTGTATTAACATGAAGTGGGTTTCTTCTTTGCCATTTGGTCAGTATGGAAAAATATCACATTTTAATTTGGGTTAGAGTAGATGAAACTTCTGAATAATCTTTGGAAAATACTCATAATTAAGCTTTGCTTAGAAACAGGCAGAATTGAAAAAGCCCCCCCCCCCCAGCCTGGGGTTGATAGTTTTAGAAAATTCACGTAGGCAAATTCTTTTACTGTTCTTTCTTTATATTTTAAGTAATTAATTTATAAGTTAGTAAATTTTTAATCACTGCACTTGAGAACTGGTTAGTGAACCTTAAAGATTTTAACAAACCATTAACTATAATTTTGCTAGAGCAGCTAGACAGTTAGCAACCTCTTCATTTAAGTAAGTCTTACATTTTGATTGGACATCATATTTTCTGTGTTGGATTCAGCTTTTTTTTTTTTTTTTTTTTTTGGTCACTAAACTCTGAGGCTACTTAACCACTATGCATGAGAAATTTCAACACATCAGGCATTTCTAATTACACAAAGAATTGCCAAGGGAATTTATTTTGTTGGGGAAATGTGCTATAGGGGAAAAGAATTAAATAAACAACTTATCATTCTCATGTCAGTAGGAACATTGCTGTCAGAAATATGGCCTCTAAATAGCTGTTGTGAATGTGTACATTGCTTACCTGACAGTAAATTTTCCTCAGAAAATGGTGTTTAATACATTTTTAGAAGCACTGTATGATCTTAATTCCTTGGTGATATGTCAACATTATTTAATTTATTTTATGGAGGTCTCATCTGGAGTTTATGTCACAGTAATCATTTAAGTACAAAGTAAGCCTTTTTCCATTTAAAAAACAGTGAAGTCACATAGGCCTTTTCACATACCTGTTTTTTGGAGGTTTAAGTGGAATGTATTATTAAAAATTACCTCTAAATTAGTGTAACTTTTGTAAGTATAATTTGTTATTTTTTCTGAGATAACATAATATATATATATATAATTAAGAGAACTGAAAGGGATATAGTGATTCAACATATAATACAATAATATAATAAATTTCAGGATAGACATTGGCGATCAGACACTTGGCTTTTTATATGTGGGAAAATTGAAAATATGTTGATAAGATTTTCTTCAATTTGGTTGCTATGTTATACCTGAGAAGTACTGTGTTAAGTACATCTCACAATCTTCACACCTGATTCCACCTTGAATTAAAAGACAAGCTTGCAATATAATTTCTAACTTTTCATGGGTGATTTTGTATCAGATCAATCTGAAATGCTTAATCATGCCATCATCAGTATTATTAGTAGGAGTTTTATTTGAATATGAATATACTTGCCTAATCTGTCAAATAGAAACTACTTTGTTCATAACTATAAATTAATGTTCAGTGTTAGAAATTTCCTATTTTGAGTCTATAAAATGGGAATAGGTATTTGTTAGGACTTTAAAATTCTGATGCCATTCTATTTTTAGTAACATCACTTTATTTCTTTAAGCTATCTTCCTCGGATCATATCGTATGCCATATGAAGAAATTAAGAACATTATTTTGGAGGTTAATGAAACCATGTTGAGTGAGGCCTTAATTCAGGTAACTTCATATTTTCCTTTTTATGTTTGTTTTCATGGGCATTTCTAAACAGCTGCATTCTCAAAGGAGCTGTGAGCAAATGCTTTATGAAATCAGTAGTATATATTCGTATTAATCGTAAAAGAATTCAATATAGATGATCTAGGTTTAAGGTCTATTTCTGCCATTTAGTAGATATGCATAAATTTAAAAGGATGCATATGTAGACCTATTTCCTGTTGTTCAATGTACACAAAGTTGCCTGTATTTCATCATCACAATGATGCTCTTAAGTAGATATGATAATTTTATAGATATAAAAGCAGAAATGTCAAGAGGTTAAATAGCTCGTTTAAAAATGAAAGGATAAATGTTACCCTTTTTTGACATTTAAATTTGCAAATTATATACAATACATTATATGTTATCTTATTGAATAATAATTCTATGAGATAATCACTATTAATTTTACAGATAAGGAAATTTAGGCTTACAGGGATTGCCCAATGTCATATTGTTGGTTAAGTGGACAGTTACAGTACTGAAATTTTAAAATAGGTATATGGCGCCTCTAAAGTCCACTACCCTTTCTATTCTATTACTCTGCCTCTTGTGGGTAAACTATTTCAGCTTGCTAAACTTTTGTCTTTTTATTTGAGATTGTAGGGCCACTCTGAGCAATAAATCATATAGAGTGTTTTGTAGAATAAAGTACTATACAAAATTGAACATACTGTTATAATTCTTGGTATATCTAGCCCTGTCTGGCTTAATTTCTGGAGGAATGGAATCACAGGAGGGCTTAGTCATTGTAGTTTTGTTGTTTGCTGTTTAGTTGTGTCATGTTTTTGGTTTTAAGAAGACCAAGTAGTTATGCTATCATTTTGCAATATCCTGGCATGATTGACTCTGTCTCTCAATCTTGGAGAGCAAATCCATTGTTTATTACTTGAGTAGGTCATGTAACTTGGAAATTCCTCCATTTTTTTTTAAAGTGTAGGCTTGTGATACTTTTCCCATTATATATGGCTTAAGTATAGATACTTTTAGTTTCAATATGAATAAATTTAATGAGTTTATATAAGCTCTTTTTTTTTTTTTTTACAATCTATCACTCCCTATAGTTACATTTTTATAGTAAATCCCCTTGTGAACAATTTGTTTGAAAAAAGATATTCTTTGTGCAACTAGCAAATTCTTATTTGAAAGTAGAGTATTAAGCACATTTGTTTTGAATCTCTTAATCTCATGATTCTTTGCATGATTGTAAGAATGAGTAAGGCATTGTGGCTAAATATGATCAAGTTTTCCCTATCTTTACAATTTCAGATTTTAATTTTAAAGTACAACAGTTCAAACAAATTTTTGACAGCCTTCACAAAAAAAGGCTAGTTGCTAGACTTTCTGTATAATCATCTTATTGTAAACTATAACCATATTTTCCTGGCTTAATCAATATAGTTATTTATTTTATCCAATAAGACATTGTAGCTTTTCCTTCACATGCCTTACTAAATAAAAAATATATTATGAATTCCGACCAAAAAAAAAAAGTTCCTGGTAAGAATGGTTTTGTAATTAAGTGAAAGTCAGCTCCTTTTTCTATAGAGATGTTAGCAAACTAGTAAGCTATGAAAGGCAAAGTAGTAAGCTTAAGTGAGTTTACTAGTTACATGCAGTTGAACAAGCAGATCAGTCTTTTCTGCTCTAAAGAAGAAACATATGCTTTAATCATTTATGTGAAAAGAACTGTGACCATTAATTCTAGTATGCACGGGACATATTTTATATTCTTTTTTTTTTTTTTAAAGAGTGGATGGGATACCGTTCAGTTTTATAAAATATGCAGGGTGTTACTGTAGTAATTTGCAGTAATGACTAAAAGTATGTATTATTTTAAATCATATTTTGAACTCTGAGGAATGTAGAAACAGATATTCACTCATGAACGTCCTAATATGTAGAAAGCTTTTCAAATGTGTGTATAGAAATGAATCACCTTATATTTTTTTCAATTTTACTTAACTATGTAGCATAAAAATAAATATTTGGTTTTTTTCTTGAAATTATATAAGACTGGTCCAGTCATGAGGAATGAATTGCTTGCATTTTGAAGATTGTAGTAAATTATGTCTAAATTCTTGAACTCATTGGTTTAATATTCTACACCATATGGTCAAAACCACTGTTTGAGAAATTATATGCTGAATCTTGCGTTGTACTCTGGGACCGTGAATGAAGGAAAATCATTAAGTGTAGATCTGTCCTGCCCAGCTCCTGTTGTATATATTGTAGACCCACTGCATCCAGACACTACCTGTTGGCTGTAAATTAGCTTATTGGACATATTTCATCTCTGCCGCCTCTCTAAACTTTTATTCTTTCTCTTTTTTCACGTATTTGTGTCTTCGGTTGAAAATATACAACTGATAAATTTCTCAAGCCAATTTGGTTTCCTTCTGAATACCAGATACTCTCAAATTCTTGGTCTATATACTACTCAGTCATGACTAATTTTCATAGTTCTGCTTGTAGGAGAAAACAATTTAACATGTCATTTAATAGTATGCACACTTGGGATTGTGCTGCTTGGGTGGGTTCAAGGCACAAATTATGAGTAATTCGTCTGAGCTATTAAACCAGATAAATCAAATGTCTGAGTATTTTTGCTAAGAAGGAAGGAAGGTCCAGGGTTAAAACATTATTTTGATTTTCCAACACCCAAAGGAGATGTCTTCTCTCAAGCAAAAGAAAAAACTGAACTCACTAGTGCCTCATTCTTTTTATTCTTTTAAACAATTATTTCAGTGATGCAAAAATAACATCACTTTACCATTCATAGGCACTATTTACCATTTATGGCTAATTACCATGTATCACATTGATAATGCATAGCATTAAATATGTATCATCAGATTAACTTTGTTGTAAGTTTGTTTGATTATAGTGCTAAGCTCCATCCATGCATAATCATTGTTGCTTATGCAGCATGGAAGTCCCCTCAAAACACTGAAAACAGCAAAAGCATTTAAAGGTGCATTGCTTTCCAGATCAGTCATACCAGCATTATCTCTACTACACTAAGTCAATACGTTCTTCTCTGCTAGATACAAATAGACTTTAGTTATTTTGCAGAATAAATCTCTTACCAAAAACTGCCCCCTGACATTTTATTTAACCAGCAAAAAAAAGTCTAAAATTCAAGGTTATTAATAATATTAATGTTTCCTTTATACAGACTATCTAAATCTATGCTCAATGATGAATTGAATGTAGAAGAAATCAGTATATCCTAAAACATAGGAACACATACAATCATTTAAAAATTGCTATATCCTGAGCTTGGTGACGTGTTTTTTTTTTTTTTTTTTTTAATACGTACAAATAAGTTAGCTTCAAATAATATATACCAAGTTTTTCAGCGATTTTGTGTGTGTGTGTGTGTGTGATTATTCAACTATAAAAATCTGCCCCAGTGGAATTTGAGTCATTGAAAGAGATATCTAAGACCAGTAAGTGATTTTTAAATATCAGTGGTGAAAACAAAATGTTTGTAAGCACATTTAAGCTACAAACTAGTACTGAAAAGTTACCAAATCCTTAATAAAAGCTAGCAAATCAAGTTCAACAGTTCATCAAAAGGGTCACACACCATGATTACATGGGACCTATTCTTGACAATCTAGATTGGTTCAACCTATCAACAAATAGGATGCATCACATTATCACATGAATAGAATGAAAGATAAATCAAGCAATCATTTCAATGGATGCAGAAACTTCATTTGATAAAATACCACATTTATTCATGATAAAACCTCAAGAAAATTTGGTTAAAGAAGGAGCTTACCTCAATATAATAAAGGTCATCTATGACAGCCCAAAGCTAATATCATACTCATTAGTGAAAGGTGGAAATATTTTAACAAGAGAAGGTTGTCCACTTTTCACCACTCAAATTCAACAAGTCAGGAAGACATAATCAGAGCAATCTAACAAGAAAAAAGCATCCAAATTGGAAAAGAATAAGCAACATTGTCACTAAAGATGACATGATCTTATTAAAGACTCCACTAAAGCTGTCAGAATTACTAAGCATATTCAATAAGGTCAGTTTATCTAACAACAAAGAACCTGGGTAGACATTTTTAAAAAAGGAAAAAAACAAAGCCCTATAAGTACCTGAAATGATATTCAATATCACAAATCTTCAGGGAAATGCAAATCAAAACCACAGTGAGATGTCACCTGTTAGTCTGGTTTTTATCAAAAAGACCAGAGTTAATAAGACCTGGAGAGTATATGGAGAAGAGGTAATCCTTGTACACTTGGTAGGAATGTTAATTGGCATAGCTGCTTTGGAAAACAGTATGGAGGTTTGCCAAAAAATTAAAATACAACTACCATATGGTTCAATAATCTCATGTTTGGGTACATCTCCAAACAATATAAAACTATTTTGTAGCCATTATCTTTATCCTCATGTCATTGCAGCATTTTTTTTTACAGTATCTAAGACCTAAAAACTAAGCATCCACTACATAAGGAAAATGTGATAACATATATAAAATGTTTTCAGCTAACAATTGGATGGAATTCCTGCCATTTGTGATAATACAGGTTCACCTCAAGGGCATTGTGTTAAGTCAAGTCAGACAAAAGACATGTGCTGTATGACCTCACTTATATTTTGAATTTAAAAAACTTGAACTCATAAAAAAAAGCAGATTGATATGTGCAAAGTGTGTGTGTGGGGGGGTAGAAGGTATGAAGTCACGCAATAATATATAATTCCAATAGTAATATGAATAATTTCTGGGGATATAAGTATATGGCATGGTATTATCATTAGTGATACTGTACTATATATAATCTGAAAATTGCTAAGAGAATCTAAAGTTGTTACCAACACACACAGAAAAATCACTGAGATGATAGATGGATAAAAAAGGGAATGATGGGTAAAAGCTAGAGACATGAAAGAAATATTCCGTATTTTGAAAAAGCTCAGAATTCACATAGGGTGGCATTGAGAAATAGCATATAAAAGATTGCTTTGGGTCATATTATAAAGAATATTATACATTAGTAACTCACAATGTGTCTTTTTTGGTCTCCATATTCTTTAAATAGTAGTATTTGCATTTTATCCATAGTTTGCTACATTTTAGCCATTCTGATTCACTCTTAGCCCATAAGTACCTGATTTTTAATTTTTTTTTTAAAGATTTATTCATGCATACAGGAATCTGGGCACATACCACAGGAGCAGGGTTGATAAGAGGACCCACCAGAGATAGAGTGGGAGCACAAAAGGCGGATAGACTGAAATACACTGCTGAGGGGAGCAACTTGTCAGACAGGAGAGGTCCACTTCACCATGTGGGTAGCTTCCTGGCTGGGGACTGAACTCATGTCGCATTGGCTGTGGAGAGCTTCATATTTCCATGACTTAACTCCTTATACTATGGGGGTGCAGTGGGGGTGAGGGATCAGCATCTGAGTTTTGACACCTTGTAGAGATGTTGAATACTAAGTTATTGAGATTGGACATGATAATGTTTTCATAGGAAGGCTTCTCTAGCTGCAGCATATGAAATGGCTTGGCAAAAAGAAACCAGAGATAGGGGAAAAACTGTTATTTCAATAAAAGGTACATTGAAACCCTAGAAGATGTTGGAATTAGAGAAGAAAGAATAGAGATTCAGATAGAAAATAAATTTTTTTTTTGCATTGTTTGTGAAGAAGTGGTTGTTAAAGTAACAGGTTGATCAACAAGATTGAGGTTGGTATTAGAAAAACAAGTAACAAAAGGTTAAAGACTAAATTTGTAGAGACAACACTGTTTCAGGGTGTGAATCAGCACAACAGGAGCCAGCATATGGGTGAAAGTGCCAGGTACTGAGGTGTGTCGCATAAACCAGCACAGGAGAGATTTAAATGATGAATACTAGAATGAGATCATGGGAGAAGGGCCTTCTTTTTGGTATCCTGATCTGCAGTGATGTAGTTTGTTGAAGCTCTTTTGTCTTCTTCTAATGCTTTTAAAAAGCCCACATTTCTTATCAGGTACCCATATTCTTTAGGCAAATATATTTGTTCACACCTGCTCTGCCCTTTCATTCCTTCCATCCTTCTGCTTTCCCTCATTTCTGCCTTCACTCCTTTCTTTTTCCATCTATTATTTCCTCCTCTCCCATTCTCCAACCACCTCTTTTGTCATTTTATAAATGTCCCAACTTTATTACCCATTCTTTGTAGTAAAGATCTAGTGCACCTTCTTTATACTGGAAAGTACAGGAGTACCTACATATGTGTCTTTCTGGTATACACATGTGGAAATATCTCAGCTTACTTTTTCCCTTGCATATACCTTCCATTTACAATGGTTGAATTACTTTTCTGATATCCATTTCTAGCACTGTACCTAATAGAGTTTACAAGTAACCACATGATTGTTTTTTTCTAAATGTTATTTTACATCTCAAAACCAGATATGATCTGTATAATTTATTATTCTTGATAAAAATGATCATCATTAAACAAAGGTCATCTAATTCATTTTCCTGATTCTACACAATGCTACTTATATGTCATCATAGATGGATGGTTATCTATTGATTTAGCAGGGACAGAAAAATGTTCAGCTTCCTTCAATTAACCAGTTCTAGAATATAATTATTCTTATAGTCAGGAAGTTCATGCATGTGCAATAGTGAAGCTTGTTTTTGTATCCTCAATCCATCTTTGTAATCATTGATCTATTTATATAGCTATCGACCATCTGTATTTTATGCAGGATTGTGAGTCTGCATGGGCTCATGTACTTTACAAACGTTGATGACTTTAGACGACTACAAGTGTATCAATTAAGGCAGTAATGGAATTAGTGCTGCTGAATTTGAAACTATTTTTCTCTTAAATAATAGCTTGTATTCACCACTTTCATTTTCATAATTATTTAGGGAAAATTAAGCATTAGCAATGACAGCAACATCATAAAGCATTTCTTTCCCATTTCACATCATGGTGGAATATATAATTTTATGGCATGCTATTACAATTTAAAATTCTTTTATCCATAAGCTGTTGTTTTTTTCATCTTTTGTTATCGGTCTAATGATTTTTCTCTTGCCTTTCTTCAGTGAAGTTTTCTTTGGCCTTTGCTAGATTTTGTCTATTGTTTAAATCACACGTATTCCAATGAAATGTGATCACTGCTGTTTTCCATCCCCTTTATGTCTATTGTTTATGAGCACAGTTAATCTCCTTTGTCACTATCACTGATTGTGTTACTGTCCGAAAATGGCACCAGCCTTTCATCAAGAAACAATAGGTAAATTTAAACAATTATTTCTTCTTAGATTAATTAAATTATAAAGAGCATTTTAAAAACAAAAATAGTCTATTCTTAGAAATATTGGAAAAAGAAATAACCATCAAGATATTTTCTGCCTTTCTGTATACTTTTAGCTATATTACAAATTCATTAAAATTCTGGCTTTATATATTATAGATCTACTGTGTCTGATGAAATGATGCAATGTTTCAGGTAGTAGGAGTCTCCTTACAGTTGAAAAACCTGGGAAGTACACTCTTCCTGCTTATACATGCTTCCATAACCCTGAGCTAGGAAATGAGAGGCGAGGATATACCAAGCATCCCGCTCTAACAAGTAGCTGTGAGGTGGCTAAGTCTGGACTTTAAAACAAAAACCAAAGCACATAAAATGTCTTTCAGTTATAAGGAAATGTGGGTCAGAGTTCAATCTCTAATACCCTCTATGAAGTTAACAGAGGAGTATTTTACTACTTTTTTTTTTTTAGTAGCTTCCCATTTATTTTTTGTATTATAGAAGCTTGCGTTTATCCTAAAGATCATTTGATTTATTAAGTGAATCATAACTAAGTTACCTTTGTAATTGGTTGTGTCTATATAGCCACTTCCTCTGATGCATCCTCTGAAAGTAAAACGTTTATTTCTATATACCAGGAATAAATATTTACTTAACATATGTTCTCTGAAATGTTCTGTTATAATTCCAAGTTTCTGGTGTGAAGTAGGAATGTACCGAGACATCCAATCTATGAAAACTGTATGATAGTTATCCTGTAATTCTACATGATATACAATAGTTAACATGCCATGGCACAATTTAACGGAGTATAATAGAGATATAACAGTAACTTTTTTTTAAGATTCATTTTATACAGAAATGGGTACAAGCCAGAGGTGCAGGGGTGGTGAGAGGCTTTACCAGAGACAGAGTGTGGAGTCGAACAGGCCAACCGACAATGTACACTGCTGAGGGGAGCAGCAGGTGGGTCACCTCCGGGGCCAGGGATCGAACTCACACTGAGGCAGCTGCTGCTAAATTGCAGTGCTGCGTTCTTACCATTGCACCACCAGGGAGGGCCCATATAGTAACTATTTGAACTAATCCCTTTAGAAGTATTTTAGAGAGCCTGCCAGAAATACACAAACAAGAATGCTTTTTAATTTCTTAAACTCAGTGGTAAGCACTATAGGTTCATTGTCTAATATATTTTGGTATGTATTAAATATTTAATAAGTACTTTAAGCATATGTTTGTCAGGCTCCTCAGCTTTAACATTACTGGTCTTTAGCACCCAATAATCCTTATTCTGTGGAGTGTCGTTTTGTACTTTGTAGGATGTTTAGTAGTAATTCCATCCTCTACATAGTAGACAACATATATAGTCAACCCCCACTCTACCACTTATGACAATCACAAATGTTATTTTCACACATCAGCAAATGTCCACTAATCAGCAAAACTGCAAAATGGTAAACTTTCTGCCCAGTAGATTTTCTGTGTCTGTTCTGGAAAGGCAACCAAAGGGGCTGGCTTGGAATTGTTATTTCTGAGACCTGCTTTTGCTGCACAGTGGGGAAAGTATAGCATCTTTGGGCATTGCCCCCACATTCCATTTTCAGTAGCAGTCTGCTATACCCCTGCTTCAGAAAGACTGAATACACAACTACTTCCCCTCCATTCAGGATCTCAGGACTAGTGTCCACAGTGTATAGTCAGTAACTTCAAGTAAACCAAAGTGAACAGAGCCTGCTTTCTGGTGATGGTGGCCAATGCGGAATCAGGAGTGACATCTTCCTGTCTTGTAACATGCTTTCTTGGGCTTCCCCTAAAATTTACAATGTGCTATTGTTGGAAAATATGGAATTTCTGGGGAGAATATCTGATACAGTAAAATAGACATACAATAAAACGAAACAAAAAAACCACAACACAACAACTTCTGAGAGATCTCAAGGTAATTTTACCACAAGGAATTCTCAAGAACCCAACGCAAAGAATGGAAGATTTAATATATAGCATTCAAAATTTCTATGATAAATAACTTCAAGTAATGCAACAAACTGCAGTTAATACAATAAAAGAATGATGTGAAAAATATAATTATTGAACTGTAATTAGAAATGAAAGATTTAATAAGGAAACAATGGCGTTGCAGGACGCAAACCGAGCAATACAGAAGATAAAAGAATTCTGTTGAAAGCTACAGCAGCAGACTAGACCAAATGGAGAACCAGATTAGTGATCTTGAAGATCACAAAGGATTCTGTTCAAAGTACAAAGTGAAATAATGAAGAAATCAAAAAAATGAAAAAGTCCAAGATCTGCTGACTTCCATAAGAAAGGCAACATACTGATAATGAGAATCCCAGAAGCAGAAGAGAGAGCAAAGTGAGTAGAGAATTTAGTCAAATAATAGAGGTAAACTTCCCAAACCTGGGGAGGCAAATACCATGAAGTTAATAAAATACCTCGATATCTATAATAAATTTAGTGAGAAATACAATAGTACACATAGTTCTGTAACTACCAGGAACTCAAAAAATATTGAAACAGGCTAGTGGGTAAAGGCAAATAACCTATAAAAGAAATCCTGTAAGGCTGTTATCAAAATTCTTAAAGGAAACCTATGGTCAAGGAGAAGAAGGAATGACTTATGATACAAAATACTTAATAAAAAAGTGCCAACCAAGAATACTAAATCTTGAAGATATTCTGCTCAGATATGAGGGAGAAATAAAAGGTCTTTCCAGACAAACAAAGCTGAGTTTGTAAACACTATATATTCCTTACAAGAAGTAGTAAGGGACTCTCCCATATAAATAAAAAAGCCCCCTACGAAAATAAAGGTTTTAGACTTAACCAGAAAAAGTTGGCACTAACGAATCAATATCATTACCCCAAATTAAAAAAAAAAAAACTTTATCAAATCAAGTGACCAGTTGTATCAAAACAAAGAACTCAAATTTCTGATGTCTCTAAGACACACACCTGACCTCCAAAGATAAGTGGATTCAAGATTAAAAGAAAGCAATTCTACAAGGCAAATGGGGCTCAGAAAATGCAAGAACAGCCATATTTAAATCATATAAAATACAATTTCAGATAGTTTGATACAAGAACTATAAAATGATTAGAAGATCAGTACAAGATTCATCAATAGCTACACCAGAAGAAAGAATATGGATATAAAAGGTAATTACTATATCTGAAATCAGACATTAGCAGCAAATACACTAGCATTTGGGATTTGAAAAGGCAACTCGTGCCAACGTCAGATCAACCAGAGAGAAAATAATAGCTTAAATGAGGAATTATTCCATATGGGTTTAATAGGGTTTAGGACAATGCACCCCCAAGAAAGTTACTACACTTTCTACTAAAGCATGCTCGGGAAATTATCCAAGATTGTCCATATGCCAGGTCACAAAACAGTCATTTCACACAGGTTGAAATAATCAAACATATACTCTGATCACACAGCATTAAAATAGAAATCAAATATAAAAAGGAGAATAACATTATGGGATAAATGAGATTTAAAAAATGCTTGGAGAAGGATTAAAGTGAAGACACTAGTATCAGAAACAATGGGATATGGCAAAAATGATACTAAATGGAAAATATTTAGTAGTACAGGCATTGCTAAACTAAATGTAATACTCAACTCAAGATACAAAAAAAAAAAAAGACAAAAGCCTAGAAGTGAGAAAATAATAAAAATGATATCAGAAAGAAATGAAATTAAAATCAAAGGCAGCCCAAAAAATCAATGAAGCCAAAAGAAAAAAATCATTGAAAAAAATCAATGAAAAAATATCAACAAAATTCACAAGCCTGTAGCTAAACTAAGAAAAACGGGAGAAAACTAATATAAAGTCAGAAACAAAAGAGGAGAAATTAAACCAGACATTTCTGAAATACAAAGAATCATGAGAGATTACTACAGAATTCTTTGTGTAGGCACATTGAATAATCTAGATGGAATAGGGAAATTATTATAAATCTATAACCCTCCAAGAACAAACCAAGGAAAAATAGAAAATCTGAACAGTCCAATTACTAGCAAGGAAATTAAAAAAGTAAAATGTTTCCCTAAATAAAAGTGAAGTCCCAGATGGTTTTACTAATGAGCTGTACCAAATATTTGAAGATGAACCAAAATTTAGGATTATCAAAGTCTTCCAAAAAGCAATGAAAAATTCTAAACAAATTTTATGATGCTAAAATCTCAAAATTTTGATAGACATTTCAACTAGTCATAGGTTAGTAAACATATTTTGTTAACTCTTAAAATGTTATATATTTTAATAACAATGATTAATTTTTTTCTGAAATGAAGTTTTGCATTGGCATACATTGCTGATCTTTACATGTAATAAATTGTTTTCTATTTGATTGACATAGCACTAATTAGTTGTCAATGAAAAATTATAAATATTAATGTATTTTCCTGTTGGAAAAATAGTTTTGGAGGACTGTACTAAATATGATTACTGGTGTTACATCTATTAGAACCTCAGTGTTCCATGTCTGTAAATTTTGTACATAGATCATTTCATAAGTGCTTTAAGAGGCAAATATTTCAAAAAAAATTAATTTGTAGTTTGTGTATAATTTTCTTAACTTTTTTTTGATTAGCACTCCTTATGGTTGAAATGAATGCTTAAGCATAATATGTTCAGGGTCATTAGATATTTCCCTTATTTTTGTTGACTCCTGGGAAGACATCTAGAAGCACAATTGCTAGGTCATTATGTCGATCTATATTTAATATTTTGAGAGACTCTTATACAATTTTCAGTAGGCTCTGAGCAGTCTATATTCCCACCAATAGTGTGCAAAGGTCCCATGTTCTCCACACCCTTGCCAGCATTTGTTGTTCTGGACATTCTGATGTTAGTGTCATGATGTGCTTTACCTATATTTTCTTCCATGAATTTGTGTTTTAGGTCTTCCATACAGGTGTCTTTTTTTTTTTTTTTTTTGAGTTAGTTTTTGTGTGTGGTGTGAACAAGTGATCTAGTCTTGTTTCACATATAGTTTCCTAGTTTTCCCTGCGCCATTCATTGAAGAGACTATTTTTTCCATTGTATATGCTTTGCTCCTTTGTTATAGAATAACTGACTTTTCAAGTGTGTGTCTCTGAATTGTATTCCATTGCTTTGTGCATCTGCTTTTTTTCAAAGATGATACTGTTTTGATCTTCTAATCTTATACTTTTATTTGAAGTCTAAGTGTGTGATATCTCCTTTATTTTCAGGATTGCTGTGGCTATTTGAAGTTCAATATTTATGGTTCAATATACATTCCAAAAATGTGGTTTTTTTTTAAGACATTGAAAATTGTTCATAATTGTGTATGTTAGCTGTGGTTTTCTCAGAAGCCTCTTACTGTGTTGAAGGGAAAAAAAAAACACTAAATAGAAGGTAGGTTATTGCATTACAACATTTTATGCAGTAACCAAGTTATGGAAACCTAAGTGCCCAAATACAGATGATAGAAGTGAAAATATGTGTACTAAACACAGACATGCACATGGACACAAAATGGAATATTACTTGGCTTTAAAAATTGAAATAAAAATTATCATTTGTAACAACATAAATATGCAAATTTGAGGGGGTATATGAAGTGGAGTTAGTCAGAAGATGTGAAACATACCAGATGAATTCACTCATAAGTGGAATATAGAGAAACCAATAAATAGAAAAAACTGTCAAATGAATCTGAGAATTCTCAATGTATAATTGAGGCCACCAAGGGGTTGGGGGATGTCAAAAGTGGTAGGAGCCTCAGTGAGCTGTGGTGGAGGATTATGGTTGCTTTGGTGGTGGGAGTGGTAAAGAAAGATACATTTGAAAAGTGAGAAGAATATCACAAAATCATATAAAGTCTTGCACACCAACTTTACCTCAATAGAAGAGTAATGTAATAATCATAAGTAAATAAAACATTTTAATCACCAAAAAATATCCACGCAAAAATTCTTCATTTAGAGGTGTTTTAATTGTTGAGCTTTGTCCATTTACATTTAGAGTGATGTTTGATATATGAAAGTCTGTTGCTGTTTGGTCATTAATGGTAAATCTATTTCCTTGTTCAGTTCTTTGTGGGTATTCCAAAATTTATCTTTAAGACTAGAGTTCCTTTAAAAATTTCTTGGTAAGGTGGTGGTGATGTGAGGATCTAGATATTGAAAATCCTTCAGTTTGTTTTTGTGATGACATATCCCTCTATAAATGATGTGACCAAACAAGCACCATCCTGAGAGGGAAGTGTATAGCAATATTGACCACCATAAAGAAATAAGAAATAGCTAAATTATACATTACCTCTTACTTCAAGATAGAACCAAGGACAATACAAAGAATAATGAAACAAAACTATTTCTTTGGGAAAAAATAGACAAACCTCAAGCTAGGTTCACTTAAAAAAAAAAAGTAGTAAAACTCAAATATGATAAAAAAACAACAGTAAGAGTTACAATAGATGCTACAACAATTCAGAGGATAAGAGATTATTATTAATGTTTGTATGCTAACAAATTCAATAAATTAGATGGAATAGAGAAATTCTTATAAATCTGCAGCTCTGCACAAGTGAACTGGAAAGAACTAGAAAACCTGCAGGGCCAGATGGCTTCATAAGGAAGTTCTATCAAACAGTAATAGAGGAATTAATATGATACTGCCCAATTCTCAAGATTTTGAGTAATTAGGGCTATTTCCAAAAATATTTGTTACTGTAATTCCTAAATAAGACAACACAATAAGAAAAATAAAAAACTTACAGTCCAATTTCCCTAACGAACACAACCAAAAAGCATTAAAAAGTCATAGCAAACTGAATCAAATAATACATTAAAAATATGCACCATGACAAAGTGGGATTTATTCCAGGGACATAAAGATGGTTCAGCATTCAAGCACCAACCAACATGATTCAATACATCAAAATGAAAAATAAAATCATGTGATCATATCAATAGATGCAGAGAAAGCATCTGATAAGATTCAACATCGATTTATGATGAAAAACACTTAAAATTCTGGATAAATGAAGCATATCTTAGCATATATAAACGTTATATATGACAAACACACAGCAAATTTATTTCTTAATGGTGAAAAATATTTTCCAGTAATATTTTGTACAAGACAAGGATGTCCATTCACACCACTACTATTCAACATAATGGAAATTTTAGATCACTTAGGCAAGACAAAGATATAAATGGAATCCCAATCAATAAAGAGGAAGTAAAACTGTCATTAATAGTACATAAAATAATGTATAGAGAACCCTAAGAACATCACTGAAATGCTAAAATAATAAAATAATAAACCAATTTGGCAAATTGTCAGATTCAATACTCAAAATTCAGTTATCTTCCTATATGCAATCAGTGAGTTAGAGGTGGAAGAAATTAAGAAAATTATCCTATTTATAATCATATGAGTAAAAAAATACATTGAAGTAAATCCAATAGTGGAAATGAAATTAACTATACAAAGCAAAAACAAAGATATTAAAAGAATTATAAGACTCAAAAAAATATTCTGTGCTCATCAATTATCAGAATCAACATTGTCAAAATGACTATTCTATCCAAGGCAATATTCAGATTCAGTGCAATTAAAATTTCAATTCCATTCTTTATATACATAGATTAAGCATTACTGAAATTCATAGGGAACTACAAAAATCTCAGACTAGCCACAGCTATCCTGACAAAAAAAACCAGGAAGAATGGGAGCCCCATATTTCCAGACTTCAAAGTATGCTATAATGCCATAATAACAAAAACAGCATGGTCCTGGAGTACAAACAGACATACAGACTAATTGAATAGATTAGACCAGAAATAAACCCACACATCTAAGGACCTTCAACTTATGACAAAGGAGCCAAGAATATACACTAGACCAGAAACCTCTTTCCAAAAAGTGGTGTTGGTATAACTGGACAGCTGTATGCAAAAGATTGAAATTAGGCCACTATCTCACACAGTATAAAAAGTCAACTCAAAATGGATAAAAGCCTTGTCTGTAAGACCTGAAGCCATATTATACAAAGAAGAAAACAGACAAAGCACTTTACAGACTAAGCATCAGTGTTGTGTGTGTGAATCTGTCCTCAGCATGGGGGGAAGCCAAAGAGAACATAAACAACTGGGACTATATCAACCTAAAATGATTCTGCACTGTGGAAGACTATAACTAAAATGAATAGACAGACTATTGAATTAGAGAAAGTATTTGCATGCTATATATCTGACTAATGATTGCTATCAAAGATCTACAAAGAGCTCATAAAGCTCATAAAACTCAAGATTAAAATAAATAATCCAATTTAAAATGGGCCTAAGAGATAAATTGGTACTTCACAGAAGATACAAAGATGGTCAACAGGTACTTGAAAAACTATTTCTCATCAGCGAAATATAAATCAAAACCACAAATTAGATATGGCCCATATCAAAAGGACAGAAACAAATCTTGGCAAATTTTTCTTGTAGAAAAAAAGAAATGCTCTAACATTGGGAATGTAGATGGGTCTGTCCTTATAGAAAGCAGTATGGCAGTTTTGTAAAAGGCTAAAAATGAATCTTCCATATGACTTAGGAATTCTACTTGTAAACATCTATCAAAAAAAAATGCAAAAACACTAACTCCATTGTATATTCCAGTATTGTTTACAATATCTATGAACACAATGTCTGCCCAAGAAAGTGGATCAAGAATATATGGCATAAGGCCCTCCCTGGTGGTGCAACAGGTTAATGTGCAACACTATGAAGCTATCTACAGACAATGTAGCACAAGTTCGATCCCAGGCCAGAGATGTGACCCACATGGCACAACAGACCTCTCCTCTCTTGCCTAGTGCTCCCCACAGCAGTGTATTTCAGTCAACCTGCTTATTCTGTTCCTCACTGTCACTGGTGAATCCTCTCAGCCCCTGCTCCATACCTCTGGCCTGTGTGTGTGTGTATGTGTGTATACACATAGACACATGTATGCATATATATTGCATCAGCATATATGTAGAGTATAGGGGGGAGAAAGAGGGTCATGCATAGAAACATTAAAACTGGCCCTCCCTGGTGGTGCAGCGGGTTAAAGCACAGCACTAAGAAGCTAAAGCCACTTGTGCATGAGTTCCATTCCTGCCTGCCCCGGAGGTGACCACATGGTGTGGCAGACCTCTCCTGACCTGCCCACTGCTCCCCTCAGCAGTGTACTTCATCGATCTGCCTGTTCTGTTCCCCACTCTGTCTCTGGTGAAGCCTCTCACTGCCCCTTGAGCCTCTGGCCTGTACCCCAGTTCTGTATGTACAAATAAATAAATCTTAAAACAAACAAAAAACATTAAAACCAACCCCTAAAAGCTGACCATAGAACTGATGCATCCAGATGTCAGGAGGGAGGCATGAGAACAGCTTAGGAAGAAAACGATGGATTAAAGTGGTGGGCTATGAGTGCTTTGGTGATGTATGCATTGTGGTGGCTATACTAAGAGGAGATTCTATACTTCTGTAACAGTAATAAGAGTATAAACTAATGATCAGTAAAAACAGTACAATACAAAACAAAGAACCATCTAAAAATTAAAGTTTGAAATGAATGAGTTTAACTCTTCTGGCTACTTAGTTTGTAGAAGAAAAGTAAACCGAGGAATATGTCTGGACATTCCCAATGTGAAGTGTCATCTAGATAATGGTGACCTAAAAATATCCCCGACTGAACAGATGAATAGAAGCCTAAGTGCCAAAATCTAGTTTTATGGCTGTTACATACAAAACCTACAAAATGATCAGGAATATCTGGGAAAAGATGACTGAATTAGGTTTTGTTAAAGGGTCATGGGACACTGCTATAATATTCATCTGTATGTACATAGTTCAAAGCATAATATTAATAAAATGTAACCATATGTGCCTATATAGCTGATATATATACTTAATTCAGTGTTACTCCACCTCTGAGAAAGAACACTATTCTGATTCTTAAACTCATCACCCCCATCAATTATTGTAATTTTGTCACCCAACTATGTAACCTAAAAATAAATGTTCAGTTTTTGCCTCTTTATTATGTTGTATATATTTTCTTCATTTCTTATTACTTCACATCCTTTTTGATGTATGCAACTTTGTCTTTTTTAATTCTTGCTTTTGCAAGGCATTCCATAATAGGAATATTTCTCCATTAATTTGTCTGTTATACTCAATCTATTTGGATATTTCATAGGTTATTGTTTTATTGTAGTTATGTTATTGTCATCAACTGCTAGTTCAAGCAATGTGTCCTTGAACATACATGTGTGGATTTTTTTTTTTACTTTTTAGACACATGTTGAGTTCACATTGGTTTACATAACTGGATGTGAGTTAGAAGTGCAGTATCATACCCTGTGCATGTTGCCGCACCTCATAGACAGTTGTGCCTCCTTCGCAGTTTACTCTCCTTTTGAGAGCCACTATCCTACAGTCAGATTTCTAACATTTATTTCTACTTTTGTTAGATCTTACTGTATTATGTCTTTTAAGTTTAATTACAATAGATTTATAATATTTCAAGAAACTAGGTGGTAATGTGTCTCCAGCTTTGTTCATTTTTTCTTAAGATTGCTTTGACGTATTTTTTATCAAAAATATTTTCCACGTTATTTTTGCAAGAAGGTGTTGAAAACTGATGGTCTACATCCTAGAAAAAACACTTGATAATATAAT
>NW_004567120.1:8607984-8635831 GCF_000260355.1 Condylura cristata
CGGGGCAGGCGGGAATCGAACTCATGCGGAAGTGGCTTTAGCTTCTTAGTGCAGTGCTTTAACCCGCTGCGCCACCTGGGAGGGCCTATCTAGATATTTTTAAGGAATCTTAACTAGCAGTTTAGCTGTTTTTTTTTGTTTTTTTTTTTTTTTTAAATGACAGCCCCTAGTCAGTTTTCGTTCCATTTGACTAGGTAAGTAATCAACCGTGTTGCTGAAAGTGTTTTATAAAATATACATATGGCCCTTTGATTGAGAGATGGGAGAAGTGATTAGATGGTGCTAAACTACCAGTGTGTTTATCTGAGTGACTTTTACATTCCACAGGTAGCAAGCGTTGTTTCTGCTTAGCTTAAAAACGTATTGTCAGTTTGTTATGAACACCTGATATTTCATAGTGTTCTGGATATTATAGCTGTTTTTGTTTCTTGAAGTCATAACTTTATACATCTACATTTGTTTTGGATACAGGTATTTATAACAAATATTTATACAAAAACAGAATTACTCTTAATGATAGCCAATCATATATGACATTTTCTATCATAAACCTTTTGAATTAATTAAAAAGAGGCTATAGTGTTATAATGATCTTGGAAGTAGAAGTAACTCATATTTGGGTTAGGACTGTTTTCCTAGGTAATAAAATATTTCTACCTGTAAATCTCCATCAAATGTTTTGAATGGGCATAGGACATTTTAATTATATAGATGTTCTGTTAGTGTGACAGTTTTAATAGTCTGCAAAATTAATTTTATATGCCTAATCAGAAATTATGAAAGAAAAACCCTGACTTTTTAAACTGAAATGATTTAAGATAACAATAGCATAGTCCCTTTGCATAGTCGGATAAGATTTCCATATAGTCCTTTGAGACAATCCACAGAACATGTAATGTGCTTTTTCATTTGCAGACTTATATTAGTCCTCTTCAAACTCTAAAGTCATCCCAGATAAGTTTCTTTACTATCAGGTTAGGGATCAGTTTTGAAAGCATTTACATATAATATTTTAATAATGCATCCTTGTATTAATGGCAGTTTATCAGGATCAGTATAAGATAATACCTAATGTAAGGATAAACAGAATATTATACACTGTTCCTTTTCTGGCCAATACAACTCTGTTGTGTAATGTACTTTTATTATGAGAATATATTTCATGTTTTTTTTTTTTAAAGATTTATTTATTCATACAGAACTGGGGTACAGGCCAGAGATGCGGAGGGTGAGAGGATTCACCAGGGACAGAGCAGGAAGCAGAACAGGCAGATCTACGAAGTACACTGCTGAGGGGAGCAGCGGGCGGGCGGGTCAGGAGAGGTCTGCCTCGCCATGTGGTCACCTCTGGGGCAGGCGGGGATCAAACTCATGAGGAAGTGGCTTAAGCTTTTTTTTTTTTTTTTTTTAAAGATTTATTTATTTGTGCATACAGAACTGGGGTACAGGCCAGAGGCTCAGGGGTGGTGAGAGGTTTCACCAGAGACAGAGTGGGGAACAGAACAGGCAGATGGACGAAGTACACTGCTGAGGGGAGCAGCGGGCCGGTCAGGAGAGGTCTGCCACACCATGTGGTCACCTCCGGGGCAGGGGGGAATCAAAGTCATGGGGAGTGGCTTTAGATTCTCAGTGCTGTGCTGTAACCCACTGGGCCACCAGGGAGGGCCGGCTTAAGCTTTTTAGTGCAGTGCTTTAACCCACTGCGCCACCAGGGAGGGCCCACATATTTCATGTTTTATTTGGAGTATATTAATTTAAAATGTATGAAATATTTGTAATTCATAAAGGAATAATAATGACAAAGATAATTTATTTTACTAAAAAAGAATATACTGCATTTAGACAGGGGCATACGTACATTTTACCCTATTCAATATTCATTGCAAACTACTGTTTTCTATATTCTATATTTGCTTAATTCTTAAAAATATATTTTAAGCTTAATATGATCTCCAGTTTTTTTTTAGAATTGAAGGTAGGATATAATCAAAACATAAGATAATTAGTACCAAAGGAATACTTTTTTCGTAATTATCTTTCATATTAATAGTAGATTATATAAATTATTTTAGAAAGCAATATATTCCTTCTACAAATAGGATCATGACATTAGCAGGTATTAAATTTTTTATGTATAAAGTAGCTACAATTTTTCAATTTTTCCTTTTATAATTACAGAAGTTGTATGTATATTTGTAATATCCATTAATCTACTATAGAGCTAGAACACTTTGAAGAATTTAATTGAAATTAAATCAGAATTATATAAATGTCATGTGATTTCCCTGATCCAGATGTTTGGATGTAGAATATAAAAGAAGGTTTGAGCCCAAAAAAGATGGTGTCCTGAAGAAGCTCCTGAACTTGTGATTGAACGATAGATAATTGACAATTTGAAAGTTTAGAAGATAGAGGGGATGACAGTCCTTTTGGCATAGTAGGGCCATGTGAAGAAGTAGAAAAGCAGTGGAGTGATGAGAGGTCAGAGAGAATGAATTCTCCTTTAGATTTATTCAATCTGAATTAATTATGGGACATCCGGGTGGAAATGTCAATTAGAAACATGGAACTTGAAGATGGGTAAGAGTAGTGAAGGCTGTAGCTGTTCATTTTGTATTATTAGTGTTGAGGTGGTATTGATCCTTAGACAATCAATGAGCCTTCTAGGGAACAGAGTTAATGTTAAGCTTTAGAATTAAGAACAATTTCTTTAAGACAAGTGTCCCTACCTGCACCAAGTTGACGATTGAAGTGATAGAAAAGCTGTAAAAGGCAACAAATTGTGATATTTGGCCAGGAATTTCTTATTTTGAACAAGTTTTCATTGCTTGTGTATCCTTTCATCAGCTAATAATTTTGAGGGGAATAGTTGCATGAAGATGGTTAGGAAAACTCTTCTGGACTGCTTTAAGCCTCTTAATCATCATTTCAACATGCTTTAAAAGACTCTTGGTGTCCATTTTAGGAGTTACATAGCATTAGTAATTTCAAACCAAATGCCGAAAATTGTGGCATGACCACCTGACCTGAAATATATTTTGGATCAAATGGAATACAAATTATTTTCAGTCATATGTTGATTGTGGTTCTACAATAGTAGTGGGAGAATTCATGGTTCTGAAAGACCTATAATCTTCATGAGCCACAATCTCCAGAGGGTGAGGTTGTGGCAATTAGTCAGCTGCCTGTGTATATTAGCTGAATGGAATGGAGGTATCTTAAAAAATTGTAGAACCTGATCTGGCATCAACATGTGTGCATTGAACTCATGCTAAAAAATGTGCATTCATTATTTAGAACATTAAATATGTATCGGTTTTCATGCCATAAAAATTGAGAAGTAAATAAGAAATTCCAATAGCAAATGGGTTGAGATTGTTGACCATGCCAAAAAATGGGGGAGATTTAAAACCATAGATATATATCTGTGAATTTTATAGATATATTTTTTCCTGGAATTTAAATGAAATAGAATATTTGTTAGCATGAGATAAAATAATACTGATACAAACACACACAACACACACACACACAGTCAGACCTGAATATGTACTGTAATTATATATATTTGAGGGGATAAATTATATTTTTTAAAAAAGAATTATTGGCTCCAGTCCATTTATGTGGGGAATTATAGATTTAATCACGTGAACCCTACTCAGTTCTTACTACTAAATTGACTTAATGAGCTATAAGGCAAAAAGGAAAGGTTATGTTTTGGCAAGAAGGAAAGGGCATTATGGTTCAATACCTTCACTTAACTAACCTTTAAGTATGCAATTAACATTTAAAGGAAATAAAGTTTTGGAAGTATTATAAGGTAATTGTAGAAATGTAAAAAAGTAGTTAAAAACTTCAAGGGCTGTTAGGAGAAAATCCTGTAGAAAACAGTGACAGTTGTAATAATGTGAATTTGTGATGCATAAAAGGTGAAGAAAAATATGCTCATTTATGATATAGTTACTTCCCACCCCCGTTGTTGTATTCTTTGTGAACTTCGGTTCATTGACATTTTCTAGGATGAAACTGATACTAATCTAGAATTGATCTCTTAACCACAAATCTTGAAATACTGGAAAGGAGATGCTCAGAAGTAAGCAGGAACAGTGGGAGGATGAAAGGAAAGGGTGAAACTGTACCGAATATTTTCCTATCAACGAACAGTTCATCAGACTCTGAGTTATATTTAAAAATTTATAATTTATAGTCTGCTGTTATGAACATTTCACTTACAGTGTAGAATGTGTCTGAATTCACCTTTGAAATTATTTAAAGACATGAATAGTGGTGACATAAGACATCTAAATTCAAAAGCTATTTATTTTTTTGTAAGATTTATTTATTTATTCGTACAGAACGGGGGGTACAGGCCAGAGATGCGGAGGGTGAGAGGATTCACCAGAGACAGAGTAGGGAGCAGAACAGGCAGATCGAGGAAGTACACTGCTGAGGGGAGCAGTGGGCGGGTCAGGAGCGGTCTGCCATGCCATGTGGTCACCTCCGGGGCAGGCGGTAATCCAACTCATGTGGAAGTGGCTTTAGCTTCTTAGTGCTGTGCTTTAACCTGCTGTGCCACCAGGATCCTTGCACAGTATGAATTTCAAAACACAGACTAGGCTATATTCATTTGTATTTTTCTTGCTCTTAGCTGCTATTACGGGACTCTCTCTTCAAAGTCCCTACACTTGATGTTTCTAGAGATCTCAGGAAATACCTTACACACCATATGACCTCATTTTTGTCAACCTCTATGTATCTAAGAGGTGATCTTCTATATAGCAATTGCAGGTGATTTTCCTTGTTTCTAATCTTGAACCCTGTACTAGGGATGAGTATATGTGGGGGGCAGGGAAAGTTTCCCATGGAACACAGACAGGATGTAATGAAGCCCCCTATGTCAAGGACATTTGTTGTTCTGTGGCAAAGTATGAAAGAATGTGTTCTTTCCTCCTCCTCCTCCTTTCTAAATAGACTCATTATACAGGTTACTGATCCAGTGCTTTTCTCACAGTTCCTGTCAGCAGCGTTCTGACATTTCACATTGTGGCGGTTAAGCAGACTGGGCTTGGAGACCCATCCTGAAACCAACATGTTGCACTCGAAGGGGTGCCAATCCTTTCCAAATGCAGGCTTCTTCACAGGGCCCAACCTCATTTGATGACACACGCTACCCTGAATTTAGGCGGGCTGTTTTTCTCCTGAGAAACACTTTAGTCCACTATACACATAGATTTACAGGTAATTCCTTGGACTGACCACATTACTCTCAAGTTTGGCCCTGAAGCTCTGTATTTCTTGTTCTTGCCAAGCTTTTGATGAGTATGTTAAAGATAGTGCAGGGATATAAGTACTGCTATTTCTCTCAGTCTGTATACTTTTTTTCCTCTCCCTCTTTTATGTAGGTGTCTGTGGGTATGAAAACGTATTCAAGTTAAAACTTCATAACACAATATTGTCTACAAAATATGTGAGGAAATACCAGGTGTCTTAGACAGTGACTGTGATGGCCAGCGCAGTGTGGGATTGCAGAGGTAGCTGACTCATTCAGCACTGAGTACTGTTGCTTTCGTGACTTTTATTCCCATCCTTATCTGCAAATGGAGCCTACCTTGCAGTGGTGGTTACATAACTTGTAGCTCAGTCATAAAATGTAAACTGCTATCCAGAATCAGAATACATGGAAGCTCATTGAATGTTCTAAATATTTCATATAGCTGAAAAGAGAAAGAAAAGATATTTCACCTACTGTGGAGCCTGTATTCATAAAGATGAGTTAATGGGTTACTGTCTGTATAAGAGATAAAAGTATAACAAAATAGTAAGTTTTATATTTTGAGTTAAAATTATATTTAAGCTTCATAAATTCGGATTACTTATTTTCATACTTAAAGTAAAAAAGAATTTTAGAAGTGAAAATATCAGAATTCTCACTTTTTCTTATTTTAACAATGTTATTTCTACTTTAATTTCCCTGAAATGAAGCTTATTCAATTTGCCAAACAGTTTTTCTCAATAATATACTTTATAAAAATGCCTATTAATGAGAAAATTTTATTTAAAATTTGAGTGATTTGCATACTTCAAAAACAATGTGGAAAAGTGAAAATAGCATGTTTGTATTTGCTTACCATTTCACTTTGAAAAGCAAATTTTATCAATGACACAAAATAATAGATTTCTTTCATTAGATTATTTTACACATATGTTGTATCAATGCTAATTCTTTAAGGTCATAGGATATAATTTAAAACTTTAATCTCATCTGTTATACAGTGGGTGCCATTGCAGGTCAGACCTTAATGGAAATTGTTAGGAAAATGAATACTGTATATAGCACATGATATAGTTGTTTTCCATAGGACTGATGCTCTGTTATCTGCTTTTTTTTTCATTGTAAAATCTACAATATAAAATTTACCATGTTACCCAATTTTTTGTGTAATTAACTGGTGTTAATTGTTGTTCCTCTACCACTACTTCCAGAATGTTTATTGCAAACAGAATCCCTGTGCTGATTAGTGGTAATTGCACAGTTTTCTCCCTCCCAGCCCATGGCAATCTCTCATTAACTCTCTCTAAGAATATGTATAAACTAGATACCATTTATAAGTGGATTTGTGCAATATTTGACTTTTTGTATCTTATTGAACAAAATCAAATATTTTCTAAGTCAATCTATATTTTTGTGTGTATCAAAACTTCACTTCTTTTGGCTTAATTCCTGTTTAAGTATATGCCATATTTTATCAATGCATCTGTTGATAGATACATAGCTTGTTTCTACCTTCTGGCTATTGAATAATGATGCTGTAAACATTTTTGTACAGGTATCTGTTTGAGAACCCACTTCAGTTATTTTTGTTAGATACCTAGGAGTAGAATTGCTGGGTCATCTGGTAATTCTACATTTGATTTCTAAGAAAACATAAAACTCTTTATATTTTATATTCCAAACAGCAACATATGAGTGTTCCTATTTTTCTACTTACACATTACCGCTTGTTGTGTTTCATTTTTTGATAATAGTCATTTTAGCAGGTATGAAATGAAATGGTATCTCACTGTGGGTACTTCAAAAAAATATTATTGTAAGTGGAATTGTTTTCTTACTTACCTTTGAGATTGTTCATTGCTAGTACATAAAAATATAATTGAATTTTGTGTGTTCATTGTGTATCCTGAAACTTTGCTGAGTTTATTGTCTCTAAAGGACATTTTTGGGTGTTTTCTACAAATAAGCTTATATTATATCCAAATAAACACTTTTTCTTCCTTTCTAATTTAGATGCCTTTAAATTCTTTTCCTTGACTAATTGTTCTACTTAGAACAATTAATAGACGTGATAGAAGAATGAGTTCTTGCTTTGATCTTTATCTTAGCAGATAAGATTTTAGTGCTTCACCATTGATTGTAAAGTTTTAACAGAAATGTTTCATTTAACACCTTCATCTTGTTGAAAGCTTCCTTCTATTTGTAATTCAGAGATTATATTTGTCACAAAATAGTGTTGAATTTTGTTAATGATTTTTATTTATCTGTTGAAATGATGTTTTCTGTGCTTGCCCACCCCCCACCCTTACTCACTAATGGATAGTATATTGATTGGTTTTAATATGTTGAACTAACCCTGTATTCTCGGGATAAATCTAACTAGGTCATAATATATAATGCTTTCAGTGTACTGGATTCAAATTACTAGTATTTTCAATGAAATTTTACATGTTTGTTTACTAAGGGATATTGATCCGTGGTTTTCTTATAGTATCTTTGTCCATATTTGGCATCAATGGAATGATGGCTTTATAGAATGAGATAGGAAGTGCTTTCTTCTTTTAATGTTTTGAAGAAATTGAAAAGGATATGTATGTGTTGTTCTTTAAATATATGGCAAGATTCACCAGTGAATACTTCAGAATCTGCGATTTAATTTTTAAAATTTTTGAATACTGATTCTACCTCTTTACTGGCTATAGGTCTACTGAGATTTTCATACATTTTGTGTTTCTAAGATTTTGTCCATTTTTTCTAGGTTTACTAATTTGCTAGCATATAATTATCCTTTAATTTTCTTTTTTAGTTTTTATTATTGAATTTTCATAAGGTTTTTATTGATGTAAATTTAACTAAACTGTATATTATTTAGAGAAGTAGTATCTGAGTCTTAAGGTGTAAGTTACCATATCACACCCACCACCAAAGTTACAGATGTCTTCCAAACTTGTCCATTGTACCCTGTTTCCACTTTCATCTATCACTTCTCCTTTCCCCTTAGTTTCAATTCAGCAGTCTAGTGTTTCTGATTGGGTTGGTTTTATTTGGTGTTTTTTTCCCCCCTTTCTCTATATTGTAAATAGAGTCCCATCCATAATGTCACAAATGGCAAGTGTTTATCTTTTTTCTTTTTTATAGCTTAGTAATATTCTACTCTGTGTCCGTGTGTGTGTGTGTGTGTGTGTGTGTACATACATATACACCAAATCTATAATCCACTCATCTATCTTTGGGTAAGTAACTTATTTTCCTCTAATATTTTATGTGAGAAGTCTATTGTAAATAGTGCTGCAGTGAACACAGGGCTGTATATATCTCTTTGAATTCATGCTTTTGCATTTATTGGGTAGATACATAGGTATAGAATTGCTGGATAATATAAGTAGTTCTGTTTTGTATTTGGAGAAATTCCCATAGTGTTTCCATAGGTCTGAAGAAGATGATATCCCCATCAACAGTTGTTTCCTGTTTCTTTATGTTCTCACAAACACTTGCTGCTCTTACTCTTTATAATATGGACAATTCTCACAGATGGGAAGTATCACTGTTGTTGTGATTTACAGTTTCCTGATGATAGATGGCGATGATCACTTTTTCATTCATCTATTGGCCATCTGTATGAGTTTTTTAGGAGGACAGAATGTTTAGCTCTTTTGCCAATTTTTTTTTTAAAGATTTATTTATTTGTGCATACAGAACTGGGGTACAGGCCAGAGGCTCAGGGGCGGTGAGAGGCTTCACCAGAGACAGAGTGGGGAACAGAACAGGCAGATCAACGAAGTACACTGCTGAGGGGAGCAGCGGGCCGGTCAGGAGAGGTCTGCCACACCATGTGGTCACCTCCGGGGCAGGCGGGAATTGAACTCATGCGGAAGCGGCTTTTTTAGATTCTCAGTGCTGTGCTTTAACCCGCTGCGCCACCAGGGAGGGCCCCTCTTTTGCCAATTTTTTGATTGTGGGTTATTTGTTTTCTTTATGTTGAGTTGTTCTATGAGTACTTTGTAAATCTTGCTATCCCCTTGTC
Organism: Condylura cristata; assembly: GCF_000260355.1. Taxonomy (NCBI): domain Eukaryota; kingdom Metazoa; phylum Chordata; class Mammalia; order Eulipotyphla; family Talpidae; genus Condylura; species Condylura cristata. The sequence goes on from NW_004567120.1 coordinate 8,617,281, forward strand.
AGATATATGGTGGACATATATTTTCCCCCATTCAGTAAAGTAGTGATAGTTTTTGTTTTAGTATTAGTGTTTTTCACTGTGGAGAAGATTTTATAATCTGTTTCAATTAAATACAACTTTTATAATCTTTTGTTTCTTTTAGAGTTGGAGTATAATCCATAAAGGTATCCCAGAATCCTGTGCTGCAAGTTTTTCTGCCTGTGCTTTCTTCTATTTATTTCTGTGTTTTCTTACCATCCAAGTATTTCATCATTTTTTTGGTATTTTGGTATAAGATGTGAGGTAGTTTTAGTCTTTTGCTTGTGGTGGTCCAGTTTCCCAACTCCATTTATTGAAGAAGCTTTCCTTTCTCAAATGTGTTTTCTAGCCACTTTTGGTGAAAAGTAGGTGGGTTTTTTCTGGGCTCTCAGTTCTATTCCATTGGTCTGTGCATCTGTTTTTACCCTGGTAGTATACTGTTTCAGTCACTGTTACTTTGTGGTATACTTGGAAGTCTGGGAGTTTGATAGCCACCATTCATTTTTGTCATGATTCCTTTTGATATTCAGGATATTGTGTGGTTCCATATGTATTTCAGTAATACTTGTTTTATTTCTTTGAAAAAGCCATTGATAGCTTGATGGAAATTGTATTGAATTTTTTTATATTGCTTTGATTATTCTTCTCGCCCAATAGCAGGGAATATTGTTCTATTTCTTTGTGTCTTCTTCTAGTTCTTTTTTACAAATTCTTATATACTTAATTGTATCAGTCCTTTACCTCTTTTGTTATGGTTCCACCTAAGTTCATTATTTTTGTTGAGATTATATGTGGGATTGTTGTATTGGTTTCCTCCTATAGATTGTTGTTTACATGTAGGAACACAATGATTTGTGTAAATTATTTTTGTGACTTATTTTGTTGTACTGGTTTACCATTTCAATTAGTTTTTTAGTTGAGTCTCTAGGATTTTATGTGTATTATGTAATTTTCAAATAGTGATAGTTTTCACCCCTTCTTTTCCAGTTTGGATTGCTTTTATAACTTTCTCTATCCTAGTTGCTGTAAACAAGAATTTCAAAACTGTGTTTAATGTTAGTGGTAGGAGTAGGTATAACTGTCTTGGGCCAGATCTTAGAAGAGAAGAAGCTTTCAGTCTTTTCACCATTGATGATGATGTTAGTTGTGGGTTTGTTATATGTTGTCTTTAATATGTTGTGCTAATGTTCAGTTTATCCTCATTTTTGAAAGCTTTTATCATAAATGGATGCTGAATCTTATAAAATGATTTCTCAGGTTCTATTGAAGTATCATGATTTTCATCATTCCTTTTGTTGATGTTACTTAGTACACTCATTTTCAGATTTTGAAATATTCTGGTGACTGTGTATAAACTCACATTTGATCAAGGTGTATGATCCTTATAATGCATTGTTGAATTTGGCTTGCTAAGATTTTTTTTTAAAATGTATTTATTCATACAGAACTGGGGCACAAGTCACAGGTGCAGGTGCAGTGAGAGGTTTCACCAGAGACAGAGTGGGGAGCAGAACAGGAGATTGACAAAGTACACTGCTGAGGGGAGCAGCAGGCGTGTCAGGAGAGGTCTGCCATGCCATGTGGTCACCTCCAGGGCTGGTGGGATTGAACTCATGCTGGCAGCTTTAGCTTCTTACTGCTGTGCTTTAACCTGATGCGCCACCAGGGAGGGCTCTGGCTTGCTAAGATTTTGTTGAGGATTTTTGCATCTGTATTCATCAGGGAAATGGATTTGTGTTTTTTTGTGCGTGTGGCATCTTTGGTTTTGTTATAAGTGTAATTTTGGCCACATAATATGTGTTTCAAACTTTCACTTTTCTCCATTTTTTTTAAAGAGTTTGAGAATAGGTATTAGATTATCTTTGATGGTTCGGTAAAATCACTGGTTTAACTGTGTAGCCCTGGGCTTTGTGATTTGGAGGGCTTTTGATTATTATTTCAGTTCCCTTGTTTTAATTAATCTGTCCAGGTTTTCTCTTTCTCGGATTCTGTATTGGACAGTTAATAATACTAGCAAACATAACTTAATATAATCTTTTATCATTCCTTGAATCCATCTATTGTAACTTATCCTATGTTGTTTCTGATTTTATTTCTGTCTTTTTCTCTCTTATTCTTTGTGTTCCATGGCTAGAGTTGTGTATCCTGTACATATTTTTTTTTTCTTCAGAAAACTAGTTTAAAGTCTTTTGAACTACTTTTAGGTTTCTATTTCATTTATTTCTGATCTAATCCTCATTATTTCCTTCCTTCTACTAGCTTTTCATTTTGTTATTCTTTTTCTAGTTCTTTAAGGTAAGAGATAAGATTAGTTATTTGAACTCTTTCTTTTTTCTTGAGGCATGCCCTTAATGCTTTACATTTCCCTCTGAATACTGTTTTTGTTGTGTATTTGGTTCTGTTAGGTTGTGATTGTCTTGTCATTTGTCTTGAGATATATTGTAATTTCTTTTTTGCTATCCTCATTAATTCAGTATTCATTCAGTGGTAGAAACCAGATTTCTTTGAATGTGAATTCATTTCTCTCTCTATCCCCCTCTCTCTCCCTCCCCTCTTCCTTTCTCCTTTTCTCCCTCTGTTCTTTCTTTCTTTCTGCCTTCCTGCCTTCTTTCCCTCCTTCTCCTTCTTTCTCTCCTTACCTCCATCTCTCTCTTCCTCCCTCCCTTCCTTTCTCTGTTTTTTCTATGTTTCTTTCTCTCTCTTTTTCTCTTTCAGCTGATTAGTTTTTTTTTTTTGATATTTTCATCAGGTTTTGGGGTATTTTCAGCTATTTTTTCAAATATTTTTTCTGACCCTTACTTTCCTGGGAATACTGTGATACATGTATTAGTATGCTTGATAGTGTAAAACAGATCTGAGCTTTTATTAATTTTTTTTCATTTTGGGTCTATACCAGGTTATTGTAATTTTTCTTCCAATTCACAGTAATGTTTTCTAGTTATTCAATTTACATTTTAATCCCTGAAGTCCATTTTTCATTTCAGTTAATTGTCACTTCCAGAATTTGTTTGATTCCTTTTTATAATTTCTCTATTTTATTGATACTCTCATTCTCTTTATGCATCATTTCCCTAATACAGCTCTTTGTCCTTAGATTCCTATAGTTCATTGAGAACATTTAAAACAGCTCATCTAATATTTTTGACCTAAATAAGTTATTGTTTTAAACTCCTTTAGGGATAGTGCCTGTGAAATTCTTGTTTTACCCCTTATGCATACATAATGCTTTTCTGTTTCTTTGTATGCTTTGAAATTTTTCCATTGAGAACTGGATTTTATTATAACCCATTAAATGTTATCCTGCCACTCCATGCTCACTGCTGATTTCTATTTGCTGGATGCTACAGCCAGTTTATGTGTGTGTTTTTTTCCCCCCAAATGTTATTTGCAAAACATATATTCCTTATGATTGGCTTCTGAAGTTTATATTTCATTATCTTTGCTATCAGTCAGTTATATGACAGATTTCTTTAAATGTCCCCTTTCCAGAAGCAGGGGAGATGTTTTTGTCTACTTAAAAATTCTAATAAATTCATCAGATTGATCTGTTTCAACATGAAAGGGTTGATTTCAAGGCAAGTATCTACACTTGTCTTTGAGGGAACTGCCAAAACAAAGTACACAACCCCACATTTTGGAGTGTAAGTTCCCTTTAGGCATTAGCCAATTGCTTTAGATTCTTAGGCACTGTACTCACAATAATGATGTGGCAAGAGGGATGGATTCATGTTTCCATGGCATAGAGCAGGAATGTCACACTTTATCAAAAACTTTTCTTTTTTCCTACTAGCAGTCATATATAATCTACTTCTAGAGTTAATTCAAATCATTGTTTCCAATACAGTGGTTGTTTCAATGGAGGAATCCATCCCTGAAGTTTCCTTCAGTCATTTTGTGTCAACCTTAGTTTCTTAAATCATTTTTTGCTAATTTCCTTCCTACCATGTATCTTTTGAAATTCCATACAAAACCCCAGTTGCGAGCTAATAAAATAATGATTAGAACTATACCAAATTCCAAGATAGAATAGGTTGATAATAATTCATTTTTATTCTATTGAGCATGAAACCTGAACATTCATCACATTTTTTTCACTTTTGCCTGATTTTCCATTAAACTAGTAATGCATTATATATTTAAATAAATAGATATTATAAATAATGAAATAATGTTTTTTTTAAACAGGCTTGGTGTGCTTTGTGTGATTGAATTTTTTTTCAAATATTAATTTTGAAATACAACATTGATTTTTAAAAAAATATAATTATCCTACTTGAGTTAATTCTGAATGATATTTTTCTGTTTGAATTGACTATCACAATGAGACCTATGGCTGAAAAAAATATGTTTAAGGCCTAAATGATTAGTCAATTTTGTAATGTCATTTTTGCCATTTTCAAAGAAACCAAACTTTTTATACATTTGTTGTAAGTTCAAATTGTTAATTTGAACTTTTTTGGAGGGAAAGGGGTGATACGCTGGCAGTAAACAGGAACCACAATCAGAAATTTACCCACTCTCTTTGCTAATCATTTTAAAGCGGCTAATCATGTTTAATAAAACACTAAATTTCTGTTAAATATTTTCTTTTAGAACCTAATAAAGCATCTTCCGGAACAGAAAGTACTAAATGAACTAGCACAGCTGAAGAATGAATATGATGACCTCTGTGAGCCTGAACAATTTGGAGTTGTGGTATGTATTTGACAAAAGGACTCAACTCAAATATTGGGTAGTACTTGTCAGAAAGAGTGAAAAAAAATATGTTTTGATTGTTGGTCTTTTTTATTGTTAATCTACAACATTTGCACTTTGGATAGATATCCTCTTCTTAACATTTTTTTCCCTAGAGTGTCCAATCCTGCCAATTGAAGTAAGCTTCCCTGCTCTCTTAAGAGTTCTCTGGAAGCACACACTCAAGATGACATATTTTTCCTTCTTGGCACTACTCAGTATCAAATCCCAAAAGGTCAAAAATGTGACATTCCATTTAAAACCTAACTAATGCAGCCATATTTTCGATTTTCTATTTATTCATGTAGTAACAAAATTATTTGTTGAAATTTTGTAGTTACCTGTTGCCATGCATAGTGAGAATACTAACATCTATTGAATGATGGTATCAAAAGAAAATGCAAAGCAATATGACAATAGTTCTGCTCATAACCCAGTGACTGGTGGTTCTCTTGCTGGCCCAAGCCAGTTTAGAATTCAAAATTAGTTTTCTCCACTGCCTATCAAAAATAAATTAACCAAATTATCCCCCACAGCGAGTTACTCAGTTCTCCCAAGGAAGTGATCATAATAGGATTTTTCAAATTGAGAGGAACTGCTGGGCTTCCCTATTCTTCAGTTAATCCTTTAAACCTTAAGCTAACAGTTGTCTATAGTTCTCTCTCCTTGTTTCCTCATTCCTTTCACTTTGTCTTTATTCTTGCCCGTGTCCCTATTTGAATCCTCATTCTGTGCTGTCACTCTGCTTCCTCTCCTTCCCTCCCACTTTCTCTTTCTTTTCCCTCTTTCTTGTTTCAAACCTGAGACACCTGTCCTTCCAATGCCTCTCTTTGTAATTAAGCACAGATTCTTCCTTAAGCGTTTATTTCTCCTGTTTCTTCTCCACATCCATTCTCTGTCACTCCAAAATATCTGTCCTGCCTCTCTCTCTGCAGAAATAGTTGTAGGCTTAGGCCTTTCTTATTCTTGCATTAAAAACTCTAAAAGCTGTGTCCACCAATGGGAAAGAACTTATGTCTATGTCACCTTCTATCTTTATTTCCTCCTTATATTTGGAGCAGTGTGTGTATGTTTGTCATCTGAGAATTTTATCTGGATTTATGCCTGTGTAAGTACTATAAGTTGAATTATCCCTTTAAGGATCTCAGGTGGATCCTCATTTTCCTTTTGTTTAAGCTCTAGTGTCTTACCATAAATCTTTTGCTTAAGTATCGCCTTCCTTATCCCTATTGACAAGTGTTCCTTACAGTTTTCTAGCCTTTGTAGAATCTGAAATGATCAGCAAAGAGGGAGCAAAGAGATAGTGAGTCCAGTAAAACTCAAAGCAGGTTTATTTCTGTGCTCCCAGGTGAGGTTCACTGACCCCAGAGAAAGTTGAGGTCAGAGAAGTCGCACTGAAGGAGGGTAAGAGGGATATTTATAGGTAGGAAGGGGGGAGAAATGGCCAGGTGGAAAATTTTGACAAGGAACTGGAGATTATTTTTCTGCCCGGGCTTGTATTACTGGTGGTGACAAACAAGTCATGAGCTCCGGAATATCTGCTTCTGCTTCGGGCAACAGCTCCTTCTGTGTGCCTAGGTTTGGCTAGTGCCTGAACCTTACAGAATCTACCACTGGGACAGCTCCTTCCATTTCCAGGTTTCTATATCATCTTGGTGGAGCCAATGGGTATCTTAAGCAGCCTTCCCGAAAACCATTCATTTGTTATCCAGCTTTAACATTGCATATAATATGGGATACATTTCCACCCAGGTAGCCTGATGGAAAGCAGAAACACAAGCAGACAAATCGGCCATCCTTTGAGGAAGGCATTTCTACAATTCAAGAGGTCCCCAAAGGAAAACATGATGTTGTAATCAATAGTACCTTGCAGGTTACCCTTGGTTTTCAGTTAACCATTGGGTATTGGCAAAGAGGAAATTGTTCAATCTCAGGGTAGCTCCTTTGTCAAAATTGAGTGTTCTGTCAGTTATGAGGGGAAGCCATTCCAGTCTTATCTTTGGAGGGGAAGTGAGGCCTACAGACCCTCTGCATCCTCATCAGGAAAGACCCTGTCCTCTTAGAAATGATATTCTGCTAGTGGATTCAAAGTCTCCAGTATGTGATGGTCCATACTCTACTATTCTTAATCTTTCTGTCAGTTTGATTGACAGGTTGTTGGCTGCTTCCCTCTTCTTTGTGCCATCAAATGGACTTCTGATTTTTCTAAATCTAACTTATGGAGTGATACAAAGGAACAAAATTTCTGTGATGGACAACATAACTTCTTCCAGTCCACCTGAATTTGACTGGGTAGACTCTTGATCAGAGTAGAATTCTCATCTCTTACAAAGAAAATAAGTTGTAGAAAGAGTGCATGCACACACACACACACACACACACACACAAGCAAAATTCCTGAGTTAGAGCCCCAGGTGTATACTTACAAACTCCTATAAAATCAAAGTCAGTTACCATACACCAGACTTTATTAGATGCTGTAAACAAAGTGAAAGGTGGAAATGGAGTAGCTGGAGGTAGAGGAGGAGGAGGGTTAGAAAAGGAGGAGTAGAGGAGAGGAAAAGGAGGAGTAGGAGGAACAAAACTGCCTAAATTAAAGATTTAACCTGTGACAAAAATCATAAACATAGCGCTCTAAGTAAAGCCCAACTCCTCTGAATTAAGAACATTAAAATCCTGCCACAGGCCCAGTAATTTCAGTGTGTTTATGGTGGACCATGCGGAGGTTATTCACTCAGTTTGGGAACTGATGTGTATCTGACCCCATGATGGTCCCTGAGCTGAAACAGGACAAATTCAGGGAACCTAAGTTGACTCAGTTTGTCCTCACCCACATGCTTACAATTGTAGGACATGATACAAAAGTAGACACATGGGGATAAATAACAATTATAGTATTTTTTTTTTTAAATGGTGAGTGAGGAAAGGGAAAATGTAGAAAGAGAAAATATTGACCAGCAAATGTCCAGATGTCATCTGCAAATAGTGTTCACTGAGTAGAAATTGATAAGCATAGCTTCTTCACAGGGATCCCATCTAACCAATGTTTCAATTGCTCTGATACTAAGTTGAGGTCCCAATGATTTAACTGTCAAAGTTCTAGCTATTTTTAACTGCCAAGCATACAGCATACTCATTCCCAGCAAACCCATACTTACATACATTAACACAGCATAACTGGCTCTGGCATCTGGAAAGCTGCCTACTACCATTGAGTTGTCTAAGAATATCATCCACTATTCCTACTGCAACATTGGCTGTTAGGTAAAAAGTCCTTATTTAGCTATTATTTTTTGTCATGGAAATAGATAGAAAGTAAAGAAGTTAAGGTTACATTCTACAGTATATCTCAAGGTATATTACTGGATGTTCTCTATACTCAGTACTAATGTTTAATGATTTTGATATATGAAAAATAGCTTGTTTTATTTTCTTGGTTCTTTTTCATCTATTTATAGCTTGATGTTATGATGTGGCCCCCAAACTTGGGAACAAGTAAAAATTGTAGCAATTAAGTAAATAGAATTATTCTAAAATCTATTTTCTATGGTATATATTGTATTATAAAAAGCCCAAGAATTTTCAAATTTCCTAGAGTGTCATTAATTGATTGGAAGTTTTGCCTATATTATTTTATCTGGAAGAAAATCTCATGTATACACATCCTGATTTTTAGTGTGTCTAAATTATTTTTGGAATAGATTATTTCCACATTTGCCCTTCATTTTTCAGAGATACAAAAGATGACTAGGTATGAACTATGTATTCAAAAGGGTACATATTTCAGCAGTCTCTGAATCTAATCAAATAATTTTAGGGAAAAAAAGTGAAAAAGAGGGAATGCTATTTCTTTAATTTCCTAGAGAAAAAGCTATTTTGGCTTAGGTGTTCAAGATTAGTCTTCATTGTATAAATATTTCTATTATAGCTTTCATATTTACACTGGCTCCCTGACCATTTTCTGTCAGTATAATAGGTCTTTTGGAAATTACCATGAGACCGAATAATCAAACACTATGTCTGTTTCATCTAAAATGTTTTATAAGCTTTTATTGGTAATATGTTAGATTTGATCTGATTTGGTATACTTTGCAATTTTAAAATCCTGTTTAAAGTCAAAATGTGATAGATGGGACAGAGAATGTTTCTTTTGAATGTGTGCAGTAATGGCTTACCCACATTTAGAGTTAATTAATCTCAGATATTGCTTTGCATACAGTGATGTAGGAGGATTTTGTCAAGTCCTTGAAAAACAAATCAATAATGTATATGTGGAATGAGATAGAGCATGTAAAGTACCTGGGGAAGATATTATTCTCATTTTTGAATTAGGGAAATTTATCAACTGAACTGTTAATATTTTTTATTAACCAGCAGTACTTTAGTACAATATTAACTAATAAAATTTTGAAACCGAAGTTCACACTTGAAACCTGCGTTGCTTGATTCATATTATAATTGAAGCAAGGCTATATAACATCTGAGAATTTAGCTATGTCATGGTGGTTATGAGTTTTACAGTACATACACTATACAATTTCTCTGAAGCCATTTTTTTTCCTGAATGCAGTTTATCTTGGAAGATGTATTAGTTTGCCAAGCAAGTCCTTCAAGAGGAATATCCTTGGTACCACACTCAGGAAATGAAATCTTGGGACATAAAAAGCAATATACCTTCCGAACTAAAAGCAAAATAGGAAATGGAAGAGATTTCTTGTTTATGCACATAACAATAAATAATTCTAGGACTATGTACATGGAATCGCTTAGTTCTCTTATTTACTTTCCCCATCCTTAACTACTTGTCTGTAGGTAAAAAAGTCAAGGACATTACAGAATAGTTTATACTATGTAAATTACCTGAGGCAATAACAATTAGGAATTGTCAAATAATATTTAGATTATCTCTTATCTAGGAGAAGAGTTTTGTAATAATGATGTTCTATTTTCAGTATATAGAACAATATCTTGTATACAGCAGATATTTATTGTATTATATTAATGCTTACTAAATCCAAAAACGAGCATAAGATTAAAAATAGCATATTTTAGATCTGCAAAAGTAAAAACTTGTCTTAAAATATTTTTCTCCACATCCATACTAATATTAAATGCACACTTCTGTATGACATGAGTTGCATCCACCTACTTTTTAACCCTCCAAATACATTGACTGTCCACAAATAGGACAGATTTAGGTATATGTACAATGACCTACACTAAAGATAAAGACACCAAACTGGCTATGTTCCTTCTGCTTTCTCCCCCCATCAAAAAGTATTCATAGTCTTTTTAAAACCTATATCCAATAATATGATCTCTGTGCTAGAAACCTTCATTGTCTCCCAGAATTTACAATATAAACTTAGAGTTCCTTAGTATTCCCAATCTACCTCTAACTCTCTGGCTTTATGTCTCCCTGCTCTCTTTGGTGAACTGAGTGAATTGGTGGCTTAATGACATTTTAGTTTTACCTCAGTGGGAATTTCATTGCCATTTTGGCAGTTGTTTAACTTGTTCCTAGTCAGTGCTCTTTCATTTTTCCTTAGCAGCAACACCCTATCTTACCCGCTGTCTTCAAGGGTTCTGTCTCTCACCTCCTCATTAATTTCACTTACTTCAAAGAAACTAATATCTTACTCACCAAAGATAAATGAAAGCACTTTGAATTCAGAACCTCTAGTATCTCTCCTAACCACAAACTCATCTTTCTCTAGTCACATCTTTTATTAATGTATTCTCTGTCAAACTTATGAAATGGGGATACCTTATTATTATGACTAATACTACTGCCCTTATTGACAGACACAGAAGTATATTGAAGGTTTATTATCTCAGATATATGCTAAGCATTTTCACATGTACCATCTCATGGAGTCTTCACATGAGGTTGGCACATTTGTTAGTTACTTGTATCCGCTGAGGAAACTAAGGTCAAAGAGGGCTAGGAAATTGCCCAAGGTTATGTCGTACATAGTAGATGCAGAATTCAAAACCAGACAGGTTGATTGCATAGTTGATGCATTTAACTACTGCACTGCACTGGTTGATATATGTGTGTGCTTGCACAGGCATCCATGTTTTCACATTACATCTCCTTTTCTCTCTACTTCCTTACCCCTCATTTTCATTGTTTGACAACAGTAGTCTGGGTTGTGCATTAAACAAAGCATTGAAACTGATATAGAAGGGGTCATTAATTACCTCCTAATTGAATCTAAAATATACATAGCTGTACTCATTTGTCTTCATCTGTCCCATTACCACCTCACCCCAAGCCAGCATCTCCATTACTATTACAAATGGTAATGTAAGTAATATAAAGTATCTTTAGCTGTTTTCCCCACTTATACTTTTGCCCTTTTCCAATTTAGTCCAGAAACAGTCTTCAATGTGACATTTTTTTTTTCTTAAGATTTATTTATTTGTGCATACAGAACTGGGGTACAGGCCAGAGGCTCAGGGGTGGCGAGAGGCTTCACCAGAGACAGAGTGGGGAGCAGAACAGGCAGATCAATGCAGTACACTGCTGAGGGGAGCAGCGGGCAGGTCAGGAGAGGTCTGTCACGCCATGTGGTCACCTCCGGGGCAGGTGGGAATCGAACTCATGTGGAAGTGGCTTCAGCTTCTTAGTGCTGTGCTCTAACCCGCTGTGCCACCAGGGAGGGCCCAATGTGACATTTTTAACTTGCATTGTGTTGTATTATATTATTGATCTGTTTAAAAGTTTAAGCTTCTCTGCTGGTTGTATGGCATGAAGGCTATAGTATAAACTAATCAACAGGATTTACCACCTCTCCCACTTTTATCTTCTGCTGCTTGGCCTCTTGCACATTGTGCTTCTTCTGCATTGTATTTTATGTTTCAGTTTTCTTAATTTACCGTGCTCTTTCCTGCTTTTGATCTCTTACATATGCTGCTTCTTTCACTTCCACTTGCTGCCTATCTCTTACCTGCTTATTCTTCCTGTCTCAGCTGCCTTTGCTTGCCTGTCAGTCAAAATTAGGTCTCCCAATTAAACTCTCTAAAAGCACCATGTTTTCCTTTCCTTTTTAAAAATTATTGTGGCTTTTAATTAAATGGTTATTTGGGAGGTTAGTTATTGAATGCTGTAACATTAGATTACAACTTTAAGAACTTTTTAAAATTAGTGTATGAATCATGTTGACATTATTTACTTGATATGTCTTAACAAATGTTTGTCGAAGGAATTAACATGAAAGCAAAATCAAGTGGTTCTCTATCCATATGGCACTTGATAACATATAAGAATTAACTTCCTTATTGAAACCTTTGTGGTTGCTTTTTTTTTTTTTTTGCCTTTTCTCTCAATAAATTCTTTGTTTTGATTTTAGTCATATAACCCTTGCTAGCACCCTGTAGAGTTGGCATCTTATTTAACTACCTGGGATATATATCTATATATCATGAGTTTGGGATAGATCTATACTGCAAGTCAGATTACTATTAGAAGAGTCATTAAAATCATCATCAAGCAAACAATAAAGTTGTCCAATCTTGGGGGAAATCTGGCTTTGGCTTTGCAGAGATAAAAGTATATAATATAATGATTGGACTGCTAAGCATTCTCTAAAACCTTTTATTATTTTTCTTTTTTTTTGGTAATAGCCTTTGGGTTTACTCATATTCACATTTTATAAATTAAAAGAAACAACAAAGAATAATAGAAACAAAATTAGAAAACTCAGAGACCTTTCTTCTGTTCAGAAGCAGACCCCTGATAAGAATGTTTTCCTAGTTCCTGTACATTCTATGATCAGTAATCCTTTGTTTATAGGGGCAGATTGGCTGCATAACTTCCCACTGAATACTCCTCCCTGAATTTAGTACATCATTGTCATTATGTTTTGTGACTTCACTGAAAAAAAACAAAAAACACAGATGTCTGAATTCTCTGAATATTCTGGCAGTTACCCTCTACTCTGTATGTTCTCTGTCCCCTAGCCCCCAAGCAAGGGCTTTTAAATTCTGAGTATTTTTGCAGTTCAGTTGTTCTCAAACCTCAGAGCTAGGAAATTCCCACTTGTCTTGTACTGAGCATGAAGACCCATGTTGTGTATAGCTTTTAAACTAACAAATTTTCTGACAAAAGAAGGCAAAAATTACTTGTCTTAGTAATCGCTACTTTGTTTATATGACTTTGAAATTACATCTATTTTTCAATTAAAAACATTCTAAAGTTATAACCTAATAAAAAGATACTGAGATAGCATTGTGATAAAAAATTTATAATGAAAAGCACAGATTATGTGATATTACTGATATCACATTATTTTTTCCTCTTATCTATATAGATATATGAAGGGGTAAGGAGTGGATTTATACTATAGTTAGAAGTACAACCATAAAGTTGGTGTTTTGTTTTTTTTTTTAATTTTGTTGTGCCATGTCATCTTATGAATTCTACTCAAGATTTTCTACCAGATGAAACAGAAAATTTTAACTATTTTTCCTCACATATATCATCAAAAGCAATCAGTTTAGATAGTAGATTTTAACTCCTCTGTTCCATTATTCAATCATTATTCAGGTTGGCATATTCACTGGAAAGGTGACATTTTTCTTCATCTGCTTTCATGCAGAAATATTCAGGTTTTTTCTTAAAGGATACTTTTTTAAAAAAAGATTTATTTATTTTTGGGCCCTCCCTGGTGGTGCAGCGGGTTAAAGTACAGCACTGAGAAGCTAAAGCCACTTCCGCATGAGTTCGATTCCCACCTGCCCCGGAGGTGACCACATAGTGTGGCAGACCTCTCCTGACCCGCCCGCTGCTCCCCTCAGCAGTGTACTTCCTCGATCTGCCTGTTCTGCTCCCCACTCTGTCTCTGGTGAATCCTCTTACCTCCCACACCTCTGGTCTGTACCCCAGTTCTGTATGCACCAATAAATAAATCTTTAAGATTTAAGATTTATTTATTGGTGCATACAGAACTGGGGTACAGACCAGAGGCTCAGGGGCGGCGAGAGGCTTCACCAGAGACAGAATGGGGAGCAGAACAGGCAGATCCACGAAGAACACTGCTGAGGGGAGCAGCGGGCGGGTCAGGAGAGGTCTGCCACACTATGAGAGTCACCTCCCTGGCTGGGGATTGAACTCCTGTTGCAGTGGCTTCTATAGCTTCATAGTGCTGTGCTTTAACCCATTGTGCTACCAGGGAAGGCCCCAGAATATTCAGGTTTTTGAGAGGCAATGCTCTGTTTCTACTTTCATTCTAAAATTATGAATCTTAACATTTTTTTACAAGCATTCCAGAAATAAAACAACTAGCTTAGAAATTTGGAGATTATGTGAAAAAAAAAATCTCACCTTCACGCATTTGCAAACCTATGATGCATTCATATTCTTTTTCATTTTGTTGACTTCTTATAATAATCGATTTAATAACAAGATTGGTCATTTCCAACAGATTCTGCAACAAAATAATGTGCAGTAAAACCACCTGAAAACTGAATACTCAAGTATATGGGTGTCAATTTTGCTGTTGTTTTAAATTAATTAATTTTTGTTTTAGTTATAAGAATTACCCTCCATTCTGCATGTCAGCAATCCCTAACATAACAAGATAGCACCGCAGTACATATTTTGGTGTCCATTTTCAACCTCAAAGAGCATTTTCTCTTCTTTGTTTATAGTGGTTTTAGGGCCAGGCATTGTCACTACAGTTTATTCCAGACGTAAAACAAGCAAACATTTGTTGATGCATAATTGTTATATATAACTATCTGGAGTTAAAATATTCTGTCAGCATATCAAAGATTTTCTGATATAGAGAGTATTTTCATTGCTCATTTATTTTAAGAGATTCGTTTTACAGACTAACTGTGGCTTTTATATCTCTGGATACCTAAAATGCAAGTGATGCCTTTGATTCCATCTATCAGGAACACTTATTGATTGTTTTATTCAGCCCAGGTACCAGGTGTACTACAAACTGCATATGATGTGTGGAAAAGATCTTATCCTTTGGGAGGTTATTGTCTAAAAGTGTATAATATGTTTAATATTGGATCACAGATATCCTTACATAATTTCTTATTTCTGGGAACTTCTCCATCATTCATTCTAGATCTTCTGATCGTTATAGGCAGCTCTGCCTATCGTCTAATTCAAATCTACTCTCATTTAACATAGCTTATTATCATAACATTTATTACAGTCACTGATGCAAAATTATTCTGTCTAGTCAATGTGCATTAGGGCCTAGCGGTATTTAATTATTAGATTAAAAACACCTCGTAATGAATTCTTGGCATTATATTTTGAAGTTACTAGAGAATCAATTAGTTATTTTCACATATGATTCTAGTTGAAGGTATGTTTCTTAGTGAAAAAGGAAAGATAATAGAACTAAGCTTAACTGTGACATTTGATTGCACGAATGGCATATGACCATCTCCTCCTTCACACATGATTTCTACCCTTGTGCCTTTTTACCTTCTCTGAGTTCTTAATGGAAGCTTGGTAGATCAATATTCACCAGCTGTATAGGTAGTGAAGTATATAAAATTCAAATTATATAAACAAAACTGTGTTTAAGTCTTCGGGGAAATAACCCACTTACAGCTGCTCTCACTAAAGCTGTCAGTGCATTTTTTTTAATATAGTACAGATCAGCTAAAGAAATGATAGCTGCTTGATGTGATTTGATAGACAAGTACCTCGTAACACAAATAAATCCCCTACATAATACAACACCATGGTCAGCATCCCTCAGCACTTCAAGGAATGAATTATAAAACAAAGGATGCCAGTCAACTAAAGTGCTGCAAGGGGCTACAACTAAAAACAAACATACATTTCAGCTGAGCTTTTGTTTTATTTAGTTCTATCACTTATGTGCGCTCAAGTGTCTTTATGAGACATGAGCCTTTTAATAATTGTATTTGTGACTGGGGATGTTACTCAGCTTTTATTATTCCTAACTTAGTTATCTAAGACATTTCCTTACATAACTCTAAAGATTCAAATATTATCTACCATATCCTGGTCTGACCTTAAAAATTCACATTTGATTGTATCAAATTCCATTAGTACAATCACTGTATACTGATTTGTTGCTCTGGTTAAGAGATACACCCATATAACTTTTACATAGTCTCTTCATAATAATTTCCAGTGATAGGATTTCTAATTGTAAAGTTGTATTACACATTAAAACTAGCTACAGAGGCCCTCCCTGGTGGCGCAGCGGGTTAAAGCACAGCACTGAGAAGCTAAAGCCACTTCCGCATGAGTTCGATCCCCGCCTGCCCGGGAGGTGACCACATGGCGTGGCAGACCTCTCCTGACCCGCCCACTGCTCCCCTCAGCAGTATACTTCGTCGATCTGCCTGTTCTGCTCCTCTCTCTGTCTCTGGTGAATCCTCTCACCCTCCACATCTCTGGCCTGTACCCCAGTTCCATATGAATAAATAAATAAATCTTAAAAATGAAAAAAAAATAACTAGCTACAGAGAGCAAAAGATAGCATTTCCAGTGTATTTCATAGATACTGTGTGCTTTTTTTCACTTCCCTGTATTGTGGAAGAAAGAAACTTTCTCATAGGTATGGTAAAATAATAAAGGACAATAGTTGATTCTTCTTGAGAGTGAGTAAATGTAACAATAGCTATTGTTTTAGAATATTTATATTCTGTTAGCTACTGCCAGCACTACACATTGTATCTCATTAAAGTCTTAGTGCATCTTGTTTGGTCACTATGGGAATGTGTTTTACTGATGAGAAAATAAAGTATTAGAAACATCAGGCAGCTTGCACTAGGTCATACAGCTTGAAAATAATAGAACTGTAGTTTAAGTCCAGGTCTGTATAACTCAATGTCCTTGTTTCTTCTACTATAACTGACTTTCATTAGTCTTCTGGAAATTGTAGAGAATGTTTTCTTTTCCTTTAAAGGAATTAGGAGAAAGAACCTGTTGAATATACCTTCAAATAAAGTAAATAAGGTTCTGAATTTGGGCTAAAATTAGACCAGGGAGGGTATTCCTGGGATTACCTACATGGTAGTAAATGTGCTGACATTGGGTTACTAACCGCCCCTTATCCATATCAGCCTACTATGAAACCTCTTCACACTATGTAGCCTTCCCCCAATTCAACACTTAGCTGACATTGAATTTCCTGTTTATGAGAATGAATTCATGTATTTATTTTACAGTGTTTTAAATCACCTATCATGCCTCTCACCTGCTATGTGCTAAATCATATTCTACAGGGTAAATAAGTGAAGAAATTTTACCAGAACATAGGATAACTCTGACCCCTTGATAATGGACAGCTGTTTTTCAAAATCACACTGACCGATGATAGATGACGGTATTCAGTGATGAAGTTCAACAATGCTAAATCCCTTGCATTTCTGGTTTTATATCTTACTTATATATATATATTATTTTTATATATTATATCTTACTTATAAATATTATTTTTTGGACAGAAAAATTACCACCTACTATTCCTTTTATTCAGTAGACTTTCTGTCCTACCTGAGAGGTGATCTGGAAAATGGTTAGTTAGCTAAAGTGCATTTAAAAGTCAAATATGTAAATATTCGAATGTTTGTTATATACAGGATCCTGTGGTACATGCTGCAAAACGCCACAGTCTTTGACTTTTCCTACATACACTTCCTATCAACAGCCTTGTGTTCCACAATGTCTGTTCAGATAGCACTTATATTTTTCTATTCCAAAATTTATAAGCGTGAGCACTAAATTTCCAATTCTCACTACATAGCATTTTTATGTCTAAAAACACAATGACAAGAAAACAGTATTTCCTTCTCAAACAAATGTTGTTTCACCTATTTATGTGAGGGTTCTTTTGAGATTTAAATCAGTTTATCTATCTAAATGTATATATAAAGAAATATGTGTCACATCCAGTTAATGTTAACTCTTGTTAGGACTGTTAATGCTATTAATAATGTATGCTTTTGGTTACATTTATCTCAGGTAGAGCTGATACTTACAAAAATCAATTCTATCTTTTCTGCATGTGTAGGCTAAAGATTGAATCAGAAAAACCAGAAAGATAAAAACACAAACAAAAACAAGTAGTTAGAACCTAAATCAAGACTAAAGTTTAAATTCCTTATCTATCTAGAACTAAGTCTACCTGGATGAGCTGGGTCCCTACAAATCTTGCAAAACATGTCATGAAGGACATGTACATGCATGGTGTCTAGCAGCTGGTCTAAGTTGCTCTATGAATTGTTAACTACTAGGGAGATTCAGAATTTACCCCTTAAGAATATGCAATGTCTGAAAACATGCATCTGTGTTCATTTTGCCCAGTAAGGGAAGGGAAATAAAATGTGAGGGATTTGTAGTGGTAGAAGCTTGCAAATAATTTGTTGGTCTGAACTCAGAGAGATCCCCTTTCAACATACACAGAGAGATCTGTGTATTTATGGAGACATAGACTTTGATGTGATTAGCTTCCAATTTTGTGGTCCTTAAAAGGAATCGTCAGTTACTTTATTCAATTGTTTTCCATCTATTACTAATCTTGTTCTCTTTCTCTCAGTCTTTCTTTTCTTTCCCCTCTGTGTGTCCCCTCTCCTGGGAAGCCTTCATTAAACATTATAGTCATAATAAGGGCTTTAAGGTTTCTTTCAGCAAACATATCCTTCACTAAATTTGGCTTTTCTCATGTATAATCATGTGTTGATTTTTTTTATTACAAAGTTTATTTTTACATCATTTTGCACATTTTTTTTCCATCTCGATTGTAATCCCCGTGGGTTTCCCATCACCAGATCACCCCTGTGCCACC